>NC_057835.1:16723200-17028800 GCF_910594005.1 Cervus elaphus
TGTCAGTGATGTGGGAAAGCTAAATTAGACTGCAAATCCAAATTTGAGGCTGGCCCTGTGCTCTGCGTCCCTCTGAGAGCCTTGTTGTGCATGAGCAGAATGCACTAGGTGTTTCTCAGGGGAGGGGAAGGGACACGTCTTCACTGGAGAGTGAAGATGGCTACATCAGAGGTGGCACGGGGGAGCTGGGAGTCCAGCCAGGAGCAGAGTGCATATGGTGGGGTTCCATCAAAGTCACCAAGCGCTACTGGTTAAATATTCCCAGTCTGGGTCTACTTCCTGGTCTCCAAGGCCTGGGCTGGAGTCTGTGAATAATCTGTATTTTACCAGGCCCCATGGATACTTCTGACACTTCCCAAGGGCAGGCTTGGGAATCGCTCCCACAGTAGAGAAGAGCCAGGTGTTGGCCTCAGAAGGCCTTGGTTCAAGACCCAGCTGGGCACCAGCTTTCAGGACCAGTTTTAAAATTCTGGGACTGGACCCAGGGCAAGGCAGGCTGGGACGTCTCTGCAGGCTACAAACATAAACCGGGAAATAGTCATATTAACTCTGCACTGTTATATGTATATGTGTGTGTATGTATATATGTATATTTATATATATATGTATATGTGCATATATGGTTTCATATATATACATACACACATAACCATATATACACATATACCTACACACAGTATGTTTTCATATATACATATACATGTATACATGCATAAAACCACATTATCTGTGTACATATACATGTATATGAGTTTCCCAGGTGGCACTGGTGGAAAGAACCTTCCTGCCAACGCAGGAGACATGAGAGATGTGACTTCAATCCCTAGGTCGGGAAGATCCACTGGAGGAGGGCATGACAACCCACTCCAGTACTCTTGCCTGGAGAATCCCATGGAGAGAGGAGCTTGGTGGGCTACAGTCCATGGGGTCACAAACAGCTGGACAGGCCTGAAGCAACTTAGCACAGTACATGCATGTATACATGCATAAAAGCACATATGTGTCTTCACATATGTGTATGTATATACATAAAGTCATGTGTGTATACACACACTCACACTTACATGTGCAAGTGGATACACACATGTGTATACATACATGCATGCATACACAGGTACAGGCACACCCACATTATGTGTTTGTGTTTGAGGATTAGTATTTCAGTTGATCCTCAAACATCTCTACTCTAGCACTAATAGCCCGTTTTCCTGATGAAGAGTCTGAGGCATGGAGAGAATATGAAACCTGCCTAAGATTACAGGACCAGTCAGTGGTAGAGGCAGGACTTGAAACAAAGCAGACTGACTCCAGAGCTCCCGTGCGCCCTCAGTGCAGCAGGACAGAAAACTAAGAGGCTAAGCAGAGGGGAGACTGAAACAGGCAGCCCGCTCCCAGGTGGAGACTGTGACCACTGACGTCTGCCCCGAATTCCTCTCATTTCTGTACTTGTGTGTTGCTTCTCCATTGAGAGCTGGAGTCAATGTCTCCTGCCTGTACACACACACACACACACACACACACACACACACACCAAAGCCTAGCCAAGCTGACACAGAAAAGGAACGCTCAAATTGCATCTTTCCCACTCCGTATCAGTTCGTCCTGCAAACACGAACCCAACTTTCCTAGCCCACAGTCATGATTTATCATCATGAATCTCACAGTCAGCAGAAAGAATGACACTAGCAGTTAGAGCCCATCAAATTAAACCATGGGGTGCCTAAAGCAAGAAGGTACCAGCCCCACCAAAGCCACTGGCTGGCAAATAAGACTAGAGTATAAGGTCAGCAGGCATGGCTGAAATGGACCATCTGCTTCACTCAACAGGTAACAGGAACAAAGATGGCAGCATGAACGTCCACTCACAAGGAGGGAGGAAACCATGGTTGGTTCCAGGGCCTGGCTTTGCTCGCTACTGACTGTGTGATCTCAGGCCACTCTTCACCTCTCTGGCCTCATTTCCCCAGGTAAGCTTGGTGATGTCCAAAGAACTATCAAGCTCTTCTCATGATTCTCTTTAGCTTCATCTTAAGCACTGGTCATTGCCATAGCATTTACTTTCGACTTGGGGGGAGACCCTAACGCTGGGAAAGATTGAGGGCAGGAGGAGAAGGAGACGACAGAGGATGAGATGGTTGGATGGCATCACTGACTTGATGGACATGGGTTTGGGTAGACTCCGGGAGTTGGTGATGGACAGGGAGGCCTGGCGTGCTGCAGTTCATGGGGGTCACAAACAGTCGGACACGACTGAGCAACTGAACTGAACTGAACTGAACTGGGGGTAGAAATCCAGCAAACTCCACTCTACCACTGTAAACAAACTAGGGGACAGAGGGTGTCGCTGACCTTATAGTAACACAGAAAGTCACTGATGAAACCGCCAAACCCCAGGAATTCCCAAACCCAGGCTCTTTCCCTCCTACTGGTTAATACCGCTCTGCTCCCATGCTGGATTCTAACTCACCTTTGCAGGAATTCACACCCTCCCACATTACTGGGCATGTCTTACAGTCACTCAGCAGTTCCTCAGTTAACGCAGAACTGGTGAGAAGTTATCAATGTCACTGGAATTTGTTTCCCTGCCCCCACCAAAGGCAGCTGCTTCCTTCACATCGGTATCAATCGGGCCAGGAAGTTTCTTTTTCCCTGCAATCTATTGTATGCAGCAAGATCAGAGGGATCTGTCAAATGAAGGATGGAACAAGCCGGTCACATGGAGATACCGGCTGGCCCCTCTGGATTGGCCCATCCCAGCCCTGTTGGCCGGTTGGTCAGTCCCCTGTGCTAGGGGGTTCCTCTGTCTGATAGTAAGAACAAAAGGAGAGTCATTATGATAATTAATCAGAAGCACTGTCATCATGCTAAAGAACTTTTGGTCTGTTCCAAAGCCAGCTAGGAAACTGACCTCACCCCCTTCCTATAAACTCATGGCCTCCAGTCCATCCAAGACTGAGGGATGAAATGCGTCTCCTGGAGGCAATGTGTCCAGGAAAACAAAGATTTTCTGAGGATCTGTGTAGACATCAGATGGGATGTCTACTCATCTCACAGCTGAGAAAGCTAAGGCTGATCAATACCAATGTGTATACAAGTATACAGTGTGTGCAAGACTCTATTCTCTATTCTCAGATGTGCTCTGATAGGCAGAATAGCAGTCCTCCAAAGATGCCCATGCCCGAATCCCTGAAATTTGTGACTATATTGGGTCACATGGCAAAGGGGAATTCAGGATGCAGAGGGAAATGAATGGCTAAAGTGCTCACCTTAAGACAGTGAGATCATCCTGGATTGTTTCTGTGGGCCCAATATAATTGGCAGTGTCCTTAAAAATGGAAGAGGGAGGCAGAAGGGAAAGATGAGAGAAAGGAAGAAAGGCATGGAAAGAGGACATGAAGCTGGCTTCATAGATGGATGAAGGGGCCACAAGCCTAGGGATGCAGGCAACCTTTAGAAACTGGAGGAGCCCACAAGAGGAACCAGCACTGTGTTCCCTGATTTTAGCGAGACCCGCCTTGGATTCTAACCTATAGAGCTGTCAGATAATTAAATGTGTTGCTTTAAGCCACTAAATTAAAAGGCAGACACATCACTTTCTCCACAAAGGGCTGTAGAGTCAAAACTGTGGTTTTCCAAAAGTCATGTACGGATATGAGAGTTGGACCATAAAGAAGGCTGAACATCAAAGAATTGATGCTTTTGAACTGTGGTGCTGGAGAAGACTCCTGAGAGTCCCTTGGACTACAAGGAGAGCAAACCAGTCAATCCTAAAGGAAATCAACCCTGAATATTCATTGGAAGGATTGGTGCTGAAGCTGAAGCTCCAATACTTTGGCCACCTGATACAAAAAACTAACTTATTGGAAAAGATATTGATGCTGGGAAAGATTGAGGGCAGGAGGAGAAGAGGGCAAAAGGATGAAATGGTTGGATGGTATCATAGACTCAATGGATATGAATTTGAGCAAACTCCACAAAATAGTGAAGGACAGGGAAGCTTGGCATACTGCAGTCCATGGGGTCGCAAAGAGTAGGACACAACTGAGTGACTGAACACCACCACCATACCATAAACCATATACCAACCGAACTACATTCAATGAGAGAACAGATGACTCTCTTCCATTCCCTTGGTGCCAACTTCTCAATCACTAAATCACTGATTCCCATGGCCAAGCCAAAACCATAACCACCAGTCAATGCCCTAAAGGAGTCCACATCATGCCAGGAAGTCAGACATGGGTAGAAAGAGAAGAGGTCTGTTCCTGTTCTCCAGACAAGAGGAGGTCAGAGACCTTCCAACAGAGGAAGATGACTCCCAGGTGGAAGAGCCCAGAGTGAAGGCTAAAGATGGGATGGAACTTGAGCTCAGGTGTATCAGGATAGAGTAGGACAGGCCGTTAGAGAGCAGGACAGGCCATTAGAGAGTGGGGAGTCCCCACTTACTGAGGACCTGCCATGAGCCAGACCCCAGCAGACACCTTCAGACAGGTTCTTCTCATGAGAGCCCTGGCACAGGAATGAGATGCCCATGTCACAGCTGAGGACGCTGAGGCTCAGGGTGGTGAAGTGACTTGCTCACAGCCCCAGAGCCAGCCTCTGGTAAAGCTAGGGTTGAACCCAGCCCTCTCGCTGGCCAGATCCCACGAACCCCTCAGGCTTCCAAAGAAGAAAGGCCACAAACAAGTCATAAAAGTCAAAGAAAGGCATTGGCAAGTTCGAAAGACAAGGATGAGGCCTTGCTTATTGTGACTGACGCCCCACACAAGGGTGACCGTGATCAAAGCACAGGGGTGGAGTGACAATCAGTTGGGCCTTAAATATCACGCTGAGAGGTCAGGCTATTTTTACAAGTGGAGAGGGACAGGGTCGGAACTGTGCTTTCAGAATTTGGACTTGGCCATGGGGAGGAGCATGGAAAACAGCACAGATGACATGAGACCCGGGGCAGGAGGCGGGGCGGGGGTGCAAGGCGCCGGAAGGAAACAGGAAGCAAGCAGAGGCAGGACTGCTGGCTGGAGAGGGGGCCAGGGAGAGGGAGAAACCACTTCTCCTTCCCTTTCTGATGAGGATAAGATTATGCCTTGAGAACAGGGCTTCCCAAAAAAACAGGAGAGGAAGAACCCTGGGCACATGTCCCCTACATAGGCTGCAGTACTCAAATCATGTGGTCACCCGGACTGCCTGCATCCACGCAGGAGCTCCGTCCATTGGGCGCTCTGGCCTCAGGCCCTGGGTGACCCTGCGGTGCCCCTGCCCCTGGTACCTCAGGGCCAAACCCAGGCACAGAGATCAACGGAACCCAAAGGCAAGTGATGAAAGAGGGCAAGAAAATGATGAAGAGACCGAGGCGCAGCGAAGTAAACAACTCGCCCAATATACAGCAAATGCATCCCAGAGTCAGGATGCTAACGCAGGCCCTTCTGTGCAGACCCTGCCTGTACTACTCAGGGACCCAGCAGGGGAGAAGCGAAGGAACAAACACTCTGATCTCGCTCCCTTCCTACCGTCGGGCCTGCCAGTTTCTCTGCAACAGAAGCCCGAGGGCACAGGAGCCCCATGCAGCACCCCACCTATTGCATCCACACAGGTCAGCCTTCAGGTGGGGACACGGAGGTTACCCAGGACCTCATCACTCCCACAGCCAAGATCCACAGCAGGAGGCCACCTGCCTCTCTGTACAAGGGCAGGATGGCACACATGCCTCCACCCCAAGCTGGTCCAGCAGCAGCATGCCTCTCCTTCCTTCCTTCCTCATTCCCACTCCGGGCCCTGCCCTGCTCCTATCACATGCAGAAATCTCATGTGGCCTTCTTTAGTCAAGGCAGGCCATTGGGAGTGGCTGTCTCGAGAGAACAGGGGCAGCTGATGCCACTTCCGGCCAAGCTGCCCACCTCCCGGGCCCTTGCCCGCCCCGGGACCCTCCCTGCCAGCCCTGCACACGAAGGCCTGGCTGCCAGTAAAAAGAAAGGGCTCCTATCTCTGATTCAACAGGGCTCCTGATAAGAAATGTCATCCCTTGCTGTGTAATATTACCCGGCCGGATAAGAATCTCTATCAAGCTCAAACACATGGCTGGCCACAGAACACAGAGCCCTCTGGAGCAGGATCATTTATTTGCTTAAGCTGAAAGCCCTGGGCAGCCGAGAGGAGCGCAGTGAATAAGAGACTAAGAGCCAAATTAGAATCCATCTGACTGGGGGAGTAGGGATTCTTTTCCTCCGGAAGGATGAGGCCCCAGAGGACACCAGCAGGCCCGCCTCACTTCTCTCCTGACTCAGTAGGCGCCTTCACCTTCTTCTTTCCTCAAAGGGCACTTTCACTTATGTGATCGCATTTAATCCTCATGACAACCCCAAGGGAAGAGTTTTCAGCCTCCACTTACAGGTCAGGAAATTGAGATTCAGCAAGGTTAAGCAAAATGGCCAAGGTCACACAGGCAGCCATGCCAGCTCACGGAATCAGACCCATCCAGTCTGACTCACCAACCTGCTGTCAGATCAGCTGCTGGGTCACTCGGCTGTTACAGCTAAATTAATCAATTAAGTCACATCAGCCCGATGGACAGAGTCAGCTACACAGTATCCTCTGGAAGGTCCATTTCAAGCTGCTCTCCCATCTCCTTCGAGTCTCTGTAACCTGGGGAATAAAGAAGCCTGGCAGAGCATCGAAACTCAAGGCAGGGAAAGGGAGGCCAGGGATGGTACCCAGGAGAGGGAGGAGGGACACCCAGCGCTTCCACTTCTGCCGGTGTATTTGAGGAGTAGGAGACAGAGAGCATTGTGGAAAGAAAACTTCCCTTGCATTCATCATTCAGGTGTTCACAGATACTAAGGGAAAGGCTACTGTATGCTGGGATCTGGGCTTGGTCCAGGCAATAATTATCATTGCAAATGAACAGATCCTGCCCTCAAGGAGGGGTCTGTCTTCTGGGACTCACAGATCAGCAGAGTTGGGAACCACAGATTGTAAATGCAGACGCAGGAAGTCTAGGCAGCTGATTTGGGAGTGGTGGATGTGGACCATCGGAGCCATCAGCACAGTCTGCACGCTGTGCCATGTCCTCCTTTTTCCATTTTTTTAAGTCAACTTTGTTAACTGGATGTGAGGGGAGTCTGGGGGAGAGAGAACGGTTGCATATCTATGTGTGACTAAGTCTGCTTTGCTGTGCATCTGAAACTAACAGAACATTGTTAATTGGCTATACTCCAATATAAAAACAAAACAGTAAAAAACAAAATAAAAAATAAATTTAAAAAATCCACATGGTTAAGGCCAACAGCAGTTAGTACAACCTCAAGACTGTTCCATTTCACTACATAAAGCCACCCTTCCTTTTAAGAGCTGTATGAAAGTGACAGTGAAGTCGCTCAGTCCCGTTGGACTCTGGGCCAGGCTCCTCCATCCATGGGATTTCCCAGGCAAGAAGACTGGAGCAGTATTCCATTCTATGGAGGCACTGTGATTCAGTCAAGCAATACCCAACTAAGGAACAGGTAAATTGTGTCTCACTGTGGGAGATGAATAGGTGAAGCACAGGCGACTGTTAGGGAAGTGAAAATATGCCATATGATACCACCATGGTGGATACATGGCATTACACAGTTGTTAAAAAATGCTCAACCCCAGAGTGAATCCTAATACAAACTATGAACTTGGGTGATAATGATGTCAGTGAAGAATCCTAACACAAACTATGAACTTGGGTGATAACAATGTCAGTGAATGTCAGATTTGTCAACTGTAATAAATATACCATTCTGGTGCAGGATGTTGCTGGTAAGGAGGTTGTACGTGGGGACAGAGGATATACGGGAACTCTGTACTTTCTACTCAACTTTTCTGTAAACCTAATAATAATGATAATGATAATAATAAAATAAATTGATCAGGCAAGTATAAGTTTAGCTCAAAATTCTCAGTTCCATTTGCTTTCTATTGACAATTTTTTTCCCCCTAAATTTGGGTCATAGTCTTCTGTTTCTTCACATAGCCAGTAATCTGATTAAAAACCAGGCATTGAAGATAGGGTTAGGAGATTAAGAGGTATAAACTACTAAGTATAAAATAATTGATGCGCCTATAGGGAACAGAGCTAACATTTTATAATTACTGTAAATGGAGCATAATCTATAAAAATTTTGAATCACTATGCTGTAAACCTGAAACTAATAGTAGTATAATCAACTATACTTTTATTTTAAAAATAAAATAAAAACTAAGCATTGCATGTCAGTAAATAAATAAGTAAATAAAAACAGCTTCACTGTTGGCTATTTCAAGCAACGTTGAGATGAAGACCCTATTCACATCACCCGCACCTATGAATGTGTTTGTGCAGAATAAGTTCCAAGAACTCAGCCAGCATCTCTAAGCCTGACTTTTCCTGCCCCCGTCACAGTAGGCATAAGAAAGCCTCACTCTTTGCCTTGGCAGCTGATGGCTCCTGGTGCACCTGCCCTGTTCAGACACTGGCAGGGACTCCCTGAAAAGCGCCTTCCTACTCCGTGTTGAGAAACTGCTGACTTTCTCACAACAGCACATGAGCAAACAAATATGCACCTCTTGGGTCGCCAAGACACTATTTCTTCTGCCTCTGCCTTAACTGGCTCACGGTGATTGAATTCAGGAATCAAACTGAACACAAAACAAGACACCTACCTCTCTTCATCCAAACTGCTCCTAGAACTGGTAGGCTTTCTTCTTTTTCTTCTGGACCCTGAGGTGCTCAAGAAGGCAGAGAACCCAAGGCTGGAGAGAGGCAGACCTTCCACGGGACCTCAGAACTCTTCCGAAATCACTGCTCAGCCTAAGAAAACACAGTAAATCAGTGTCAGTTATGCAACGTGGAACCCGAGGCACCCTGGAGGAAAGCATCTGTTACAAACAGAAAAATCTTCTAATATCCAGAAGGCAAAGAGAATACGTCTTCATGGCTGAAATAAAGTGGAGGCTAAGGTAAAGGAGATCATCCTACATGTGGGAGGCTGGCCACCCACTGGTAGATGCTGAGGGAAGAACAACCATGAGCAGAGCCCAAGACAGAGCCGCATTCCTCTGGGAGCTCTGAGGGCACTGAGGAAAACGCTGCGGGCCACGTGGTCCTGGATGGAGGGACCAAGAGCTCTGGGAGCAGAGGAAGGCATCACTGACTCGTCCTGCATAGATGAGAGAAGAGGATATTTGAGCGAGGTATTGAAGAGCAGAAATTCACCAGGCAGGGGAAAGTGGGGAAACTTGCAGATGGTATTAACAGCACATGTGACATGAAGTCTGAAAAAACAGTCTGCCAGTACTCAGGCTGTAAAGGGGATCCCTCGCAGGCTGTGCTAAGAGTTTGCTGCTGCCCACCACCTGCCCCCTCACCCCCGTGACAGATGACCAGATACTATGGAGACTCATGGAGGCTCCTGAGCAACAGAGTGACAGATCAGATCTAGGTCTCAGCATCACCATGAAGGATGAGCTGCTGCTGCTGCTGCTAAGTCCCTTCAGTCGTGTCCAACTCTGTGCGATCCCATAGACAGCAGCCCACCAGGCTCCCCCGTCCCTGAGATTCTCCAGGCAAGAACACTGGAGTGGGTTGCCATTTCCTTCTCCAATGCATGAAAGTGAAAAGTGAAATTGAAGTCACTCAGTCATGTCCGACTCTTAGCAACTTCATGGACTGCAGCCCACCAGGCTCCTCCATCCATAGGATTTTCCAGGTAAGAGTACTGGAGTGGGATGCCATTGCCTTCTCTGGAAGGATGAGCTGGTGAGTGCCAATTCTCAGCCACGTGGGAACCAGTAAGCCATCCTGCAGAACAACGGACAAAGTGGCTACCACAGTGGCCTCTGGAGCCAGCTCTCTGTCTTCAAATCTCAGCTCTGCCCCTACCAGCTTGAGCAAGTTACTTACCTACTCCATGTGCAGCCTTCTCACCCGTGAAATGAGGCAACATCAGCAGTGCCCTCTTAGTGCTAGTACCTGGGTTGCGAGTTAGATGAGTTCATATACATAAGGTGCTTAGCACAGGGCTCAGGACACAATAAGGGCCCAAGACATGACAACTTTGGGACAACTCTATCTCCCGGGTTCCCCTACAATCCTCTTTCAGCACTGACAGTTCATTTGAAACACAAGTGGTCATGAATCTGAGCAAAACAACATGGTTTGCTTTAGGAGGGCTGGAACCCTGGTCTGAAATAGAGTTTGGGAATTTGCCAGCATCTTTTCAGATTTCCCTACATTGCTGTAAGAGGATGACCTGAGACAGTGGTTCTCGATGCTGCTGCACCATAGAATCACAGGGGAGATGTTAGAACGCTGCTTCCCTGGGCTCTGTGCCTAAGTCAGGATCTTTGGGGGTTGGGTCCTGGCAGCAAGAT
The DNA here is from genome assembly GCF_910594005.1 of Cervus elaphus. NCBI lineage: Eukaryota > Metazoa > Chordata > Mammalia > Artiodactyla > Cervidae > Cervus > Cervus elaphus. The sequence goes on from NC_057835.1 coordinate 16,733,572, forward strand.
TTTAAATCTTGCAGTTAATTCCAAAGGAAACCCTGTTTGAGAACAACTGACCTATGAGCTTCCCTCATGGCTCAAACAATAAAGAATCTGCCTGCAACGCAGAAGACCCAGGTTCAGTCCCTGGGTAGGGAAGATCCCCTGGAGAAAGGAATGGAAACCCACTCCAGTGTTCTTGCCTGGAGAATCCCATGGACAGAGGATCCTGGAGGGCTACAGTCCATGGGGTCACAAGGAGTCGGACACGACTGAGTGACTAACACACACCCATGACCTATGAGTCAAATTTAGCAGGAAAAGGAAAGTGGGCAAAAGGGAAACTGGGCAAAAGGGAAAGTGCACCCTTGGAGCTGTGTCACCTCCAGAAGGCACTCAGCCCTCCGGGCTTCTGTTTTCTCCCCCAAAGGGCAGGTGCGATGATGCCTGGACCCAATACACCTCACAGGGCAGTGGGAGGCGACCTTGGGCTAACAGACTGAGAGAGCCTGGGTCACTAACACTGTGACACACCCCTCAAAGCTCTTCTGGGAACAGAGGAGGGTACCGCACCCCGGTGATGAAACCAGGAAGGCAACTAGTGGCGAAAGCACTGGTGAAATGCAGAGAGCTAGTAATGGTCCTAAGCCCTCTCACTAACCAGCTGGGTTACCAGCAGTCCCACCTTTTTGAGGTTCAGTTTCTTCAGCAGTTGACTAGGGATAGCTGGATAACTAGATTGACCTGACCTACCATTTAGACAAGGGGAGGATGAGGGGCAAGACATGAACATGCAGGTTGAGCTATGAAGAGTCAGGCTCATGCAGAACATTTAAAAAAAAAAGTTTGACATTCTGACTGTACTAGGTCTTTGTTGCAGCACATGGTTCTTTGTGGCAGTGTTCGGACTTTAGTTGCAGCATGTGGGATGTGGGATCTTAGTTTTCCAACCAGGGATCAAACCTGCATTCCCCTCCATTGGAAGGCAGACTCTTATCCACTGGACCATCAGAAGTTCCCATGCAGAACATTTTGACTGAGCATTTTCCATATCTTCCCTGGAAAGTAAAAGGTTCTGGAGGAAGAAATGGCCCCTTTGACAATAGTTGTGACTGAGAGGCTGCGAGTAGTTCATGAAAGTTTTCATCTGGGCAGGCTGGGAGGGAGCCTGCCGGGGTCCAAGTGGGGTGGGTGATAGGCCAGCAGGGCAGGGTGTGGCCCAGGGCTGCCCCGGCCAAGACGTTAAGATAGGAAGTGCTATCTAGGAACAATGGAACCACAACACCGTTGTCCTAGCCTGAATCTGACAAGAGGGGATAAGACTCCAGGAAACAGTCCTCCAACAGCTGGCCAGAGCGGCTCTGACAACCCGTGAGCTGCTTTATTTGTTCATTCATTCATTCACTCATGTGCCCTGCAACAGTGCACATCAACCACATACCAAGAACTGTGTTAGATGGTGGGGATGCTGAGGTGAATAAGGTTCAGTCTGCATCCTTAGGAACCACAAAGATAAGTAAGGCAAAGAAAGAAGCAACATTTAAGTATAACACTATGTGCTAAAATACAACAATAATAATATTGATGGCCAACTCTACACCAGGAGACATGCTTGACATTTTGTATTTAACACCTCAAATCCTCAATGTCCTCTCCAAGTCAGAGTCCATGTTCCATTTTACAAATATGGAAACTGAGGCTCAGAGAGGCTGATGACTCGACACAGATCACACAGCAACTTAGAGGCTGGGCTCGTATCTGAACTCAGGGCAGCGGTGCGCTGACACTTGAGCTCCTCCACAGCTCATTGCTATAATTCAGAGAATCACATAGAATGAGACAGAGGACCCTCCCCCATGTACCTCCCACAAGCACTGTCCTCCTCACTTCAACAAAACAGTTTAAAAACCATAACAAGCAAACAAGGGGAAAAAAAAATGATGCTTGGCACCCAGCCTGGGCTCATCATTCAATACATGCTGACAGGCCAGGATCCAACTCTCACAGCGTCTGAGCAGAGGAGCAGAGGTGGGAGGTATTCGGGAAGTAGCAGGCTTGGGGTTGAATCCCGGCTTCAGAATTTATACCTCCCTGAACCTCAGTTTCCTCATCCGAAAAACGGGAGCAATAAAATCCACCTGAGAAAACTGGGACAAGATCCAGGACACAGAGACAAGTTCCTGACCTTTAAAGTTCCTGCAAAATGCCCCCCAACAGATCTCAGGGGAAAGAAAACAGCAAATGAAAGTACAACTAGGAGAGACACTGGCACATTTTAAGAGCTCCCACCGAGTCTGGAAACAGACACCACATGGGAAACGTGGTGTCTTCTACAGAGTGCTGGTTCCCTCCCTCAGACAAGGCTTTGAGAAGGGGCAGGAGCTGGCTTCAACCCTGGTGCCACACCTGCCCACCTACCTGGGCACCACCCCCTTAACCCTCTCAGGATGGCAGCCAGTGCCCAACCCGCTCAGAAAGCCGGGGTACAACCAAACAGGGGTGCCCTGGGGCAGCTGCTGCAGGAACGATGATCACTGCTACCTTCATTGAACATCTACTGAATCCTGACTTTGTTGCAGTCACTACGCTTAGTTTTTCTTTTTTTGTTGTTTTACCAGCAGGAAGGGGTTCATGGTTTAAATCAGAATTTAAAGCATCAGACTTAAATGGCTCCAGATTCCTCAACTTGCTCAGCCTTCAGCCAGTCACTTTACCTCTCTGTGCCTGAGTCTGGGCCTGCAGGTCATCTCTAAAATACACACTCCTGGGGGACTTCCATGGTGGTCCAGTGGGTAAGACTCTGTCCTACAGGGCGCGCAGGTGTGATCCCAGGTCAAGGAACTAAGATCCTGCATGTTGTGCAATGCAGCCAAAAATTTAAAAATAAAATTGACACTCTTCCATTTAGCCCATATTTACCACTATTTAAATAGTAGGGAATGTGAGTCCCTACTCACATTCCAGGGACTAAAGCATTAAGTACAACTAACAGGGACTTCCCTGGTGGTCCAGTGGCTAAGACGTCCTTCACCTTCCAATGCAGGGGGTGCAGGTTTAATCACTGGTCAGAGAGCTAAGAACCCATACATCTTATGGCCAAAAACCCAAAACATAATGATGGAAGCAATAAGGTAACAAGTTCAATAAAGACCTTTAAAAAATAAATTATAAAAAGAATTAAATACAAGTAACAGCGATCTCAGTCAGCATTTGCAGGGAGCGAGAGGGGATAGGGTTAGGGAAGATAGTCAAGTAAGTAACTACATAGAGGGTCAGATTAACAGAGATCAACAGAGGAAGGCAGGCAGAGAGAGATGGGGGTGAGGTAGGTACTGTTTATAAAAGAGTGGCCAGAAACATCTCTCAGGTAAGGAGACATTTGTGCACGTGTGTGTGTGTGTGTGTGCATGTGCACGTATGTGATATTTGTTGAGCATTTACCATACTCCAGGTAGCCATTCCAGGCTTCGGTTAGGTTTCTCATGTACAATAACTCATGTACCTTGCTGACATCCCTAGAAAGAAGACAGTGATAGGTTCCCCACTTTACGCAGGACAAAAGTGAGACACAGATTGCTTAAATGACTTGTTCAGATGACCGAGGTGATGAAAAGCAGAGTAGGCTGCGGGCCTCTGAACCGCACACATTAATTCTTCCATTCCTAGAACCCTGTTTGCCAACGAGTGAGGTTCTGTGGATCGTTACTGGGATCACTGTCAAGAGGCTCGTAAGAAAGGGAGCAAAAAAGGCAGAGGATGAAAGAAGAGGGAAGCACAGAAGACTTACAGCACAAAACACACGTTTGAAATCCATCTGGAGAATAGAGGGGTGGAGACTAGGCTCTGGGCCCTCTGTCTCTGAGATGCTCCACCTTCACTGACTTTTTATTCATCTTAATTTCCTCTGAAGGAAGAAGACCTGAGTTTCCCCGTCCATTTCATGCTGACTTCTGGTTTGCAGCTTTGTTCAAAGTCCTCCTGGCTCTCACACCAAAGGAAAAAGCCCAGAACAGCTCCTGCCCTTCTCAGGGCCATCACTCCAGAGCCAACACTGGCGCTTTTCTGCTCAAAGTGTAGCTTCCGGCACGGGAAGAAGGGAAGGCTGGGCGGCCCAGGATGGTCCTGCAAGGTCCCAGGAAGCAGACGACGTAACACAGCAGGCCCGAAAATTGACTCCTCCTTTGAAAAACGGGCACCTGCCTCAGAGACGCATACTCCAAAAGGCTCCTTTGTAAAGACTGTCGAAGAACTTGCTTCCAGTAAGTCTCCACAATGTGCTTTTTCTCTGATTTCCCTGCGGACTGGAGCTCCTGGAGGCAAGGCTTCAGGGTTTTGCCCTGTACATCTCACATCTGTAGGGAGAGTGTGCCTGACCAGTGGATCCAGAGATGGATGGATGCAAGGGAAGAAGAAAAGGGAAAGGGAGAGAGGGAAGGAAGGAAGGAAAGAGGTGTGCAGGAGGGTGAGAAAAAAAAAATCTGTGACATGACATCAGCGGAAGAAGGAATAAAAGCGGAAAACAGATAAAAGCAAAGTATTACCATCGCTATGCGTGCATACTAAGTTGCTTCAGCTGTGTCCGACTCTGTGACCCTATGGACCCTATGCCCACCAGGTTCCTCTGTCCTGGGATTCTCCAGGCAAGAATACTGGAGTGGGTTGCCATTTCCTCCTCCAGGAGATCTTCCTGATTGAACCTGCATCTCTTGTGTCTCCTGAGTTGGCAAGTGGGTTCTTTACCACTAGTGCCACCTGGGAAGCCCGTCCATTAGTATGGAAGAGTTGTTGGGGGGCGGGGGGGGGGGGGGGAGGGTGGGAAACATGGAATACTACACAGCAGTTAAAAGGGAATAAGGTGTGTATGCACACAAAGAAGAGCTACAACATACATTGCTGAGTGAATACTGAACACACTGAAATATCTGATCTCCTCCAGCTCTGAACGCCACAGAGTCCATGGGATCAGGGACAAGGCTGGTGGCTGGACCTGGGGTTAAGTCCTAAGGAGATCAGCTGACTGAGTTTGCTGCCTTGCAAACACTCACACCCATGAGAAAAGGAGGGTCACGCTTCCCTCTAGGCCTCCAGGCAGCATCCATCTTATGACCCGGTTTCCAGTCTGACTTTGTGCCCACAGTACCTTGAAAATACTTGTACTGGTTTCAAGACAAAAAACATCAAATGTGCATTCCTCAGCTGGATTCCTCATCCAGCCCCCAGCCTGTGATAACCCAGTAAGAACAGTGCATATGTGTACAGAGTTACAAGCTGAAAAACTATGGGCTCTTTCTGGCTACAAGTTTCACCCACAGGATGCTTAAAATACTTCTGAATTCACTGCTTACATCTAAAAATCCAGGAAATTTTCTTACAAAGTCCAAAAATGTATTTGGCAGCACTGGTCCCACACAATACAACACCTGGCAGGATTGCTGAGGGTGGGGTGGTCCTTTATTTAAGGTATGTGCCCTCCCAGAGGATGAGATGGTTAGAGAGCATCACCGACTCAATGGACATGTATTTGAGCAAACTTTGGTAGATAGTGGAGGACAGAGGAGGCTGCAGACTGCAGTTTCTGGGGTTGCATAGAATTGGACACAACTTAGTGACTGAACAAAAACCCTCCCGGGATGGCTGGAGTCCAATTCCTCAGAGAAAACCAAGCCCAAACTCAATGCAGATGAAGACGTCACTGCGCAGAGAGGTGAGGAAACCTGCCCGAGGTCACACAGCAAGCTAGTGGCAGGATGGGAACCAGGACTCGGCATTCCTTACATAAAGGCCTGTGTCCCTTCCACCTGCCAGGCTGCACTTCCTCTCATTCAGAACCAGTCACGGCCTTAGAAAGTAGACGGTCCACGTGACAAGGAGCCTGGGATCACCCTGAGTCCAGAGCAAAATCCAACTCAGGCAGAAGTGACGCCTCGGACGACACAGGGGCCCAAGCACACAGCACCATAATTAGCCCAGACCTGGTCATCGGAACACCTCTTGCACAATGTTATTCTTTGCTTCATGGTTTCCACATCCAGAAGACCAATACTTCCCTAAAAATCAATTGTCCCCAGCAACCCACCTACACAGTTCTTGGAAAATATGGGTTAAGCATTCTGCCTCACACACACTAAAAAAAAAAAAAAAAAAAAAAGGAACAACAAAGAACAAAGAGGGCGGGAGAAACTCATCACCACAGTCCTGTGTACTTTTCATTATTTGCCCCAAAGGTTTTTCGAGTCACCAAGTTCAAATGACCCTGTTCCTTGGGGTTGCAGAACTAGTTTTACCAACCCTTGCTAGAAAGGAGGCTTCACGGGTTTTAATAAATGCTATTACTGGCTGTCAAGAGACAGTACATGGCTTCAAGAGGCTGGAGGTTTAGGGAACTGAAGGTGGCCTGGCAGGAAGACGAGGCTGGGATAATCTGTTCCTGATGCAGGGAAGAACAGCTGATTCCATTCTAATGCCCAGAGGAGGTGAGACATAGGAATTGCAAAACATCAGTCAGATAAACAAGTTGGCTCCATTGGAATCATTTCCCAACCTTCCAGAACAAACAAGGAGATAGATGGGTCTGGCTTTAAGAAGAGGCAGCATCCAGTGATGGGGAATGCCCAGCACATGGTAAAGGCTCCATAAATATTACACACACACACACACACACACACACACACACACACACACACACACACGGGTTCTGAATCTCTCGACTTCGGATGGTGAGCCCAGTAGACCAACTCTCTCTGTCCATATGTGCTCTCTTGCTGCCCATGCCCAGTCTCAAAGCTTAAATAACATGACTCCCAAATAGGTACCTACATATGTATCCCTTTACTCCATGTCCTACCCCATGTTCTCAGGGTTCTCCAGAGAAACAGGCAAAGAAATAACGGGAGAGAAATGACAGATTTCCGTTGTCACTCAGTCCTGTCCAACTCTTTGCAACCCCATGCACTGCAGCACGCCAGGCCTCCCTGTCCATCACCAGCTCCCAGAGCTTACCCAAACTCAATTCCATTCAGTCTGTGATGCCAATCAATCATCTCATCCTCTGTCATCCCCTTCTCCTCCCACTGTCAATCTTTCCCAGCATCAGGGTCTTTTCCAATGAGTCAGTTCTTTGCATCAGGTGGCCAGAGTATTAGAGTTTCAGCTTCAGCATCAGTCCTTCCAGTGAATACTTAGGATTGATCTCCTGTAGGATGGACTGGTTGGATCTCCTTTGGATATTTTAAGGAATTGGCTTAAACATTCATTGTGGAGGCTGGCAAATCCAAAATTTGTAGGGTAGGCCAGCAGGATGGAGACCCAGGGAAGAGGAGATGCTGCAGCTCATGTCTGAAGGCTGTCTGGGGGCCGAATCCCCGCTTCCTTAGAGGTTTTCAGTCTTTTTCCCTTGGGGCTATCAACTGATTAGATGTGGCCCACCCACACCAGGGAGGGTAAGCTGCTTCCCTCAGAGTCTACTGATATAGATGTTAATGCCATCCAAAAGACACCTTCACAGTGACATCTAAACTGGTGTCTGACAAAACTTCTGGATACCTAGTTAAGCTGACGTGAAATTAACCTTCACATTGCGGATTCATTCAACCAGCTGCTTCCTGAATATCTCCACCTGTATGTCTAATGTCCAACTAACATCTCAAGCATGATTCCATCCCTACCCACCACACTTGCTCACTGATCCTCCCTATGAATAAATGGAAACTTCATTCTCTCCTTGTTCAAGGGGAAATCTTAGGATCACCCTTTATCTGATACCCCATATCCAACCCACCAGCAAATTCCACCTTCGCAATATAGTCATTTCTGATCCCTTCTCACAGCATCCTCTGTGACCACAGTCACTGTCATCCTGCCCCTGGATTTCTGTGGTAGCCTCTTAACTGGTTCATCTGCTTCTGTCTTTGCCATTTTCAGTCCATTGCCAGCACAGAAGCTAGAAGGATTTAGTTAAAACACAAGTCAGATCTGCTCTGAAGCCTCCAACGGCCCTATCTTGATAGAGCAAGAGCCAACATCCCTTCTATGACCCCTTCAGCACTATTTCATCTTTGAATCTTTCCTGATCTTTGTGGCTGGACCACATTTCTCCCCAGGGTGGGGGTGGGGGCCTGCCCAACTCTAAGTACCCCGAAAGGTCATTTCCTGAAGCCCAGCCAGCACCCACCAGGGCCTTAGAAGCCAAGTAATGACCCTGAAGCTGAAGACATTGGGGTATTAACCTGAGGACAGTACTGGGAGGCTGCCTGGGGAGCCGAAGGATATTAACTAAAATAGAGGAGGGCGCAGGCTTGGGTGTGCATCTTTGAAAGACCTCCTAAGGCAGCTGGCGTGGGTTATTCTCTGTATCATGTTGTAAAAGAAGAATTAGTTGGCGGCCAGGTAAGAAGAGGCGGGGGGTGGGTGCGGGGTGAGAACTCATGCAGGTGCGCGGCATCTTCTAAGAGCACACTGCCAAGTGGCTACCATTTCACACATCCGCAGCCGCGGCCAGAGGAAGCCAGAGAACAAAGACAGAAAGATGTGGTATCTGACCATGGCCAGGAAGAAGAAAGCCTCCCGAAGGGCCAGAGTGGGGGCAGGGCATTGTGCCAAGTGGACGGCAGGGCCAGGGAACTTGTTCTCCCTCCCCACCCTCCTGAGTCCCTCTCCCTCTGAGCCCTTGTCTGAAGACTCTGGGGGAGGGAGAGAGCAACTGCCATCCTTCGTCCTCTAGAACTTGGGCGGACCTCCAAGGACCTGCCTAGATACTGCAGGTGTTTCATCAGCTAGGCCAGGTTCCAGGTCCTTGTAGGGCCTTTCCCCCACTGCGCCCAGGGAGACTCTCAGTGAGTGGGACACAGCCTGCCCCAGAGCTTGTTCTAAACAATAAAGGACTTAGCCCCCAACAAGGCAACTGATGGGAACTGTTCATGAATACAAGGAATGATCCTGAGAGGGGCTGAACCAGGACTGAGCAGGAGGGCAGGGCTGGTGAGAGGGTGTCTTGATTACTAACAGGGCCCTATAATTCCAGAGACCATCACCCTTGAGCCCAGGAATTGGGCTGCACCCCTTCTCAGCAGGTACCACCACCAGTAGTAATTCTCCGATTTCTTTCCCAGCCTCCTGATTATCATTGGCATGTTCCACATGATCACAGGCCCTCCCTGTAGCATCTTCGTGCCCAGGGGAGCACCGGGTGTGTGGAAAGTGCTAAATGAGTAAGTGTTGAGCAGTAACACTGCTCAAGGCTGCTCAAGGAAGGAGTCTCCTGGAGAACCCTGGAGCTCAAAGGAAACTTCTTCCATGGTGCATGCTGAGTCACGTCTGACTCTTTGCGACCCCATGGACTGTAGCCCACCAGGCTTCTCTGTCTGTGGGATCCTCCAGGCAAGAATACTGGAGTGGGTTGCCATGCCCTCCTCCAGGGGATCTTCCCAGCCCAGGGATCGAATCCACGTTTCCTGCATCTCCTGTATTGACAGGTGGATTCTTTATATACCACTGAGCTACCTGGCAAACTCCCACCAGAGATTCTAGTGCCAGAGTCTGAGTGAGGTCAACAGTCACCGAAAGTTAATGAATATGCAATCCGAATGGAGTAAGCACTCAGTAAACACCACTGGATGACTGAGGGACCCACCAATTAGCGAGATGACTGAGCCCGGTGAAAACACTCCAAGTTAATTAGCTGTCACCTTCCCGTTGACGGTCAGCAGGGATTTTCAGATGGACATGGAAGAGCCCTGACCGCACCATGCACCTGTGGCAGCCGCTCATCCCTTCTCCATCCAGAGAGCATGAGGGCAGCGGCAGGGCCCCTCTGAGTGCCAGGGGCCGAGGTGTCATGGTGCAGGAGGGTGGGGAGAAGCTAGCTCGGGAACACAGTACAGGGTGCTCTCCCCTGCATGAGCCATCCTTATTTCATCTAATTAGAGAAAGACAGAGGGGCCGGTACCATGATCACCTATTCAGCTTGAAGGAACTGCTCGGAGAGGTTCAGAGATTGCTCACATCCTGTAGGGGGTAAAGGGGAGTGTCCGCTTCAAAACCGAGTCTTCCTACTCCCCGTGGATGAACCTCTTCTCCCGGACTGCACCAAGCACATGGGCCGCAGGACGGCGGCTGCCTCCCTGGTGACAGAGATGGCAGGACCGCCACATGGAGGAAAATAAAGCAGGAGGAGCAGATCTCACCCGCCTCTCCCAACGTGCAGGCAGAAAAACGTGAAATTCCCAGCGCTGCCTTCTGGAAGTCATCTGTATGCACGCACGCTTTCATTTTTACATCGTGCGCATACGAGATGATGTGCTTTGCCTGCATCACTCAGCATGTTATTTCAAGGATCTAAAAATGCTCAGGTAGCATTTAGTCAACCAATTTTATTTTGCACCTGCTATGAACCAGGCACCCTGCCGGGCAGTCAAGAAAAAAGTGGTGAGCAAAATGGGCACTGTCCCCATCAAATGAGTTGGGGAAACAGACAATAATTCGATAATCAGGTAATTAAATGAGTATGAAGCATGGCAAGTGATATAAAGGGAAAGTATGGAGTCCTAAGACAGTTTGTAATGGGAACTTCAAAAATGATCATTTTAAAGATCTCATAACATTATGCTAGGTAGATAATCATAGTGGATTTAACCATTCTCCATTTAATTGTTTGGTTTCAACTTTTTATTAGCCTAAACTGAAGTTACCTGAGATATATGGAAGTGAGATATCATGATGTCTATAATTTACTTTAAAATATATTAGGAAAAGATGAAGTAAATAAAAACAAATGTTTATAATTGTTAAATAGGTAAATGGGTGCTCATTATACTATTCTCTCTAAGTTCCTGGATGTCTGAAATTATCTATAATCCAAAGTAAAAAAAAAAAAAAATCATGGTTTAATGGACATTTTCACAAATGAGTGCTTTTTTTTTTCTTCTTTCTTTGGATTATCCCCTTAGGATAAAACTGAGAAATGAGGTAACAGAATGAAAATACACAGACACCATCAAGGCCATTTGTGAACACTGCTAAGAAAACCCACTCTGGCGTTCTACCAACTGCCATGGCAGCACAAACATGTACCTGCTCTCCTCCAGCCTCATCACAGCAAAGGATGCCGATGTTTAAATTGTTTCCTCATTTAATTAGTGTAAATAGGCAAGGTCCCCTGTACTTCACATTCCTTCTGTTTTCCTCTAAGCATCTGAACTGCCTCTTGTAACCCCAGCAAGCTGCCCTGAGGACGGGGCAGAGTGCAGAAAGGGGGAGGATGGGGGGGGGGAACCCCACTGGAATCCTGGCCCCACTGCTGTTTATCTGGGTAAATGTTTGGACAAATGTTTTACGTTCTAGACTCTTACAGCTCTGAAGGTCAGAAGTCCAGAAGAAGTCTTCAAGTGCTAAAATCAAGGTGTCAGCAGGGCTGGTTCCTCCTGGAGAAAATGAAAGTGAAGGTTGCTCAGTTGTGTCCAGGTCTCCCGCATTGCAGGTGGATTCTTTACCAGCTGAGCCACAAGGGAAGCCCAAGAATACTGGAGTGGGTAGCCTATCCCATCTCCAGTGGATCTTCCCGACCCAGGAATCAAACCAGGGTCTCCTGCATTGCAGGCGGATTCTTTACCAACTGGGCTCCTGGAGATCCCAAGGCAAAACACGTTCCCTACCTCTTCCACGTCTGGAGGCTGTGGGCATTCCTCAGTTCCTGGCAGCATCACTCCAATACCTGCTTCCATGGTCATAATACCTTGTCCTTTTGTGTTGCCAAATCTCCCTCTCACAAAGATGCTTGTGATAACAATGGGTCCACCCAGGCAATCCAAGATAGTCTTGCCATGTCAAGATCATTAACCATATTGCCAAGTCCCCTTGGCCACGGAAGGTGACAGTCATCTGGGAGGCGGCTCTAGGATTTGGATATCTTTGCGGGGGGGAGGGCTGTTACCGAACCAACCACGTGCGTGGTCTTGTCTTTCTTCTGCAGCATGTGTCAGTCATCATCATGTTCCCAGCACACAGCATGGTGCCTGCCATACAGTGAGTGCCCAGTAAATGCAGGAAGAGGGAAGGATGGGAAGAAAAAGGGAGGGTCCAGGGAAGGAACACAATCCTACCAACCCCACATCATCCCTGAGTCCCAAGCGCAAGCAGGAGAAAGTTCTACTAGGAGATCTGCATCTACGAGGAACAAAGTGTAAGGTGTTGGCATGTTGCTGGAAGAAGTCCCTGATGGCTAACATTTGTCCCCCTGTCTCCGTGTGTTCCCACAGCAGGCCAGCAAGCAACAGGTGGCTCTTACCCTGCCCACTTCCTGGGAACCCAGGCAGGGCTGGTTTAGCCAGCAGGCTTACTGCTGTATGCTCATGAAGGCACCTTTCCCACAAGAAACAAACCCAGGGCTTGCGTGCATGCTCAGCTGTGTCCGACTCTTTGTGATACTATAGACTGCAGCCCGCCAGGCTCCTCCGTCCACGGGATTCTCCAGGCAGGAATACTGCAGTGGGTTGTCCCGCCCTTCTCCAGCTGATCTGCCTGATCCAGGGATCAAACCTGCATTTCTTTTTTATCTCCTGCATTGGCAGGTGGGTTCTTTACTGTTAGCGCCACCTGGGAAGCCCAAAACAAACCCAGAGAAGCCTCAAATATTGTCTCCTTGCCACAAATGCTTTTGTTGTCCCTCCTCTCACCCCCAAGAGATACTAAGAATGGCTCCTTTTCAGAGAAAAGTGAAGTCGCTCAGTCATGTCCAACTCTTTGCAACCCCATAGACTGTAGCCCACCAGGCTCCTCCATCCACGGGATTCTCCAGGCAAGAACACTGGAATGGGTTGCCATTTCCTTCTCCAGGGTATCTTCCCAACCCAGGGATCAAACCCAGGTCTCCCGCATTGCCGGCAGACGCTTTAACCTCTGAGCCACCAGAGAAGCCCTAAAGACGACCACAATGATAGTTACTGCTAACACCAGGGCAATGCAAACATCATCTCTATTCTATTCAACAAATCAGGCAAAATAAACCTTTGTACAGCCATCTTACAGGTGGAGAAATGGAGGCACGGGGCAGAAGTAACTTACTCCAAATCACCAGCTGAGATAAGCAGAAAGAAGGAGTCTGTCAAGTTCTAAGGCTGGGCTCTTTCCACTCCAACACAAATTTGCCAAGAACGACGGTCGAACTACAGGCATGGAGAGTCGGTCATTCCAGCCTCCACTCCAGAGCTGAGTGATCTGAAGCCCCAGCCCAGTTGAGTGAAGGTGTCCCTGCTCACACAGTCCCACTCTGAACACACAGGTCTACACCATGTGTGCTCGGCGCTGTGGCACTGGGGATGCTGAGTTAAATAAAGAAGTCGCCATTGCTGCTTTCAAAGGGCAGGGTGGACACACACAAAGATAAACCCGAACAGTGTAGGAAGTACCACCTGGGCTAGAACAGAGCCCAGAGGGCTGGTGGACCTACGTGGAGAGGCAGCAACTTGAGCCAGAGGACAGGAAAGCCTCATGGAGAAGGGGGCTCTGTAGCTGGGTATAGTAGGATGAATAGTTTTTCTGGGAGGAAGAGAAGGCTCATTCTGGCAGGGGAAAGAGCATCCTCTTTATAAACCTCTAGTTCACTTGAAAAAGTAAATAAATACCTGGGTTGATGTTTGGCACAGAGTAGGTGCGAAGGGGAGGCAGGGAGGAGAGAGAGGGGGTATCTTTGGTTTCTGTCTCCCCCATTCAAGGCTCTGCATTCTGCTTTTATTAGGCCAAAGTCGGGGCAAAAGAGGTGCAGATGATACCACTGTCAAGCTCACAGCTCAGCAGAGGTGTGGAGGTGGGCCTGCAAAGCGGATGGCTGCCCAGCCTTCCAAATCCGGCCACCCAGCCATCACCCTCACCCGTGTCTTCTTGGCCTGGGACAGCAAGCACAAGCGTGCACAGAGGCCCGAAGCAAGTGAGCTGAGAACAGTGCTCTTAGGGACCAGCCTCCGAGTTGGAGGTCAGAGACTGATTTTGGCATTTTTTATTCCTTGGGGCTCCGCCCTGGGTGAAGCAGCGCAGGGCAGGAGGAGAAAGAGCTCCAACCCTACAAGGAGGATCTACTTGCTTAGAGGCCATTTTTGAAGTCAGAGCCCCAACTGAGTTTCCATCCTCCAGGCTGGAAATGTAACCAGAGAGGCCCCAGTCTGCGTGCTGTGCTCAATCAATGGCTTGAAGGGCTTTATTCCCCCAAGACAGGGACATTTCAGCAGCTCCTTTTCCAAAGGTTCCCAGAGTTACGAGAGGAACCCTCTGCTGTATTCTATCCTAGATGTGGGGGGAGGTTGGCCCAGAGGGAAATTTGAGGTATACTGGTGTCTCTCTGCACCCCTGGGAAGAAGAGGACACTGCTTTTCTGCCCTGCAGCTTCTTTCCTCCCAGCCTCTAATCCTCACAAGAACATAGAGTTTGGTCTTATTAAACCCATCTGACACACGAGAGAGCCAATGAACAGAGCAGGGGAGGGGTGCTAGCTTTGAGGTTAACGCCGCATCACGCCTGTGCAAGGTGCAGGCCAGAATGAAGGCCAGAATTGCTCCCCTGGCCTCCCCACTCCAACAACAAAACCCAGGAAACAGGCTGATAAGCTCCCTGGCAGTGTCTGGGTCGTTTTCAAGTTATTTGTGCTGCTTTTTTTGCAGCTTTTGTCTTCCACAAATGCACTCGGCGGGGCAGGCGGCCCTGGAGGGCATCAAAGGCCCCGCTGGCCGCAGACACAAGAGTGCAGCGGTGCCAAGGCATCTCCCCTGCCAGCTACCCGCCACCCGCCATGCAGCCTGGGAGAGTCACGTAGAGGAGGTGCCTGGTCTTACAACCGTTCCAGGTGTGACTTCACCCTCAGCCGCGAGCTCTGTTCCAAACCAGTCCAGGTGTACGCCAAGCCCAGGTGGGGTGGCCAGGGGCTGAGGTCCAAGCTGCCTCTGGACCAGTGATGGTTGGAAGATCGCCGGCAATTCGATAGGCCTGGGGAACTTGACCGCCGCCTGTGATGAAATAGGGCAAAATAGGTTTGTGGCAAGGGCACTGCCTCAAATCCACGGGGGAGAGACCCTTGCTTCTGCAACCCACTGTTCATTTACTGAGCACCTGCTCCAGGCCTGGCCTTGGAGATGGGCAGAGGGAAATGTTCGCTTGTTGACATTCCCCTGGAACGAATGACAAGGCCCTGGGCTGAGGAGTAGATAAGCCAGTGAGGGCGGCCACGTGGAAAGACCCCTTAAACCTGAGAAATGGAGCCACAGAGGAAGCGGGCTTTGTTCATTCACTCCGTGACCGCCAACAGAGGCCCACCTTGCAGCAGGTGCTGGGAGATGCTTTCAAAATTACAGAGTAAGAGCAGAGGACCCCTCACTGTCCCCTGGGTGTGCAGGGATGAGGCCAGGTCCCC
This sequence comes from Cervus elaphus, assembly GCF_910594005.1. Taxonomy (NCBI): domain Eukaryota; kingdom Metazoa; phylum Chordata; class Mammalia; order Artiodactyla; family Cervidae; genus Cervus; species Cervus elaphus. The sequence goes on from NC_057835.1 coordinate 16,748,936, forward strand.
GGAGGCCACGGCCTCCTGCTCTTCCCGGGCTGGGACGCTGGCATCCGCCACAGTGACCATCACCATCGAGTGAGAACGTGCTCCAGCAACTAGCGAGCAGACATTCACGACGGGCTAACAACAGGACGGCTTTCCTCCTCCCTGGACATCTGTGAACTAGAATGTTCTATTCTTCTCGCTTACAGAGGGGGGGCACTAAGGCACGAGGCAGGTGAGTCCCACGGCTGGGGACGGCAGAGAGCGGCGCTCAACGCAGGCCCGGGGCCAAGGCCCGTGGTCCGCCCGCTACTCCGTCCTGCCTTTCCTTAGAGAGCTCGGAACCCGGCCAGGCTGCCCCTGTTCCTCGGTGGGGCCCCGGGGCCCGGGGTGGGGTTGAGAGTCTCACTACGGAGGAGGCCTGGGAACTGGACCCAGAGCCCATCCGGAAGCCCCGGAAGAAGGCGCAGGCGAACATCCGGGCATTTCTTGTTCCCGAGCGCGGGGCCTCGGCGCGGCCAGCTCCAGGGAGCCACCTAGGCGGGAAGGGGCTGCCAGGGCCCTGGCACCGGCCCCGGGCCCTGTGCGCTCGGCCAGCTCCGTTGGCTGCCCGTCAAGGCTTCAAAGGGGTGGGTGAAGCGAGCCGGGGGGCCGGGCTGGCCGGGTCTGCCCGAAACCGAGACGGGAGAACAAAAGGAGGCCGTTGTGGCCTGGTTGGGCGGGAGCCCTGGCGGGAAGGAGGGCGGCAACCAGGAGGCCCCGAGGTGCAGGCGGCCCCGGGCGGTAGGCAGGGGCGTCCAGGCATGGCTGCTGCGCTGCGGGAACCCAGGCCCACGAAAGGCACCTTGGCAGGTGGCAGTGGCCAGCGTCAGAGCCACATGCTGCGTCTGTCAGGGATCTGTAGGACTTGGGGGCTGTGCCTTGCAGAGAATTCACTCATCTCTCCCCTAGGCCAATACTCCCGCCCAGCCACCAGGAGCCAGACAGTCTTGTGTCGCTGAACGCCAGCCGTGAGCCAGAACAACAGGAGCCCTGCCTTGGCTGGTTTGCGCAGGTACAATCCCAGGGCCTCTCCAAGATGAAGACAGGGCAGAAGCCACAGAAGTCTGGGACCTGACATGGGGCCTGGAGACAGACACCTGGGCTCCCCTCTTGACTCCATCACCAGCTGTGACCTTGGACAAGTGACTGACCTCCCAAGCCTTAGTACCGGGCACACAATATGTGCTCAATAAACGTCCCAGGCTGGGAGTACATTAGCACATTGGAAGGTGGGGGTAAGCCCTCAATGGAGGACTCCTCTCCCCAACAAGACGTTCCTCTAACTGCACCTTGCCAGATCCCAGGAAACCACTGCCACGGCCCGGGTGGGGGGGGGGGGGGGGGCGAGACAGCCTGGCACATTCTAAGAACCCAATCATGGGAAATTGTAGTCATTGTTGCAGGAGAATACAATGGGGGTGGGGGGCAGTCACTACAGAGACAACAGGCAGCTTGCCCTCGGGCACACAGGCCGAGCAGGAACCTCCGACTCACAGCCCCAGTTCCAAAGATACAGTCGCACCTGGCCCCCGCCTCTGAGGTCCTGGTGTTCTTCCTGGAGCTGATGATCAAGCATAAATGGAACTAGGGGTACCACACACATCAGTGTGTGGTTAAGGGTCCTAACAGGTGACTCTTCAGGAGAACACGAGGGATCAGAGGAAGCAGAGACGGAGAGACCAGGAGGAGAAAGGATCTCAGAGCACACACAGACCCAGGAGGCAGAGGGGTCTCGGATTCCACCCCAAGGTCTACCATCCCTTCCATGGGATGCAGGCAGTCCCATCCCCCCCGCCCCCAGGGTGTCTTCTTGGTTGGTAAGTGAGGGCCTGGAGCAGGGGACCTACAAGGTCTGGCCTTGCGCATCACAGATTCACGAGGCTGGACCGGAGGGCGGCAGGGAGGCTATATGAGAAGGCTGGTGCCAGAGCTTTACCTGCGCAAGGACCAGCAGAGCATCCGCAGCTCTGGGTGCGGACCCAGCCCTGCCAGGAGGTAGCGTTCTCGCCCCACTGGCTGGCCCCGGCACATCCGTCTCAGCAGACAGGCATGTGGCCTGTGGAGAGGAAGGGTGAGGCACCGGAGGCTGAGACCTGGGCCCAATTTCTGCCCCCATGTCCACAGTAATCGGCACTTGGGGGAAGACGTATCGCCTCTGGGGGCCCTGGCTTCTCGGGTGTGACATGAAGGTAAATACCTGCCTCCAGAGACTATATGGGACAACGGACACCACGAACTGTTGTCGAGTCGCTCAGTCGTATCTGACTCTTGTGACCCATGGACTGTAGCCCAACAGGCTTCTCTGTCTATGGGATTTCCCTGGCAAGAATACGGGAGGGGGTTGCCATTTCCTCGGGATCTTACTGACCCAGGGATCGAACCTGCATCTCTGTGTCTCCTGCGTTGCAGGCAGATTCTTTACTGCTGAGACACTGGGGAAACCCTGACACCACATGTGGTAGAGTCTAAACAAAAAAGCAACTCAGGGAAATGTTCATTCCTTTCTCTCTGCTTGACTTTACTGGCGTGCAAACCCCCTGGATGGAAAACCCATGTCTTCTTTAATGTCCCCTAATACTAGAGGGTGAATTAGAAGGCTGGATTTTTAGGGCAAGACTTAGCTTCCAGTTTCTGCCGTGGTGTTATTTCTTCTACTTGTAAGGCACTGAGTAAGTTACCTAAGCCCTTTTGGCCTCAGTTGCCTCACCTGTAAAATGGGGCTATTAAGAATCCTTCATTCACAGGGTGTGGAAGACTCGAGGTGAGGTCAAGTATGAGAAAGTGCTTATCAAGGCAAAAACCCTCTTGTTAGAAGAAGTGGCCTCGGAACCAACCTCACTCGTGGTTCTACCAGGTAGGGAGTCGTCCTGAGACTCTGGATGAACTGAAATTGCTCCTGATGTCTAATCCAAGGCCGGCAGTGTGTCAGCGAAGGTTCTTGCCAGAACTCCAGCAAACACTCGCTGACGTGGCACAAAACGGGCTGGGAATGGCACGAAGTGGGCCATTTGGAGGGGCCTGGGGTACTGCCCCACCAGAGGGGGACCTCTCTTCCTCTAGGGCTGAACGGGCCTAATGCCAAGCTCCCGGGCACCCTGCCAGTGCTCCTTCTGTGCACGCTACCCAGGTCTCCTGCCATCTCCCCAGGGTGACGTTAGGTGCTGGTCAGATTATCACCTGCTTGTCAGGTAGTTGAGAGAGGGAGGTACAGAAAGGGCAAGAGACAGCTCTTCAGAGAAGGTGCCAGCCCCAGCAGCTGGCCCCCGGGGCCCGGAACGCCTAGGGCCCAACGGAAAGCATCCTGCTTCCTCTCCCGACCCGCTGAACAAACACACAAGGATGGCAGGTGCCCGGGGCGGCTGGCCAAGCAGGGCCTATGCCCGCTGTTCCCTCCGCCTCCCGCCCAGCCAGCACCAGCCTGAGCCAAGGCCCATGACCTCCCTGGCGCCTGCCCCGCTCTCTCTCTCAGAGCTGGCAGACAGGAGGATGGACGAGCCAGTGCCTGGATGGGGGGCTCCTCGGGCAGCCCCTTGGTGGGGTGGAAACAGCACACAGACAGCGTTCTTTACTGTTCTATGTGCTATGCTTAGGTGCTCAGTTGCATACGACTCTTGGTGACCCCATGGACTGTAGCCCACCAGGCTCCTCTGTCCATGGGATTCTCCAGGCAAGGCTACTGGAGTGGGTTGCCATGCCCTCCTCCAGGGGATCTTTCCAACCCAGGGATCAAACCCTGCACTGCAGGAGGATTCTTTACCATATGAGGCACCAGGGAAGCCCATAGGGTTCCATACTGTGCATTTAAAGGTGCTGATGTGAAGCGCAGAAAAATGACAATGCCTTCATGGGAAACATACCAAGGCACTTCCATGATACCCACTGACCAATGAGATCTCAACCCTGAGGGCCCTAGAAGGGGTGTCAGGTAACCTGATCAGAATTTAGAACCTTAGGCAAGCCACGCCCCCTCTCCAGGTGAGGTTTCCTGTTCCAGGTGATGAACGGACTGGCCTGGAGAACGGCTAAGGTCCCTGCAGAGTGCCATGGGGTTTAAAAGAGGCTGTTGTGCAGTCAGGCAGCCCTTGTTCAGCCGTTCAATGTGTCCGACTCTTTGCGGAGCCCATGGACTGCAGCACGCCGGGCTTGCCTGTCCTTCACTATCTCCCTGGACTTTTGTAAAAGTTCACTCTGCCACCTTCTTAGCTGTGTGCCCCTGGTCATTCATTTGATGTCTGTGAGTTTCTTCATCTTAAAATAGGAAAGGCAATTCCTCCCTGCAGAGCCTTGTGAAAAATCAAACCAGAATGGCTAAAAAGGGCCTGCTGGGGAGCAAGTGCCCAAAATATGGGAGTGGCCATTTCTCTAACTCATCCATGGTAGGTTCTTAAACTAATAGCTGTGTCAAATCATGTTCCCCCTGAGGAATAAAACAGGAATTCCCTGGGGTCTGGGGCCCAAAGGACCCAGCAGATCAGCTGAGGCTTACCCTTTAGCTTTTGCAAACTAAGACCATGGCTACCCTATTTCCCAACACACACACACACACACACACACACACTCCCTCTTTCTCTCCCCCCTTACTCTATTAATATCCACTAATGGCACCTCTGCTCCTATACGAAACCAAGTGAATAGCGAAATGGCAGTGATCCCAGTCCATTAGAGATGCTCTGTGTAGAGGGAACAGCAAGTGCTTGTCATGTTCACAGAGGGGATACCTGATTTATCCTCATGAGATCTGTCAATCAGTCAGTCATATGTCAGATGTATCAGTTAATGCATATGGTACTAGACAACCCCTGCCCTTACAGAATTCAACTCATCTAACAGTCATTAAGGACTTCCCATTCTATCTATCACCAAAGATTATCACATAATCTCAGCGGCATAAGCACTAAGTGTCCATGCTCCTGGGTGGTCAGGCAGGCAGTTCTGATGATCTTGGCTGGGCTTAGTCAGGGGTTTGGGAGCTGACTGGTTGTCAGCTGGTCTAGGCTGGTCTTAATTAGGATGATGAAAGCACCTTGGTTATGTTCTATATGTGTCTCTCATCCTTCTCCTGGAACCAGAAGGCCAGTCTGGAAATGTCCTTCCTGTGGTGATGACAGAGGTTCAACAGCACAAATGGAAATGCTTTTTCAAAGCTCTCCTTGCAGTGTACCTGTTAACACTTCACTGGACAAAACCAGTCACACGATGGAGTCCAGCATCAGAAATACAGGGAACGGGTTATGCGTTGGACCATTCACGAAGTCAGTTCACCGCATTGTTTATTAGAGAGAAAAGGCAGGGTGCATAGAATTAAATAAAGTCACTAAGCTAACGGGGAGTCCCTGGCGGCTCAGTGATAAAGAGCCCACCTACCAATGTAGGAGACGTGGGTTCCATCCCTGAGTCGAGAAGATCTCCTGGAGGAGAAAATAGCAACCCACTCCAGTATGCCTGCCTGGAGGATCCCATGGACAGAGGAGCCTGGCGGGCTACAGTCCATAGGGTCGCAAAAGAGTCAGACACGACTCAGCAAGTAAACGGCAGCAACTGAGCTAAGCAGTCCGGTCAGGATTGGAACCCAGTGCCAAGTCCTAAGCCATTCCACGGGAGCGCAGGCAAAGAGGAGAGGTAGTGACAACTGGGGACCCTGCCCGAGAAGGGACCTGCAGGCTGAGAACACACACAGGTTCTGGTCACTGAATGTCTTCCTCCCCCCAGTACCGGATGAGAGCAACTAGCTGTGAGTCAAATAGTTGGAATCAACCAGCAGCCCTACTTGAGTACGTGGGTAAGAAGGAAGCAATTCCACAGAAAGGAATGCAGTCTTCCCTGCATTTCCAAGCTCCATAAATCTAGGATCAAGGGCAAGCAAAGGTTCCATGTTCCTTGATCCACCTCCTCCTGTCTCCACCCCACCACGCCCTGGTTTTACTGGAGATGAGAAGAGGGGCAGTGAACCCCGCTTTGCAAGGGGTCTGCAGCTCTCCTGCCTCTGCTGGGTTGAGACTAGAAAGAAAAGGGCAGACAGGGATCCCAGCTCATGCCCAGCACCTGATCCGGTGGTGCTGGGTCAGGGCCCAGGAGACAGCATTTTCCATCAACTCCAGCACAGGGATTCCTCAGCTCACATTTTGACCCCCTTCTCCCCAAGACAGGCAAAGAAATGTAGCTAGCCAATCACTCCACGCCTCACTGAGTTGGTTCTGTGCTCCAGGCTCTAAAGCATTCACATTCTAGTGGGAAACAGACATAAATAAACCCATGTGCAAGCGCGTGCACAATCACCCACCCTCCCAGGTGTACACACAAAGAAAGCTGTGATAATGGTGAAAGCAAGCACACACACTTCACACAGCAGGCAGCATTTTAAACCTGGGCTTACATTATCACATCTAAGCCTCGCAGTAACTCTGTGAGGTGGGGCTATTTTTAGCGCCATTTTTCAGGTGAGAAAAAGAAAGACACGGAGAAGTTCAAGCGTCCAAAGGCCCCAAGCCGGTAAACGTGGAGTCAGCGGGGCCAGGTCTGACCCCAGGGCTGCAGAGATGGGGAAGCATTAACTCTGCCTGGTGTTGCTGACCGCCACCAGAAACTCCAGCCTGTCCTTCAGCGCCATTAAACACAGGAGAATAAAGTTCTTGAACTTGGCTTGTAGCCCCAGAGCCTTAGAGCAAAACTGTGGTCATGAACTACCTTCTGTAATACTTTTTCAGTGGGAAACAGCTTCATCACATTACGTGTCACGTTCTGCCCACCTCCTCACGCCGGCTTCCTCCACCCTTTCTGGGGAGCCATCATCCAAAGAGGGGGTGCCATGAGGAAGGTGGTTACCCCTGGGCCCGCTGTGTGTGCACCCAGGTGAGGAACACGACTTTATCAATAGACTTGCTGGGACCAAAATCTCCCCTTTGGCAAACACGGAACTGCCTCAGAGAGGTTAAAGAACTTGCCCAGGGCCACACAGCCAGACCAAGGCCCAGCCCCGTATTTGAACTTTAGTCTCATCTGATCTAGATCCAGAGCTCTCAGCTCCTCTAAAATGTGATTCACACGCTTGTGTCAAGGGGCTGGGGGATTTGATGAAAACATCAGTAGGTATGCTGAAAAGTGTGATGACCATCTTTCCTGGAGGGAGAGAAACTTCCTGCATGGTTATTAAAAGTAATGAAGAGGGCGGGGCAAGACTGGGAATAGGAAGTCTTCAGCTTCCCAGCAGAGCCGGCGTTCTGGAGCCAAGAAGATGCTATGCTCTGGAGGGCACATTCCAAGACAGGGTCGGGCTGCCTGCAGCCATCGATGCACAGGGCTGCGTGGAGGTCCCCGGGGCCAGGCGCCGGCTAAAGCTCCAGGAGCGGACGTGGCTTCTGAGGACGGGCATGGGCTTCAAGCCAGCAGCCGGCAGGATGGGCTCTTTGGCAGGCTTCCCTAGGATGGAATATGGAAAGATGTTTCGCCTCCTTACTTCATGTTTCCTCAGCTTGGGAAAAAAGAAAAGAAAGAAAAAAAAATATGGACCTCCCTATCCCAACAGAGGATAAGAACTCATAAATGGAAAATCCACAGACCAGAAATGAAATTCTAAAGAAAACATCATCATTTCCAGTTCAGGCTGGTGCGGATACTTGTCGTGGATTCTACTACTGTCTGCCTGGTGTGGGAACAGCAGCGTTTAAAGTGGGGTGGGGCGGGCCGGGTCAGGGGTCCTCCCTGTGGAAGAAGAGATTCCAGCCTGGGGTCAAGGAGTCCTGGGGCATAAGTCCTTGGTACGCAGTGGGGTTCAGTGGGATTGCGACCTTGGACTTGAGCATTTCACGTGGGACACATCTATGAAGTGGGAATCATTTTGCTGCTTGCACCAGCCTCACATCCCAGTGAAGGGCTCAAAATAGCAACAACCAACCAGCTACAGGGACAATGTTAATGATGTTCGCCCAAGGGGCACAGAATCGTTTCTCCTCTGAGTGTGCTGGTCGCTCAGTCGTGTCCGACTCTCTGCGACCCCATGGACTGTAGCCCACCAGGCTCCTCTGTCCATGGGATTCTCCAGGCAAGACTACTGGAGTGGGTTGCCATCCCTTTCTGATGAGCGGGACAAAACGGTGGCTGTAGAGAGAGGCACGATGCGGCTGCAAAGTTCTCAAGACAAACTAGGCGGGAAATTGTGCTCTACTGCTGTGTGACCTCAGGTAAGTCACTCAACCCCTCTGTGCTCTAGTTTCCTCATCCATATAGTCCAACCTCAGTGTACTGTGAAAAGATTTAATGACCTGAGGATTAATGATGATCAATATGTGTTACTGATTCTCATAAAATTGGTGATAGTCATACATAGTAAAATATTACTCATCAATGTTCGGGCCATCTTTGAACTCAGTATAAGCTGCTCCTACAGAGTAGTTGTTGCCAGGAGAGGGAGATACAAATGCTTCATGTTTCAGGATCTTACAGGCATCCATTTTAAGATGATACAACATGAATCCATGGAATACTCATTTAAGGGGTATTTTAATGAGCAACTGCAGGCCTAACAGGGGAGACAGACCCTCAGTGTGCTGTCGCTTCCCTCTGTCATTCCGGAACCCCCTTGACCAGGTAGTAAGCAAGGGTGATGGGTGTCATTATGTCTCCAGCACTGCAGGAGGTACTGGGGGAGGACAGGGGAGAACGGTCCTTTGAAAGCACGGACCATCCAAGAGGGAGATGTAGCTGGTGCCTCATGCATCTAAGTGGCTGCACCTCTAGGGATTCCAAAAGGGGAGCAAGGCTGAGATGGCATGGGAACAGGGAGAGGCCTGGTGGACCCATGGGGCATGGGGCTGGGAACATGTGGGCTTGCTGGGGGATAAGAGCAGGTTGCAAATGCACAGTCCTGCAAATGCAGGACCTGGGAGGCCAGGCTGCAGAGGCACGCGTCTGTTGTAAGGACTGTGAATTCTATACCTCGGGGTCAGCAAGAACAGGAAAATCACACATGCCTTCACTGGGAAGGGACAGATGTAAGCCAAGCTGGGCTTCTGGAAGATGCCATGGGCAGTGTGGAGGGTGGGTGGGAAGACAGTGGCTGGGAGGAGGCAAGGCCTGGAGTTGGAGGCTACTGCAGCATCTGTGACATTGGGAGCTGACCCCCAAGTTGTGATGGTAAAATCCACTGAGGAGTGACAAGTGGATGGCGGGAGAGATAAACTGGTGGCATCGCCTGATTCAGGAGAGCTGGAAGCCGGGCTGGGACACGGTGCAAGGGAGACGCCAGGACCTAAGGGTCTCTGGAAGAGGAACAAACATTCTGGAAGTCAGAAAAAAGGAGCCTAAAACTTGTGTTCCCAACCACTGTGATTCTGTATTAGTTTTCTACAGCTGCCAGAGTGAATCAGCACAAACTTAGCAGTTTAAAATAAGATTTGGGAGCAACCCATGTGTCCATCAACAATGAATGGATAAAGATGTGATACAGACAGACAGACAGACAGACAGACACACACACACACACACACACAGGAATATTACTCAGCCACGAAAAGAATGAAATTTAGCCATTTGCAACAACATGGATGAACCCAGAAGGCATTATGCTTAGTGAAATAGATCAGAAAAGAGAAAGACAAATACTGCATGTTTTCACTTACATGTGAAACCTAAAAAAATAAAATATAACAAAACAGAAACAGACTCACAATACAGAGAGCAAACTACTGTTTATCAGTGGGGAAAGGATTAGGGGAGGAACAAGACAGGGGAAGGGGATTAAGAGGTATAAACTACTAGGTATAAAAAAATAAGATAGAGGATGTGATGTACAGCACAGGGAATATAGCTTTTATTTCATAATAACTTTATATGGTGCATGATCTATAAAAATATTGAATCACCATGTCATACACCTGATACTAATACTATGTTGCAAGTCAACTATACTTCCATAAAATAACGTTTTTGGTCAAATTCAGTTTGTAGGGCTGAGGCCCCATTACCTTGCTGGAAGTTGACTGAGGCCACTCCTAGCAACTAGAGGCCACCACTCTCTTTGCAGGTAGGACCCTACTCTAGTGCTTTCCAGGTGCCACTAGTGGTAAAGAACATGCCTGCCAGTGTAGGACACGTAAAAGACGTGGGTTCCATGAGTGGGTTGAATAGATTCCCTGGAGAAGGAAATGGCAACCCACTCCAGTATTCTTGCCTGGAGAATCCCAATGACAGAGGAACCTGGCAGGCTACAGTCCACGGGGTCACAAAAATTCAGACAGGACTTGGCAAGCATGTACCCTGCTTATAAGTCAGCAGCAGCCCACCAAACCCTTCTCACACTTGGATTCTCTCCGACTCTTCTTTGCAGGTATCTCTGCAGTCCCATTCAGAGATGATTCTCTGCACAATCCAGGATAACCCCGCTGCACTGGCCCACTGATTGCTAACATTAATTACATCTGCAAAGTCCCTTGTGCCACGTGAAGTGCCACACTCACAGGCATAACACCAGGGGTTAGAATATGGAGCTCTTCTGCCTACCCGGCTTCCTTGCTTCTCAATAGGAAACTGGTAAACATCATACAATAAACTATAAGGTACGGTGAGCATGATCACAGATGATAGCCCTGGGTTCTAAGGAATCCTGGAGAAGCGGCACTTTGCCACCTTGAAGATCAGGAAGTAGGGGAATATCAGGACATGCTGGGCTTCTCCTGTGGCTCAGTGGTAAAGAATCTACCTGCCAATGCAGGAGACTCAAGCTCCATCTCTGGGTCAGGAAAAGCTCCTAGAGAAGAAAATGGCAACCCACTCCAGTTTTCCTGCCTGGGAAATCCCATGGACAGAGCAGCCTGGCAGGCTACAGTCCATGGGGTCACAAAAGAGTCAGGTGTGACTGAGCAACTAAACAACAGGAAAGGCTTCCTGGAAGAAAAATGAGATTACCTAATGGAATCTATGGGTGAACAGGAGTGAAGGGAAGTGTCACCCCCAGACTTGATTAGCCTATGGATTATTAGAACACATGTTTACAAGAGTCCAGAAGCTGAACTCCAAGGGAACACCCTGGGTCGGAGATGTGGACAATGTCACAGGAGCCAGCTCCCCTGCAGGCTAAGAGATGCTGTCCCTCTCTCCACTCCTGGTCGGGAGGCTCTGCCTTTCTAAGAATCTTCCAGAAGTAACACAGTGCACCTTCATGGAAACCCCACTCCATGAAGGAAAGGATCTAAGTAAGTAGGCACTGCAGGTGCTGCTCTGGACAGAAGCCTGTGATACCGGAAATACAAATGATATGCAGATCAGTGTGCAGGACAGATTTCCAATTTCCCAAAGGAAAGAAGAAAGTGATCACTTGTGAGTATGCAGGGCCTTGGGGAAGTCAACTGTCAACTATTCAAAATTTTTGCAAAATGGTTTTTAAACCTTTGGTAGCCTGAAAAAGGCCGTGGCGGGATTTCCCCACAGAAATCAACAGCTTGGTGCATGTCGTGTCGAAGTTGACACTGGGAAATGACAGCACAGAGACCAAGCTCCTATCTACAGGTGACAGGACTGACTGAGGCTGGCTGCCAGTGTAAATAGGGTGTGGGTGCCCAGGAGGAGGTAGCTAACACACTTCATACTTGATCATGAACTAGACAGCCGGAGTTTTGGGGTATCATGCACCTACTCATTGTTGGCTATCCTGTCACTGCTCTGGAACGCACTGAGAAGGTCCCCTGGACATGGTCCAGGAGAGGTCCATACACAGTGTTCAGAAGAACAGCACTCAGGGAGCTTGATACAGGTCAGGAAGCTCAACTCACCTGGACACCTGGATCTGAGGCCAGCCAGGTTTGCACTCACCTTTCTTAAGTCCTTCAACCTCTCTGAGTCTCTGTTTTTCCATCTATAGGTGGATGGGTCTGAGATGATGTCTGAGATCCTTTATCTGATGCTCTATGAGCCTCAGCAACCCAAGAGAAGGCAGCTGCTGGCCCCGGAAAGGCAGGAGCCAGGTGTCCACACTTAGACCAGGATCGTGTGCACTCCCAACCTCCACAACACTGGATCGCTGATTCGGAGAACCACCACTGTCTGTGCAGGGTAACTACCCCGTGTCACCTGAGTGGTTTGTGGAATTGTAATTATCCTGAGGGCAGAATATGTATGGGACTCACCTCTGCTTCCCTTGTGATCCTAGCTGAGTGGTAAGTGTGTATGAGAATTCATGCTATATCCTTTGTAATAGCAAATTTAAAAAATAATCTAAAAGACACCAGCAAAGAATGAGTTAACATAAATCATGATCCAGATGCGGAAGATAACAGTTAGCTATCACCCTTACGATGAAGATCTAGCCTTACTAACACAGAAAGATGCTCACGACATATTCTCCAGGCATAAATTCATTACAGGCCCACAGGAATGGTCCTGGTCAACTATGTGTGCCATGTATGGAAATCCATGGGTCTTGGGATTTTAGATGAATTGTTCAACTTTATCCTTTGTCTTCTTCTGAATTATTTCACTTTTTTCATAGTTACTAAGTATTCCTTTCTAGCAATGTCTAAGGCAGGAGCTGGCAAACTTTGGTCTTCAGGCCAAATCTGGCTACCATCTGCTTTTTTCAGCTAAGAATGGTTTTTACATTTTTAAATGATTGGAGTAAAACTCAGAAGAACAGAGTTTTGTGACATGAAAATTATGTGAAATTCACTTCAGTGTGCAAAAATAAAGGTTTATTGAGCACTTCCATGCCCATTTGTTCTGTACTGTCCACAGCTGCTTTTGTGTTACACTAGTAACACAGAGATGGTGTGGCCTGCCCATCCTAAAATATTCACTCCCTTAACCTCTGCACAGAAAGTCTTCCAACCCTGGCTTTCTGGAAATCTTTCCAGAAAAAATTCTTGAAACTTACTCTAGAATTCCAGCTCACTGGGGTCCTAAGTCTCACATTTGATTATGACATATTTAGTCAATCCTCACTATTTGTAGATTCTGTATCTGTGAATTTGTGCACAGTCATTCACTTGTGTCCAGTTTTCTGTGACCCTTTGAACTGTAGCCCCCCCAGGCTCCTCTGTCCATGGGATGATCCCGGCAAGAATACTGGAGTGGGTTGCCATTCATCCACTTGCTAAAATTCTTCTGTAGCCCCAAAGTCTCAGCACTTTCACAGTCATTCACCAACATTCCCGAGAGGCACAGATAAACAAACAAAAAAAAACTAGGGCACCTATCACTGAGGTCCCAGCTGAAGTCCACCAAGGAGACTCTGCTTCTTGCAAAAAAAGGGACTGTGTGCCACTTTCAGGACAAGGTGTCTAAGCATCTCTACCTTCCCCTTTCCCCTCTGCCAGCTTGATGGATGTCAAAGTCCTTGAAGGATGGTGGACCAACAACCTGGAAGAGACCTGGATCTTCCAATCAGTGTCTGAAGAGACACCACCCACTGACGAGGAACATCCTCCTTGGGCTATTTTTAGGGTGAGAAATAGACATCTTTTGTGCTGAGCTACTAAGATGTTGAGGCTTATTTGCTACAGCATCTAGAGTTACTCAAACGAAGCGTTCTCATCTTTTTTTCCCCTTGAATGAGGAAACTGAGGCTCAAAGTGGTAAATTAAACTTGACAAGATTACACAGGTGGAAAAGTGTTGATTTTCTTGAGTTCCATGGAAAGTTTATAAAGATAATGCTTTTTATTTTTATTTTTTCCCCTTTGCAGTGCCTTGCCGCATGCAGGATCTTAGTTCCTTGACAGATCAGGGATTGAACCTATGCCCCCAGCAGTGAAAATGCAGAGGCTTAACCACTGGACCATCAGGGAAGTCCCAATGTTCTTTCCGTAACACCCAGCTACTGACGTGCTAAGAGCTCTTTAAGTGCTCTGAGAGTCTGAATGAAAAAGAGTTCAGGGGGGACATACTCTAAAAAGTACAAGGCACTCTAGAAATAACCAAGTCGCATTTATCATCAGCTTTCCTGTCCACCTTCTCTTTTTCTGGTCAAGTTCACTCCATCCAAAATTTCATTTTCAATGGAAACAGAGAAAGCGAATGTGGTAGCAGGCATCACCAGCCATTCTCAAAGCCTTTTTGAAAAAAAAAAAAAAAGCCTTTTTGTTACTTTGAAATGGGCTAAAAGAGCCATCTTCTCCACCTACTGGGGCCCCACCTCCCCACCCCCTAGCCTGTCCTAGTGAGAGGTTCACTGTGAGCACCGCCCACAGCCAGGCATGACCAGGCGGCTTCACAGAAGCCAAAGAAGTTATCAGAAATGAAGACTGGATCCGACAGTGAGGCCAGCTGTGCAGACAGGGGCATTTTGTGGCCCTTACTTCCCCGCTCATAATTAGTCAGCTTCTAGCAATGATGAGAATCTGGGGCTGTCGCCTAGTAGTGACCTTCTCGGTCACTGCAGTGAGGAAAGAGCATATCAGCCTCCACCACAGGACTCTCAAATGTGAACGCTGATGGAGAGCTTCACAACATTAGCTGACCTTCAGCTTAGAGATGAGGACAAACTCCTGGAGAAAAGATATTTAGTCTGTCCAGCGACTCACCGTGCATTCGATGTGCGCCTACTACGGACGTGTCAGGCTGCGAGCAAAACCCGTGGGAGACACGGTTCCTCACCTTGAAAACCCAGGGTGCAATGAGAGACACAGACATGTTTGCTTCAGGTCCACATATTTTCAAGGGCCCACTCCTTTTGGGTCCACATTCTCCACTGGACCAACAGCAATCATAGCAGCCATGATGGTCCAAACCTATGTGCACTTACACGTCTGTCTTCCCCATAAGATTATGAGGATTTCTGTGAAGTTCTTTTCATCTGCGTGACCCGAGCATCTAACACAGATCCTCACAATGTGTGGTGTGGGCTGAACTGAGTCGAATGAATGAATGAGTGAACCACGCTGGGAGTACAAAAGAGAACAAAAACACATTTCTGAAGCCCAAGGCAATGAGAATAGATTAATATTGAGGATGCATAGGTAAATAATTACAGTAAATCCAAGAACATCAGACACGTAAAGAAACAAGGCAGGAGAAGTTGTCAGTTCTGGTAGGAGGAGTCAGCCTATGGTGTGTGTGGCCACATGCTCAGTCATATCCAACTTTTTGTGACCCTATGGCCCATAGCCCACCAGGCTTCTCTGTCCAAGGGATTCTCCAGGCAAGGATACTGGAGTGGGTCGCCACTTCCTACTCCGTGGGATCTTCCTGACCCAGGGATCGAACCTGAGCCTCTTATATTGCAGGTGGATTTCTTACCCACTGAGCCATCAGAGAAGCCCCTCCCCCCATGGTAACTAGGAACAAATTAGGACCATTGGTTAGCAGTTCTATGGCTTCCTGACCTGCCCCCACAGAGCATCCGCTTTGTTTTTCAGTTGCTAAGTTGTGTCTGACTCTTTGTGACCCCATGGACTGCAGCACACTAGGCTTCCCTGTCCTTCACTATTTCCCAGAGTTTGCTCAAATTCATGTCCACTGAGTCAGTGATGCCATTCAACCGTCTCATTCTCTGCCACCCTCTCCTCCTTTGGCCTTCAGTCTTTCCTAGCATTAGGTCAGCATTCACTGCATACTATTAAAACCTCTTGCTCATCATCTGTCCCCTTCAAAGACGAAATTCCTCTAGGAGTAGAGACAGCTCCTCTCCTGTCCATTCCCCAGCACTCAGCAGTGCTCATGATCATTTTTGGAATGGATATTCCAAGTTAGAGACACAAAGGCACATTCCAAGTCCATAATGGATATAAGTATCTGTCTTATCTACCGACAGTGCTGATATGAGAAGCAGTGGCTGACTCTGCCATGAAGGAAACATAAAGGGTATTATATAAACATACATAACATGTGGTTACCACAGTGATAATCACAACCCATCCTTATGGAGCCCCAGCTGTTCACTGGGCGTGGTCCCCCAACGTAAAGCTCACAACAGCCTCAGGAGGAGATCGGCAGTATTATTCTCATGGTTCAGAGGAGGAGATGGAGGCAGAAGCACAGAGAAGTGAAGATGGTTTCCCAAGGTCACACAGCTAGCAAGGACAAGAGTTATGGTGTGCCTGCATGGTATCCTGTGAAAGCATGACCTCAAATCAGGAGAACTAGAGAGAAGGAGAAATGAAATCACTTGAGCACAGCAAAAAGCATCCAGCACAGAACTAGACAGACCCTGGGAACAAGGCAGACCATGGCCTTCACACCTCATCACAACAACCTGCATGCACAGATCTGCCCACAAATATCAATTTGGTGATTCTCAACCATCTGAAGAGATTTTTTTCACAAACCCTGAGGCCCAGATCCCTCCATAGGCCAACTAAACCCCAGGTAGTGCAGTGCCAGGGCTTCCCTGGTAGCTTAATAGGTAAAGAATCTGCCTGTAGTGCAGGAGACCTGGGTTTGTTCCCTGGTTTGGGAAGATCCCTGGAGAAGGGAATGGCAAACCACTCCAGTATCCTTGCCTGAAAACTGCTATGGACAGAGGAGTGCAGTGGTAAAGAACCTGCCTGATGGTGCAGGAGACACAAAAGACTTGAGTTCGACCCCGGGGTCAGGAAGATCTTTTGAAGTAGGAAATGGCAACCTGCTCCATTATTCTTGCCTGGGAAATCCCATAGAGGAGCCCAGCAGGCTACAGTCTCTCGGGGTGGCAGAGTCAGACAGGACTGAGGGTGCAGCGTGCATGCGCTAAGAGGGCTGGCGAAAGGAATCTGGTCCTGATGTTCTCTGCAAGCTCCCAGGTGACTATGTTTTGCATCCAGGGCTGAGAAACTCCAGTCTTCCCAGGAGCACAGAGCAGGACTCTGGCAGGAGGAACTGCAGACAGATAGCTGAGAAACAGGCGTGAGTACAAGAAGAAGAAAATGACTTCACTGCTGGACTACTGTTTCCCTAGACTAGTTACTCAGTTTACCTACAGCTATAACCTGAAACAGGCTCTGCATCATCTCGGCTTGTGGCCAAGAACTTCGTGCATGCCCACCAGTGCCAAGATGATGGGCTTGCATTTGCTTGGAGAGAATGCCCACGGCCCCCAAACCTAAGGCTCTGCCCCATAGGAGCTGGAGACCCTGGCAAAAGTCCCCTTACTCTCTGAGCATCAATTTTCTCATCTGCAAAATAAGAATAATCATACCTGTTTCAGAGGGCTACCATGAGGGTTGAAGGTGATATAGATGCTGAAGGATTTACTAAAATGAAAAACAAAAACAGAAAAGTACCACTCTGAGAGAAAGTGTTATCATTGCCAACTTGGAGGAAGTTGAGGAGAGATTGGTGTTCAAGCCAGACTTAGCCTTTACCTTTGAGGCAAAATATCACTCTGCCTCTTCTGTCATCCACAGTATAGCAGTGGACCCCCTATTCATCCTCCCACTCAGCAGACTTGGACTGGGCATCAACCATCATGTCGTTCTATGGATCAAATTAGATAGTCCATATGAACTGCTTTGGAAGTTGCAATGTGTTCTACAAATGAGAGGAGATGGTTCTTGCTTGTAATGATTAATTATGGGCTCATGGAACCTTAGGGTCAATGGGGACCTTAGAGGATCATATACAGTGTGATGTTGGATCCCTCTCAGTCCCAGTGTAGTCTCTAAGTGGACACCTCCAGCCATGATGCCCTGACCACTGTCTGAGACAACCCATTCATCCACAAGGCTCCGTTTCCTTTTCTTTGGTTGCTACCTGTCTGCTTGTCCTATTCTCTTTCCCATCTTAGTTCTGATCTCTGGGGCCATAAAAGACAAGTCTGACCTACTGCCTTCCTCTCAGTCTTTCATTATTTGGAGACAACCATCATGGAAGTCCACCTCCATTGCTCAATGTCCCTCCAGTCTTGTCTATGTGATGCTAAGGCAGCCCCAGACCCTGTGTCTCAGCTGGCTTAGGCTGCCATAATAAAATATCATAGACTGGGTGGCTTAAGCAGAAATCCTTTCTCAGAAGTGTGGAAACTGAAGTCCAAGGTCAAGGTGTAGGCAGGTCCAGTATCTTTCAAGGCCTCTTTGGGTTGCACCATGGCCACTTTCTCTCTGTGTGCACATATAGTGGGGAAAGAGAGAGAAATTAAGCTCTCTCCACTTCTTCTTATTCAGGGCACTAATCCCATCACAGGGCACCACTCTCATCACCTCACCTAACCCTAAGCAGCCCCAAAGGCACCATCTCCAAACACTACCCCCTTGGGGGTTAGCACTTCCACGAATGAATTTGGGGGGAACACAACTCAGTCCATAGCACACCCCCCCCAGAAGGTTCTCTTGCTAAGCAAAAGCAACTGTTACTCAGACACTGACCTGGTGTGCACAACGTCTACTAAGCACTGGTTGTACATGCCAAGGAAACAGATAAGCATTACTTGCCCTTAAGACGCAAAGAGGTTCACTGTCAACATGCAAGAGGTCTCTGGATTCTAAGAAAGACTGGGCCACAAACGGGGAGAGGAAGTTCACAAAGTATCAAAGAGCTGACAGCAGGAAGGCAGCACAGCCCTGCCCTTTGATTAGCTTTTATTATAGAGGGGATGACTGCTGAGCTGAAATCAGGAAATCCTTATCCATCCATATGGACAGAGTGCCGTCTATACCAGACCCCAGGCTCTAAAACTGCAGGCACACCTTTTTGGGGTCAGTTTTGTCACTGATAAATTCAAAGGATGTTACCTAGTACAGTTCTCCCTTAGTATCCATGGAGGAATGGTTCCAGGCCCTCTACATATAGTGGTATGTGAGGATGCTCAAGTTCCTGGTATAAAATGGTATAGTGGCCACCACTTAACCCTGGTGATCCAGTAGTTAAGAGTCTATGCTTCCACTGCAGAAAGTGTGGGTTCAATCCCTGGTGGGGAACTAAGATTTCACATGCCGCACAGCACGCCCCTTCCCCCCAAAAAGAAAAAAAAAGGGCTCATTTCAGAATGAGTCATTCTTATTTTTTAAAAATGGTGTAGCATTTGCATATAACCTACACACATCCCCTGTATACTTTAAATCACCTTTAGATTGCATATAATACCTGATACGATGCAAATACTATGTAAATAGTAGCCAGCATGCAGCAAATTCAAGTTTTGCTTTTTGGAACTTTCTGGAATTTTTTTGCAAATATTTGCAATCTGTGGTTGGTTGATTCCACAGATGCAGAGCCCAAGAATACAGAGGTTGGACTGTAGAGAGGAGGTTCTATCAACATTGGTAACAGCTCACAACACATAGTAGGCTCTCAAGATGTGTTATTTTTGCCGTTGCTTCTCCCTTCTTGAATCAAGGAACATCTGCTCTGAGATGGGAAAACAAACCTATCCAAATAAATTTAAGTGAAATTTTACATGAACTACAAAAGCCTAGTGATCAATAAAAATTCCTGGGAGAAACTGACGGCGGTACACTAATTAATCAGCTTTATAGACATCCAGCATCACTTCACGAATCCTTGCTCCTTAGAGGAGCAAATATTAGGACTGTCATTTGGCAGATTTCTAATTTACACACCTCTGGGGAGACCGGAAGGATACTCACTTAGGAATAAAGTTCTCCCTAAAGTGTTCGAGAGTGAACAGTCGCCAGCTTCATAGGATAAAGATGAGGTAGCTGTCATTACTATCAAGCAGCGTGGTCTGCAGCCTACCTTTGTGTCCACAACCAGCAGGCTTTGCTGAGGATGTGAGAAAGCAGATCATGAAGCAAAACATGGGTGAGTGTCCTTGAGGTAAGACTTGTTGTTGCAGGGCATTCATAGTGTGTGGAAGAAAATGCAATAGAAATTGAGTTGGATGGAAGACATTAAACCAGACATACACGTGCAAAAGCGCACCCCACTCCCCACAAACCACATGCTTATCACTTTCCCATTACAGTATTAAAGTATGCTCTTTGTTTAAAAAAAAAAAAATTCACTGAGTAAAAGTTCCCAGTTTCTCACACCTTCCAATTACATTTCCCGGAAATGTCTGTCAACAGGAAGCTCATACCCTTCTCAGAATTTCTCTCATGTGCAAACATGCATGTGTACTATTTTGCGCTGTCTTGTTTTGACAAGGGTGGGCTAATTTTACACCAAAAAGACTACAACTTTTCTTATTCAAATAACTGATTATGAATACCTTTCCATACTAGTATATATAAATGCATCTATTTAAATTGTTTTTACTTTCACTTTGAAATAATTTCACACTGACAAAGAGCTTAAAAACAGAATGAACGTCTACAACCTTGCAGATCCTCATATTTATATCTTATAGAACCACATTATAATGATCAAGTTGTATCAGGAAATTAACACTAAACTACTCCTATCGCTTAGCCCAGAGACATGACTCAAATTTTACCAATAATGTCTTTTTCTGACCCAGAAGCCAACCCAGGGTCACACACTGCCTTTAGTCATCACGCCCCTTAGTTTTCTTGAAACTGGCATCATTCCTCAGCCTTGCTTTGTCTTTCATTTTTAAAAAATACTGGCCAGTGACTTGCAGAATGTCCCTCAGTTTGGGTTTGTATGGTATTTCCTCATGATTAAATCCAGGTTATGCACTTCTGGCGAGAACAGCACAGAAGCAATGACTGACTCCAGGGCTGGGGCAAGGAGAGCACGGCATCAGCCTGGAATATCTCCTGGTGCTAGAAAGTAAAGCAGAGCTCAAAAAATGATCCGGAGATGTCAAAAGGACATAGAACCCAACTTGAAGGGCATCCCAGTGGTCAAACCTGGGAAAACTTGAGGGAAAAAAATGTAATCGTGCATTGTAACCAGTTAAGAATTTATGAGTTCATGCATCTTGCATGCGTGTGTTCTCAGTCATATCCGACTCTTCGCAACCCCATGGACTGTAGCCCGTCAGGCTCCTTGGTCCATGGGATTTTCCAGGCAAGAATACTGGAGTGGGTTGCCATTTCCTCCTCCAAGGAATCTTCCCAACACAGGAATTGAACTCGAGTCTCTGGGGTCTCCTCCATTGCAGGCGGATTCTTTACAATAGAATATTTGTAAAGAAAGGAAAGTTCTTCCTTACATTAGAATTCCAACTGATAATGTAGAAGTGATGATGGAAACAGATGCTGTTTAGCAATACCAGTAATAATAGTTTCAGGCAAGAATTATCAATGGAGGCTAAGATTAGTTAAGTAAAAGTATGCTGAGAAACATGATATTTACATACTAATTAAAGTATCTCTTGATAAGATACTTACTGATTACAAAAGGAGAAATAGTAACTTGATGGTGGAAAAATCTGGCAGATACCACTTTCATCAAGAGATCAAGGTAAACATCATCAGTCCTGGGACAAGCCAGCACCAAGGACCTCCAGATCTACCCTAGAGAAGGTCACAAGACCTCATTCTTCTCTGTGACTAAGGAGTATGACATGGTTACTCGGTGAAGCTGTCCCCCAGCCTCTGCTGCTTTATCAATGCTGTGACACAAACATCTCTTGAAATGTGCTTTACTATCCCTAGAGGACAGATTCATTGGCGGGGGTTGGGGGCTTCCAGGTCAAAGGGAGCACACACGGTAAACTATGAGCTGTTGCTCCTGTGGTTGTTCAGCTGCTAAGTCATGTCTGACTCTTTTCAACCCCCAGGGAAGCACGCCAGGCTTCCCTGTCCTTCACTATCTCCCAGAGTTTGCTCAAATTCACATCCACTGAGTTGGTGATGCTATCAAACCATTTCATCCTCTGCCCACCCACTTCTCCTTTTGCCTTCAGTCTTTCCCAGAATCAGGGTCTTTTCCAGTGAGTCGGCTCTTCACCTTAGGTGGCCAAAGTATTGGAGCTTTAGCAACAATCCTTCCAATGAATACTCAGGGTTGATTTCCGTTAGGATTGACTGGTTTGATCTTACAGTCCAAGGGACTCTCAAGAATCTTCTCCAACACCACAGTTTGAAAGCATTCATTTTCTGATGCTCAGCCTCCTTTAGCATCCAACTCTCACATCCATACATGACTACTGGAAAAACCACAGCTTTGACTATATGGACCTTTGTCAACAAATTGATGTCTCTGCTTTATAATTAAAAACAACAACTTTGAGAGGTTCTGCCAAATCCCCCTTCAATGAGGCTGGTCCAACTCATCACCACCCAGCAGTGCCTAAGACCCATTTTCCTTTGCCAACAACATTCATCACTACAAGCTGCCAGAAGAACTCAGAGCAGCCCCCTTTACGGAGGTGACTGAGGTTAAATGAGGTCATAAGAATGAAGCCCTGATCCACAGAATTAGTGTACTTATAAGAAGAGACACCAGGAAGCTAGTGCCTCCCCTCCCCCACTCCCTTCTGTGAAGACACAGCCGGAAAGTAGCAGAACCAGGAAGAGAGCTCTCACCAAAAACTGAATCTGCTGCACCTTGATCTCAGACTTCCCAGCTTCCAGAACTGGGAGAAAATAAATTTCTTGTTGTTGAAGGCACCCAATTTACGGTTTTGTGTTATGGCAGCACAGGTTGACAAAGAACCGAGCCCTCTGTTAACCAGACCAGTGGCCTGATTGATTTTTTTGTTTGTTTGTTTGTTTTTTGTTTTTAAATGATGTCCTCATCACTCACCGAGCATCGCCCCCAGCATCTGCATGTGTGTGTGCATGCTCAGTCATGTCCAACTTTTTGTGACCCCATGGGCTAGAGCCCGCCAGGCTCCTCTGTCCATGGGATTCTCCAGTCAAGAATACTGGAATGGGTTGCCACGCCCTGCTCCAGGGGATCTTCCCAACCCAAGAATTGAACCCACATCTCTTACATCTCCTGCATTGGCAGGTGGATTCTTTACCATTAGCACCACCTGGAAAGCCCAATATCTGCAGAAGTATTTATAACTTACACACAGAAATGCCTATATTACTATAAAATGTATAACATTTTATAGGAAAGAAACAAAAATAGTTGTAATTTTTTCTTCACATCATTGATGCAGGGTGAACTATGTCCACCACCGCCCCCCCTGCCCCCCCCTGCCAAAGTTAGGCTGATGTTCTAAGTTCCAGACTGGTGAGTGTGACCTTATTTGGAAATAGAATCTTGGCAAAAGTTATCAAGTTAAGATGAGGTCAGATTAGGGTGGACCTAACTCAGAAGAAAAGGGCAATTCGGATCAGATGCATGGGAGAGGAATCCAGGCAGGTGAGGATGGAAGCAGAAACTACAGTGATGCACTACCAGCTAAGGACAGTCAAGGCTTACCAACAACCACCAGGGAAAGATTGAAGGCAGGAGGAGAAGGGGCAACAGAGGATGAGATGCTTGGGTGGCATCACCGACTCAATGGACATGAGTTTGAACAAACTCTGGGAGACAGCGAAGGACAGGGAAGCCTGGCGTGCTAGAGTGCATGGGGTCACAAAGAGTCAGACATGACTTGGCAACTGAACAACAAGGAGAGAGGAAAGGAAAGATTCTTCCTTAGAACCTTTGGACGGGAGGCAGTCCTGCTACCCCATGATATCAGGCTTCTAGCCTGGAGAAACAAGAGAGCATATATTTCTGTTGTTTTGGGCCAGCTAATGTGTGCCATTTTGTTACAGCAGCCCAAGCAAACTAATACACACCCCAGTGAGTCCTCCCAGTTCACAAAGGCCAACACTGGATACAGCTGAGCATTACAATAATTGCGACCAACTGGGAGCTCGTGAGGACTAGCATGATTTATAATCAATCACATCGCACCCTGAAAAACATAAAGTTTCAGCATCAGGGTGACAAAAGGACCATCGGTGTGTCAGCTCAGGATGGTGAGTGCAGAGCCAAGGGGAAAACTGTGCGGAAAAGCTGGTTTGAAGGCACGCTGTTGAGTGAGTGGCTCTAACGCGGGAAGGGAGCAAGAGATTCTCAGTCTGACAGGGCTGTGGGGGAGTCAGGGGTCCAGCAAGCCTGGCAGAGGCAGCCTTGCGCAGGGCACTGGCATGGAGGAAACCCCCCAAGAATCACCCAGCCCACGTTTTCTCCTCAGGCCAGCCTCACTTCCCCCGTCAGCACAGCCCCAGCTTATTTTGACAAGGCTGTTTCCACTGAGCACAGGCGCATGCCCCTGGAGACTCAGAGAAGCCCCGCGCACCCTGGGGACCGGCGGGTGCTCATCATGGAAAACCCAAAGCATCACCTCCAGGCGCAGCAGGCTGTGGAAAGGGGGCACCAGCAAGCCCCCCGGGAATGGCCGTGGTTGTGGGCAAGCAGTGAGCATCAGACACAGGGCTTCCGGGCACGGGGCTGCAGGTGGGCGGTGGGCGGAGGGGTGGGGGTGGCGGCAGTCTGGGCCTCAAAGCGACAGGCTCGGAAATACAGAAATACACCTTGCGTATTCATCAAGGCTCCGCAAGAGAAGAGGAAACACACCCGCTGAATTTCAGGTAAAGGATGGACCATTTACTGCAAAGAGGGAGACTCCGAGGTATCTGAGAAGTAGGGGCTGCAGAGAGAGCAAGCACACCTTTTTAGGGATGGGGCCTGGGGTAGAGTTAATCAGAACTGAGAAGTCTGGGGAGCCCGGGGGAGCCCCAGCTGGGGGTGTCATCTCTAGAGCAGTCAGTGAGGCTGGTCCCGGGAGTGGGGGCAAAAAAAAAAAAATCCCTGTAAACTGGAAGCAATTATTGCTCTTGGGACCAGTGCCACTATCAGGGGAAGAAGTTTTGCTACCATGAAAATCAGGAACAGACAGCAGTGACCAGAATGGGGCAAGACTCTCCCATCTGACCCGCTTCCAGTCTCCCTGGAATAGTCAGATCTGGCCACACTGGGCCAGCAGTTGTCCAGGACCACGAACAGCAGCCATGGACTAGGCACCAACCCCTTTACTGGGCAGGCATAGGGATGATGGTCAAAAAACTTAGGAACAATTGGTCAGGCACAGACCCCAGCCCACCAGGCAGGATGCTGAACTGAGGCGGGTGGCCAGGCCAGGGTGTCACAACACACATCCTGGCTCTTCATCGGCCATTCACGCCTTCCAGTTGCCCTCCAATCCCCATTGACTGCCCACCAGGCCCACATCATTATTTATATCACCTGCCCGGCCCCTGTAGACAGCTCCTTGAGACCCTGACCCCAGCCAAAAGGTAAACGAGGTAGGGGGTTCTGTATTGTATGAGGATTCCTTCATTGCCATTTGGTGTCTATCAGGGCCACACGACTTTGGCCGCCTGATGCGAACAGCTGATCACTGGAAAAGACTCGGATGCTGGGAAAGATTGAGGGCAGGAAGAGAATGGGGCAACAGAGGATCAGATGGTTAGATAGCACCACCGACTCAATGGACATGAATTTGAGCAAACTCTGGCAGGTGGAGGACAGAAGAGCCTAGCATGCTGCGGTCCATGGGGTCACAGGGAGTTGGACATGACTTAGGGACTCAACAACAACAACAACACCTTCCACAAGGCGAGGGCGTGTGTCTCATCCACTGCTTTATTCCCCCAACCAGCTTCACAACTGAACTCTGCTTTGGTTTGGGGGGATTGTGCAAGGGACTGCCTGGGAGACCTAATGCTCCCCTCAAGGGTGTGGTCTACTTGGGAGCAGTGGACAGGTAGAGGGTTTTATAAAGTGGGTCCTTTTCTGATGGGGTAAGCCCTGGGTACTCTGGACGTGTGTGGGGGGTGAGGGTATGTGTTGGGGGAAATATGGGAGGGGAGGGAGAACAGTGAAGGCTTCCCAGAAGGGCAGAAAGCCCAGAGACCAGGAAGGGCACCCAGCGGCCTGGTGTGCGAGCATTCTGGGCAGCTTTCTGAGTGTTGGTCCAGGTACATCCAACTCTTGACTTCTGTTCACAAGACCACGCTGCCCCAAAAGGAAAAGTCCAATGTTCTCAGGGCACTGCCCTGTGCCCAGGTGGACTTGCAGAATTCACTCTTCAGTACTGCCTCTTGCCAGCCAATGCAGGCAAAAATAAATTTGTCCAAAAGTGTATGGAGTGGTTATGAAGTCGAGTTGGAACATCAGTTTGAATTCATGGTTAGCTTAACATGGAGACAATGGGTATCTATGGAAATATTTACACATGTGTGCATACATGTGGGTTAGGACGTTCACACGTATCTCCTTGCTCCGTCGGCTAAGCGGGCCTAGAAGCAGTGACACCCCAGCAGCAATGAGCACATCTCGAACCCATCTGTTGACTTCTAACACCACGCCCCAATAAGCAAACCAGGTTGCTGCTCAGTCGCCCAGTCGTGTCCAACTCCTTGTGTGCTGCAGTCCATGGGGTTGCAAAGGGTCGGACACGACTGGGCGACTGAACAACACCACCACCATGTTCTGATAAAGCAAACCAGGGCTCCTTAGGGAGGGGCTGATCCTAGACCTGGTGCAGGAAATACACAAAATGAACCTGGAGCATCCTGTAGTGCCAGAAAGTAAGGGAATGCACACAAAAACACAAAAAGCCAAAAACAAATCTGCTTACAATGATGGGGGTATATCAGAAGGACCCAGGAGCTAGCTGAAGAAATTACCAAAGGCCAAAGCTGATAAACATTGAGCAACAACATAAAGTTGTATTGAATTAGAATCCAAAATCTATTAAACAAACAAACAAACAAACCACCAGTCCATATGGATATAAATAAATGGGGAGAAGAGAAAAATCTCCCACGGAGAATTCCAGACAATTTTTGTAAATACTCCACCACTGAGGTGAAGCAAAATGTCCCATTCCAGAGGTGTGACATAATTCTGAGCATGGTGGGAAATTGGAGCGGGGGTGTGTAATTTTATGGTGGAGAAATCTAATGAACAGCACCATAGCCAGGTGATCAAGGTTACTTTACCCCTGTGGTCTTCCTCCCCAAACCCATCATCTCAGACTAATAATGAGAAAACCATAGGACAGATCCTAAGAGAGACAATCTATAAAATACCTGACCTGTACTCCCCAAAACTATCAAGGTCATCAAAAACAAGAAAAGTTTGGAAAAACCTTTTCAAAGCAGGAGCCTATGGAGCCATAATGGGTGTGTGCGTGCTAAGTCGCTTCAGTCACGTTTGACCCCGTGAGACCCTACGGATTGTAACCTGCCGGGCTCCTCCGTCCATGGGATTCTCCAGGCAAGAATACTGGAGTGGGTTGCCATGCCCTCCTCCAGGGGATCTTCCAGACCCAGCGATTGAACCTGCATCTCATATCTCCTGCATTGGCAAGGCGGGTTCTTTACCACTTTCCCAGCACCACCTGGGAAGCCCAAGGAAACAATAACTAAATGTAACATAGGATCCCAGATGGGATGCTGGAATAGAAAAAGGACTTCAGGTAAAAATTAATGAAACCTAAACAAAGGTGTGGTCTGTATAGACTGTCAGTTCAGTTCAGTTCAGTTCAGTCGCTCAGTTGTGTCTGACTCTTTGCGACCCCATGGACTACATCACGCCAGGCCTCCCTGACCATCACCAACTCCCAGAGTTTACTCAAATTCGTGTATAGACTGTAGTTTAAAAAAATTTATCAGTCTTTAAAGGGAACTGGCGTGAAAGTGAAATGTGTAAGCTGGGAGGGACCGACTGGCTAGGGCAACTGTCCAGTCCTCTGCTTTCAATTAATGGTGAGGAAAGTGAAGTTCAAAGACCCAAAGCAAACAGCCAATGAATTCCTCAGCACAGTGCCTGTGGGTGGAGCATCTTCAGTGACTTAGACAAGTCACAGACGATCATGTCATTTGGTCCTCAGAACAGGAAACCAAGGCTCAGAAGCGCCTAAAGCCTTCATCCCAGCCCAGGGCTGGCAAGTGGCAAAGCAGAGAGACCTAGGCTCCCATCTCCTCTACTGTTTTCTATGCAGTGCCCTTCCCCCACCTCCACAACCCACCCCCACCCCACCCCACCATGGCCAGTCACTTTCCCAATTCCCTCCAGCTCCAGCAGGGGTAGGGCTGATACTCAGCGAAGAAGCCAGCTCAGAGAGGGTGACGCTTAGATTGGTTTTCCTTTTTTTCCTCTTATTTCTATTTTCATGAAACTTTTCCTTAACCCAGCATTTTTTTGTAAGTCCCCTTTCTGATTTCCCGGGCTTCCCTGGTGGCTCAGATAGTAGAGTCCACCTGCAATGTGGGAGACCTGAGTTCGATCCCCTGGAGTAGGGCATGGCATCCCACTCCAGTATTCCTGCCTGGAGAATCCCATGTACAGAGGAGCCTGGTGGGCAACAGTTCATGGGGTTGCAAAGAGTCGGACACAACTAAGCGACTAAGCATTTTTCATTTCCCACAGGAATGAAGCCAGGTGTCTCTGCTTTTCAACAGCAGGAAAATGCCCCTCTGAGTCCTTGCGGCCAAACATTGTATGATGCTGGGACAGGTGGATCCCCTTAGTCTTACGGTTGCCACCTTTGGAGAGGAAAAAATATCCACTGGATGCCTTCCATCCAACAATGTTACCCACTTCTTAAAGGTACCCATTACAACTAGCTGCAGAAGAGAGATAAGACTGGGGAGAAAACAGCTAGGGGCCAAAGAATGTGAATTTCCAGCAGACCGGGCAATAATACCAAGAGCAACAACAAGGGCCCAGAGCCGTGGCAGTTCAGGGTTTCTGAAAGCCACCTGCACCCCAGAACCAGTTAGGGAGCTAGACAGTCATGTACCTTGTGGGGCTCTGGCATTCACTCCATTACAAACCAAGGATAAAACCTGCTGGACCTCACTCTGTTCAGTTCCACCGGGTATCCCTAGGTCCCACGGGAGCAGAGAGTGATGGGTGAGTCCTGGAGAAAACCAGGAGCCCAAGCTGGGAGGCCCCTGAGGGAACGGGTGGTATGTGGGGACATGGTCAGAGGCACGGGGAGACACACCGGAATGGGGTTACTGGTGATGTGTAGGACTTGTTATCAGTTTAGCTGACGGTCTTCTCGTTAGTAAAAGCTTCTAAGCATTAGCCTCAAGTTTAAAAAGGAAAAGAGCTTGAGACTGTGCAAAAGCACATAGCCCACGCATGCTGATGTGTGCTTCTCATCCGTTCCGTGGGGAGATGCTTTCATCTGCTGTCTTCAGCACATTAGTTAATCCCCATTTCCTTGTACGCTCTGAAGAGCAGATGAGATAATACATGTAAAGTGCTGGGAACACTGTGAATAATAATACATTTGAGCTATTATTATTTTTTACTATTATTGCTGGTAGTATTAGTAGCAGTACCTTCATCATACTATATACACTACTCTCACTCCTGTAAAGACAGGACCTTATTAGTGGTGCCTAATAGGAGCTGTTAGAATAACTACTACTTAGCTCTTCAGAGGCAAATTAGTTGCATGTACCAATGACTAACGAAATGAACAATCTTCTATGATATGGGGAGAGCACCTTAAAAGGGAGGCAGCCCAGTGGATTGCAAAAAGCAAGACCAGGTGCCCAGAGCTGCCTCTGCGTCCAGGAACCTGGTGCTGTGACCACAGGAGAGTTCAGTGTATTTACCTGATTATGTCTGAGCAAGGAAGAAGGGAGAAAACAAAGACTTCAGCCCAACTCAGGGAAACCTTGAACGTCAGGATACAGACAGAGCAAGCAGGACACGAACTCGGTTTGGGCTCCTAGTTTTAAACACTAGGAGCTGGGAAGGTTCAAAGGCAACAGCCTCATCTCAACACCAGAGACTGTGGAGTCAAGGCAATCAAACCAGCTTGCAGCCTATGACCCGAGACATGTATCCACCTCATGGCTTGGTCAGCCCAGACTGCCCTAACAAAACACCAGAGGCTTTGTGGCACACACAATAGCTCTGGAGAAGTCCAAGATCAAGGCTCCGGCTGATCTGGTGTCTGGTGAGCACCCTCGCCCTGGCTTGCAAACAGTGGCCTTCAGGCCCTGTCCTCACATGACAGAGAGGGAGAGGAGGTCTTTGGTGTCTCTTTTTACAAAGACACTAATCCTATCAGAACAGGGCCCCACCCTGATGACCTTATTTAACCTTAATTACTCCCTTAATTCCAGTACAGCTGCACTCAAGGCTAGGGCTTCAGTCTATGAATCTGGAGGGCTGGAGGATAACAAATAGTCCACAAGGCTGTGCAAACAGGGGTTTGAATACGCTGTGTCTCCCCAGGACATTTTTTACCTCCTCTGCTGTCTCCCATAGATGAGTGCAAAGTCTGGCTCACAGCAGGAAAGTGGAGGAGGGCAGGAGGGAAGGAGGACGTTGCTACATCATGCCAGTCACCACAGTAGGTAGATTCGCCAAGACAGACACCACCCCAGGCAGAGCACGAACACAGCCCTGTTATCACAGGTCCCTTTCACCAAAAAAAAAGGTCATATATATAGAGAAAGATCCTTTTCTTCAGAAGGAAAAGAGCCGGAAGAAGGGAAAAGGGAGACAGCAGAGAAAAGGAGGGGAGGGGAGGAGAGGAGAGGAAAGAGGATGGAAAGACAGATGGAGCAGTGAGAAGCAGCAAAGAGAAAGCCCAGACATGACTGCAGATTGGGGTGGGAGATGGTGGTGGGAGGCGAGCAGGTTCAGGGGCCTGGATTCAGAAGATCCACGCGCTTCTGTGGGACCCACCACCAACCAGCAGGGCGCTCACAGCAGCACGGCTGCTCTGAGTCTCCAATTCACTCATCTGTGAAATACAGGTGGCTCATCTGCTCAGGCTGTGACCAAGAGATCACAGTCGGGGTGGCTGAAAACAATGGAAATTGATTCCTCACAGTTCTGGAGGCTGGAAGTCCAAGACCAAGGTGCAGCCCGCTCAGTTCCTGGTTGGCGGAAGTCTGTCTTCTGGCTATGTCCGCCTAGCTCGGATAGCAGAGAGAGACAGGACTCTCCCATGCCTCTTCTTATAAGAGCATTAATCTCATTGTAAGGGCTCCACCCTTAGGACCCAGCCACCTCCCCAAAGCCCCACCTCCTGACACCATCACACTGGGGATTAGGGTTTGACATCTGAATTGGACAGGATGGACATGAATGCACGGTCGAGAACAACGGGAATCCATAAAGCCAGCTTCCGTCTCTGCATTTCCTTCAGAGCAAGAATGGTGATTTCTGTCCCTTATTGCAGGCACTCTGCACAGTGGCGCACTGCAGATTCTCAGAGAACAGTTATGGGATCGAAGAAAGAAAGAACTTCTATCAACTGCAAAGTCCTAAGCAAGCGGACCTTAGTTCCCTCCCAGATCCTAGAGCAGACTGGGCAGCCCGTGAAGGAAGAGCACTCTGTGCCTGATATCTGACATTCTAACCCCAACTTGGTGTCCAAAAACACGGGAAATCTAAGAGGACACTCCCCAAGCATGTCACGGTGCCAAAAGCTGCAGCCAAAGAGGGAGCAAGACCCGGGCTTTGTTCTCAAAACACTCATGATCTGGGGAGACGAGCTGATGTTCAAGGAAGTTGGATGCTGCTTCTGGAGACAGAAGGAAACCAAACCCATGGGCGAGATGATAACACCTCCCTGACAGTCTAGGGGTCAAGATCCCACCTTCTAATGCAGGGGGTGAGGGTTTGACCCCTGGTTGGGGAGCTAAGTGGGCTTCCCTGGTGGCTCAGATGGTAAAGAATCTGCCTGTGATATGGGAGACCCAGGTTCGACCCCTTGGTTGGGAAGATCTCCTGGAAAAGGGCATGGCAACCCACTCTGGTATTCTTGCCTGGAGAATTCCGTGAACAGAGGAGCCTGGTGGGCTACAGTCCATGGGGTCACAAACAGCAACCAAGCAACTAACACTTTTTTGGGGAGCTAAGATCTCACATGCCAAAAAACCCAAAATAGAAAACAGAAGCAACACTGTATAACAAATTCGATGAAGACTTTAAAAGTGGTCCACGTTAAAAAAAAAAAAATCTTATAAAAAAAGAACTGAAGGTTCCAAAGGCTGGCCTTTACTCCAATATTAATTATAATAATCATCACTCGTAATGATAATTGTGGTCAGTACTCAGCTTTGCGGCCAGCTGCTGGATAAACCGGAGTGAAACAGACCCAGAAATGCTTTCGTTTTCGGGGGTGGCTTGGACTCGCTGCCTCTGCAAAGCCCATCACAGGCTGAGCCGAGGAAGCTCAGCGTCTGCTGGTGTGACAGATGTTATCAGAAGAAACAAAATTAGGCACATTTTCCCCTAGACTTACGAATCCCTCCTCTGCATTTGCCCTCACGTTTTGACATTAATTGAACTCTGTCTTCACGACTAAAAATAAATACCAGGTCAAATGCAATGAGCCAAAAACCTCACTATGAAACCACAAGAAACAGCAATAGTAAAACGGGCCAGCAGCAGAGGTGTTTTGCGAATCTGTTTCTGTTTCAAGGGGAGAGTTCCGAGTGGGTCAGGAGTTCTTTTGATACCGTGGACACTGAATAAAGGAAGCGATCTTGACACATGTACCCTACGGCTAAAGCCCAGGGCTGGCTGGTGTCCAAGGACAGGCAGGAAGGTGTCCTCGAACGCCCTCTCACCCATGGCCAGAGAGGGCTGGTTTGGGAGGATCCATCAGGAGCCAAGAGATGTTTCCAGAGGGAGGCAGGGGTGGGAGAGGAGTCCAGAAAAGCATGGTCAGAGGGAAAAAGGCAACCCCATGCACAGGCGCGAGGAGGGGCTGGGATGAGACGGAATAATGTGGCTGGGAGCCAAACAGGTTAGGGAGGTGGGGGAGAGGCAGACAGCAAGGACACCTTCTCACTGACCATTTCCTTGGACCGGATTCAGCAGCTGAGGCAGAGGAGCATGGCAAGCTGTAAGGACTTGCCCAGAGTCACAGCGGGGTGGGAGGGGAACTGGGGTAGAATCCGGGTTATTGGTACTTCTGTTCCATGGCAGGAACAGTGCAAGGAGCCCCACGGATGTGGATGCCCGCGCTGGCGTGCAGCCCAGGTAAGCTGACTTCTAGGCAAGGAGGCGGGCAGACGGGCTCCCCGGAGGAGAGCAGCGTCTTCAGAACACCTAGGACCGCAGGCACAAGCACAGAGCTTGGGCTCTTTTCGGAGGTCTGCCCGGGGACGCCTTCAGGACCGCGCGTCTTGAATTCTCTGCAACCACTCCTGCTCTGTCTGCTCCCAGCTGCTGAATTCTAGGGAAATTCCTCTCCCATTACCCCCAGACAAACCTGCCAAGCCGGTTCCTCTGTCAATAGAACAGTTCTTCCAGCTTCCAGATCGTCCGCCCCAGTGCCTGAACTCCCATCGGCCATTCCCCTGGACACGGGAACAGCGCGCCCCTGCCCTGCAGGTGCTACAGGGAGTGGGGAGGATGCTGAGCGAGGCGGCTGCGTGTCCGCGGACACTCCTGCTCCCCGAGCTGACGGCCTGGACCGGGAGCATGGGCTTCTGAAACAAAGCTTCAGGACTGGTCGTGTGCTCGAGGGCCCAGAAGAGGCGTGCAGCACTTTCACAGGAAGGCCTGTGAGCCGTACCTTCCGCCCCGGCCTTCTGACACCAGGATGAGCACTTTGATGATGAAATAAAAGTGAACTGGGGAAGAGCTTCCCTGGTGGTCCAGTGGCTAAGACTCTATGCTCCCAAGTGTAGGGGCCCTGGGTTCGAGCCCTGGTCAGGGAACTATTAATAGATCCCACACGCTGCAACGGAGATCCAATGTGACACAACCAAGACGGCTGCAGCCAGATACAGTTTTAAAAAATGGAATGGGGGAGGTGAGTGCGCCGGGCGGCAGAGCACCTGAAGGGGAAAAGGCTTCTCTAGCGCCCAGCAGCTCAGCTCCAGGTAGCTCTTATTCACATGCATCATCCAAGAGTCTCAAGAGGCAGCAAGCCTCTCAGAATGAACAAGGGCCCCTCCCCAGGCCTCCCAGACATCTGTGAATCTGCAGCGTGTGCATGCTCAGTGGCTCAATCGGGTCTGACTTTTTGAGACTCCATGGATTGTAGCCTGCCAGGCTCCTCTGTCCATGGGATTCTCCAGGCAGGAATACTGGAGTGGGTTGCCATGCCCTCCTCCAGGGGATCTTCCCAACCCAGGGATCGAACCTACATCTCTTGTCTCTCCTGCACTGGCAGGTGGGTTCTTACCACTGCGCCAGGGCAGTGCCTTTGTGCGTCAGGGCTCCCACCTTGACCGAAGGGCAGAGCCTCGTGTTCTTCATCCCTGCTGAGGGTCACAGGCTCCTCGACACCACAGGAGGTCAGAGATCCAAAGGCACTTTGAAGAGACGTGAGATACAGGAGGCAAGATGACAAGAGGAGTCCCTCAGCACGACCCTAACCAGTTCCTCCCCAGTCCACACTTTGTCACCCAGCTCTCCACCCTTGCAGAGCTTTGCCGTGTGTGGGGAGACTCATTTTTCCTTTTTCCATCATGCTATTTATTCCTTACAGTACCTCGTTGAAGAAAAAAATGACAACGGACCTCACACTTCGCTCTAAATCTTGCAAAGCTTTCTCCTTCCAGTTCCCAGTCTGGCTTTTCCTCTCTAAACCCTCCTCCTCAATAATTCATTCATTTGTTCTGTCAGCGTCCACCACGGGAGGCTCAAGCCTGGGGCGTCAGGATGTGTAAGGCAGTTCAAGCTCGCCAGTGACCACAGGGACTCCCAGGGGGACGGGGAAGAATGGGGAAATCACACGGCTTCCTAAAGGCATGCCTTCAACTGCCGGCTCCAGTCCAGTGGAGGGAGAAATCGACTTTGCTCGGGGCAAGGGGCTATGCACGCGCAACCAGCCCTTTCCCAGGCAGACTTGGTGGCAGGTGAAAGGCAGAGAGAGTCACAGACCAAGGACTTGGAAACAGCCTGCTGCCTGGCAGGGCCTTGAAATGGTGTCATTAATGAATTGAAAACAAACCCAAGAAAGAACCTTCTTCCGTTTCGGAGCATTTCCTCCTCCATGAAAGGCAACAGGGTAAACTTTATCTCCCCATATCACTCAGCACCTACATCCTCCCAGGGCACTAATAGGATGCTGATTTTATAAATGAGGAAATCAAGGCTTGGGGAAGCTGAGAAAGGTGAGAAGCAAAACCAGGTAAACAGAGGTTTGCCTGAAGGTGTCAGTTTTAACCTCTTACCCTCGCCCTGTAGGCAGCCTGAGACTTGGAAGCTGGCACAGGCAGTCCGAGGAGGCGGGGACAGGAAGAGATTACATCCGGATACCCAGGAGGATCTACTGACCTGATCACATAATCCCACCAAACCTGCCCAGTCTCTCCCTGCTGCCGGCTCCACGCACCTCAGCAGGATGGCCCGATCATCCTCTCCTTTCACCAGAAGGAAAAGTGTGGGGTATCCACCAGGAGACTGTGAACCCCTCCCTCAGTTGGGGACAGAGGGATTGCCCCCAGGCACGAGGTCCAGGCAAACAAACCCTGAGAACTGGGTCTTGTGTACCAGGGCGGCCTTACAGGAAGCAGTCAGAAACCACCCCCCAACCTGTGTTGCAAGAGATCACCAATTCCAATGGCCATCATTGGTTCCAAAAGGCTCAGGAGGAGAAAATTTCTTACCTTGATTCTTTAAATCCAATGATATTCCAGCTTTAGTTTAGAGAAGAGCAGTTTTCAAGTCCTTTTGGATTATTGAGTGAATATGTACTCTTTCTCAGATTAAAGGCACCAAAATCCCAGGTGTAACAAGATTCTAGAAATAAACAAGAAGAGGGAACTATTAGTGTCAATGCTCACATGAATGAATTTGGTAATGAGACATCTCATTCATTGAAAAAAATAAGAAGTGCATCTTTACTATGTGCTAAATGAGAAGCATCAGAAGAGCAGGCATTTATCGAGTAGCTACTATGTGCCAAGGTGTCCCTGGTGGTTCAGTGGCAAAGAATCTACCTGCCAACGTAGGAGAGGCAGGTTTAGTCCCTGGGTCGGGAAGATCCCCTGGAGGAGGAAATGGCAACCCACTCCAGTATTCTTGCCTGGAGAATCCCATGGACAGAGGAGCCTGGCGAGCTACATGGGGTCACAAAGAGTCAGACATGACGTAGTGATTAAAACAACAACAGTTATGTGCCAAGCACTGTTGGACATTTGAATGCATGAAGCCATTTGATCCTATGACATTGGTCTTGGTAGTGGCAGTTTCAGACATCACGTAAGCACCCAGATCACAGTCAGGTTAGGTTTTCCTGACTTCCAAGCCTCCATCTACTGATTGCAGTCCCATGCCTTCCCCGCTTAAGCTTTTTCATTCATCTGATTCCAGGAATTCTGGGCAGAAGGGAAGGAGAAACATACCCAACAACTTCATTCTGAGAACGGCCAGTCCCTGGAAGCCCAACCCATTCCACGGATGGTGGGGAGTTTGTGAACCACAGAACAACATCAGATTAACTCGGCTGCAGCTTTATCTGCACCCAACACTGTCATGTTGTCACATGTGACCAGTGGACATTGTGCATTGCTCAGGGAACCCAAACTGCAGCCGGGCCAGAGATTCTTATCCTAACTGCTGATGCAGGCGGCTTACAAGAAGAGGCCTAAAGCCTGGGGCAGGGTGAGGGACAACTCACAACCAGGGGCTATCCCTGGTTCACCAGCTCTGGGAGGACCTCCTAAGTTCCCTGGAATCAGGGCTGAATGCCCAGCTGGGGGGAGGCGGGCACCGACACGGACCCTGTCCTCTCCTTCAAGGGGTAGTGTGGCACCCACTGTCACGTTGACAACAGAGTGATCCTTTCCCCTTCCAGACCGCCTTCCTGTCCTGCCCCCACAAAAACTCCCAGCATCCTGGCAGCCAGATCATCAAGGAGATGGGGCTCAATGAGCCCACATTCAGGAGAAAAAAGGCTGACAAGTTCCGAAGGGGAATTCGCCCTGGAGTCTAGAAAGCTGGAGCAGCTCAGGACGCTGCTGTCCCAGCCGAGAGAAGAGGCCAGGCGGCTTGGATGCCCCACCATCAAGTCCCTCTCTCTCTTCTATGAAACCTTGGACCCAGGTTGCCTCTCTGAGGCCCACCGGTTGTCACACGCCTCCTCCGGATGTGTTA
This sequence comes from Cervus elaphus, assembly GCF_910594005.1. Lineage (NCBI taxonomy): Eukaryota > Metazoa > Chordata > Mammalia > Artiodactyla > Cervidae > Cervus > Cervus elaphus. The sequence continues at coordinate 16,785,775 of NC_057835.1, forward strand.
GCATCACGGACCAACCTACAACAGCTCTGCAAGCCCCAGAGAGTTCCTGTTTCCTCCCACCGAGTGCCAGTTTAATCCATCTGAGTCCCAGTTCCCAGCAGGAGAGGGTGAATCCCCTGCTCCCTCGGAGAGGCCCCCTTGACTAGCCATGTGCCCAGAAAGAAGCCCTCCTCAGCACATCCACGCTGAGCCGTGGGCAGCCTCCCACGCTGCTCTGGCATTTTGACCAGGAAAGCACTTTGTGCCTCATTGTCAAAGTGCACTCGCTTCATTGCCTACAAAAGGCAGCAGCCCGGCTTCCTGGTTGACTGTGGGCTCTTGTCAGGGTGCCTGGGTTGGCATCTCGCTTCTATGCCTGAAAAAGTCCTATGAGAAGCCTGAGCGAGTGACCAGTTCTCTGCGCCTCCGTTTCTCATCCTCAAGGTTTGTTCTTCGTGTTGAGTGAGAATCTTTGCAGAACTCAGCACTTGACCTGGCACGTTATGCACGCTATGAACCTGAGAAACGTCAGTCATTGTTAGTACTGAACTTAAGCCAATGCCTGGGCCCTAACTTCTCAGTCTCCTCCCAATAAGAGGGGAAAACAAGGTCTCCTCTCTTCCTATCTCACCACCGTGACTTGCTCAGTGCGGGGACTCAGGGAATAAGTGAAGCCAAGGCAAGTCATGCGAAAAGCTGAGGTTTGAGTCAAAGCCACTCCTCTCCAGACCTGGCTGTGAATCTTGGGTCTCAGTTTCTTCATCTGTGAAATGGAACAGATTATGACACTTAGCCCACCTCCCCATTATGCTGCCAGGATTAAACGAGAGTTCATGCAAAGGGGCTCTGGAAAACCACAAGTATTAAGGATGTAATTCATGAAATTCATCATAATGGTGTCATTTACAAGCACACTTGGTAAGGGACCCTTTGCTAAGGAATATTCCCCCAGACCTCACTGAGCACCTACCAGGACCCCAGGAGGTCTGGCCACAGGTACAACCATCATCCCCACTTTACAGATATGGAAACTAAAGCTCAGCTAAGCAGGCTGCCCAACACCAACCAGCAAATCTGCGGCTGAAGAGTCGGTCTGCGTGTTCCCCCCACCCTGTCCTGGAAAGGAACCTGTGGGAACAAGAACATCAGCTCCTACATTAAAAGAACCTCTTTCCGAGGCATCCAGACTGATTAATGTTTTTAATTAATGTTTTAAACCACACACATGGAGCAGTGTTCTGTGGAAATTAAGGAACTAAAATATCTAACTTTGTCCCCAAAAATCAGCCCAGCCAGAGCAGGGTGGGAGGCGGCCTGGGTGGCCGGGGGCCAGACTGGGCGGGTCACAACCTCAGCACCCAGAGCCAGCAGGCAGGGCAGTCACAGAGAGACAAGCCGGGGGAGAGGAGACCGGCCTGGCCCAGGGTGACAGCGTGTGCAGACCACTTCTCCCAGGGATCCGGCAAGCTCAGCAGAAGAGGGGGCGGGGGGCTGGGGTGGGGGAGAGGCCGGGAGCCTGGGCCTGAAGGGTGAGGGGGCTGCTGCTCTAGGACCCTCCTGCCTGACACGCTGTCCGGAGGACAGACATTCACCTGCACTGTGGCTCATGGAGATGCTCTGCGATTGAGCCTGAACCAGGGGACCACGGGCTTCCATGGGGATGCCAACAGTACTTCCCTGATGTCACTCGGGATGGAGGAACATCACTGCTGGGTCCAGCACTGGGCCCTGATGGATGGGGAGCCTGAGTGCCCGTGCCAGGCAGACCCACTACCCCCCAAGGTCCTGAGAAAGCGAGAGACAGATGGGGGCCCAGACCCCAGCCCCTCGAGGGGGACATTCCTTGCTCTGCATCACAGCTCCAGAGTGTCTACTCTTATCCACTGCCTGAGAAAAGGAACCATACCATCATCCTTTCTCCAACGAGAAGGCAAGGGGCACACAGTGTGACAAGCAGCGCTGGATAATTAATCACGAGCTCCGCTGCGAGCAAGGCCACTTTGTCACCGGGCAGCCGGCCCCAATGCCACCTGGAAGCTGCCTGGGCAACAAGGTCACCTGGGCACACTGATGGCAGCCAGGACCAGCCACCCCACAGGCAGAGCCCTGGGCTGCTTGGCAGGAGACAGTAAGCCGGCCATGAAGTGAGCAACTGCATGGGGACTCCTGACCCGGAAACCATCCTTGTAATTTTTCCTGCCGTTCTGAAATCATGCTCGAATCAAAGATGACCAAGAGCTGAGGAGCAGGAAGGCGGGAACAGGCCTAAAGGTCTAGTAGAGACCAACTGTGCAGGCCCAAAACACAAGGTTTTCCCACCAAAACCAGATGTAAAAGTGTTACAATTCACTGTATGGTGGTTTAGTTGCTCAGTCGTGTCCAGTTCTTTGTGATCCCATGGGCTGTAGCCCAGCAGGCTCATCTGTCCATGAGATTCTCCAGGCAAGAACACTGGAGTGGGCTGCCGTTCTCTTCTCCAGGGGGTCTTCCCCAGCTAAGGATCGAACCCACGTCTCCTGCATTGCAGGCAGGCTCTTTACCATCTGAGCCACCAGGGTACTACAAAGGAACCAACACCACTACCGCCAAGAAAAAGAAAGACAGCTGAGTGGCTACTTTTCTTGCCATGCCCCAGGGCCAGGCTTGGAGGGCCCACATCCTTGCCATCCAGCAGCGATTCAGGAGAGGGGCAGGGTGAGGAGGAAGGCAGCGGCAGCAGGGACCAGTGCAGCCAAGGCTGACTTTTGCTATGTGCCAGGCAGCGCTGTGAGAGTGGTCTGCATCTTGAGTCATCTGATCCCCATAAGAACCCTTCAGGCAAATTCTACTGTTATTCCCCTTCCAGGAGCCATGTATGGACGTGAGAACTGGACCATAAAGAAGGCTGAGGGCTAAAGAAGCGATGCTTTCCAACTGTGGTGCTGGGGAAGAATCTTGAGAGTCCCTTGGACAGCAGGGAGATCAAATCAGTCAATCCTAAAGGACATCAGTCCGGAATACTCATTGGAAGGACTGATGCTGAAGCTCCAATAATTTGGCCACTTGATGGCAAGAGCTGACTCACTGGAAAAGACCCTGATGCTGGGCAAGACTGAGGACAGGAGAAGGGGGCGAAAAAGGATGAGATGGTTGGATGGCATTGTTGACTCAATGGACATGAGTTTTAGCAAACCCTGGGTGATAGTGAAGGACTGGGAAGCCTGGTGTGCTGCAGTCCATGGGTTGCAAAGAGTTGGACAGGAGTGAGTGAGAGACTTGAGCAACAAGAACATTCTCCTTCCACACTGTGGGAAAATGAGGCTGGAGGAAGGCTACTGTCCAGGTTTTAATCTGGAGCATGAGTGAGCTGGGAGGAGCCCAGGTTGCATCCATGGGATTTCCACAGGCAGGAGGGAGGCTGGCACTCCAGGCCAAGGAGCAGCCTGCACCAAGTCCATCCTGCCCCTGAAGCCGAGGGACCAGCCCCTCACCACGTGGTTGCAGTCCCAGTGCAGCTACAAGGGGCCTGAGATCCAGGCTGTCTACCCTGTGTTCTCCCACCAGGGCCGCTCTGCACTATATACACTCGATGCCCAACCCCTGTTTGGAGATGTGGTCACAGAAACACATCTTCCTTTTCAAGGAGTTTCAGCAACATCCAGATGATCTCTGGGGGATCCAGCGAACTGGGGACATCAGTGTCATCAGTGAGGAGAAAAAAGGGTCTGGGCACAGGATAGGTAGGGGTCCTAATCGAAAACACTTTTATCCCTTCTGTGTTTTGTCCTGTGAATGACTTATCTCTTCAAAAAGGTTTGCTTGATGTTGTTTTTAATAGACAGGGAGAAAAAGAAATTGACCTAGTTCCGGTGAGAGTCTGCTCTGAGGATCTACCCTTCTGTGCTTGCTTGACAATGCTTTGGCCCCATCCACAGCTGTCACTCACCGACATCCTCCTGTTTTCAGAGGTGCAGGGACCAGAATGATTAAAGACCCAGAAGGAGCAGCAACATCCATTATATCTGAGGATGCTGAGATCTGGTCACCAAGAAACCAGCCCGTAGGTCCCTGGAACTGCAGAGCTGCTGTGAGAGCAAGGTGGGAACATCACCTCAACTAATCCCCCTGAGTTCTCTAACTCCAGGGCCAGGAACCAGGCAGAGCCCTCAGCCAGAGGTGACTCTTAGGTTGCCCATTTTACAGCTCAAGAAACAAAGGCACAGGGTGCTTGAAAACCATGCTCAAGACCTCTGCAAGGCTGGAGAGGCTGGTGGGGAGCACAGAAACAGCTAAGCCCTATGCTTCCCCCAGGAAGGAGAGTGAGAACCCACCCTGTCCCTGTCCCAAGAAGAAAGGAACTGAAGTCAGAGATGCCTGGGTTCCCAGGCAAGCTCCCCCCAAATGGTGCAAAAGTGTAGGGGCAGACAGAATTTGAAAGCACTGCCCATGTGTCAATGGAAGCAGGTATCTGAGAAAATGCTTTGTAAACTGTAAAGTACCGTGCAAATCCTCCCATCAAAACAGAGGGTGTGGTGGCGGCCGGGGGAGGAAGAACCTTCTGGAGGGTCACCCTTTACTGGGCTGCTTTCCCTGGAGCCCTACAGCATTTTACTTCCTAACTCTCCAACCCAAACTCGCTTTTTCATAGCTGCACTTGCATTCAACTTTCTCTCACCACCCCTCCCACCCCAAAGATGTAAAATTATTAAATCAACCCCAAGGTAAATAGTTTTCGATTCTCCAAACGCCCAAAACCTCCCTTCCTGCCACGGTACTTGGGTCTTGTCACCCAGAATATCAAAGCTATCGCTTTCGGTAACAGCCTCTCAGATCACTTGGTGACGATGCGTGCAGATAAAAACAACCTGCTGTGGGCCAGGCTGTGGAGTGCATCTTGGTGCCCCGTGGGGCAGTGAGTGGACTGGGAAGAAATGACCAAATACACCAGCCAGTGCCTTACAGGGAGTCAAACACCTTGCCCCTCTCTCCAAGACCACTAGGTGACCTTGTCAGTCCCTTCCCCACTGGGGGCCTCTTGCAAAGGAAGAGGTTGGACCGCACAACCTCTAGGTTGCTTTCAGATCTAAAATTCACTGATTCCATCTCGCCCTCCTTGCTCAGAGTCTCAACTTCCTGAACTGTAATGACAGCTGATTTACATATAGGAAAAAAAAAAAAGCAACTACCCAGGGCTGTAGTTTTTGGTGACTCACAAAGAAGAAAATATATGTTTCCACTCAGCTTAAAACAGTGGTCCCTCTGCTCTCCAATTACTCAAAAGTCACTGGGCCAATGGGACCCCTGGGGAAGTTCCAGGCTCCTGGGAGATCAAACGTCAGTGGACGCAAGCCGAGCAGGGAATTTCCCACAGCGGACAGGTACCCCGACAGGTGGGCTGGGTGGAGAGTCCCCTCCCTCCCTGAGAAAAACATCCCTTACCCATTCACTCTCCATCTCAAAAAGTCATCTCCTAGGGAGCCAGGGAAACACTGGGTCCAACACTGGGCCAGGGCCCACCTTCCAGGAAGTCACACCCCTAGACTGAATGTCACCTCTTCCAGGAAGCCCAGTTGAACCACCACCCACCCCAAACCCCCTAGATTATAAACTCCAAAAGCACGATAATAGTGCCTGGTATATAACAGATGCTCAAAAATTATTGCTAAAATAGTCAATACTTGCTGGATGTGTTAATCATGCTGTATATAAAGTTCATGTAATTCCAGCCCCCAAAATGCTGAGTGTCAGCAGTGTGCTGGGCCGTTGCTGTGACTGTTGTTCTGTCCATCAGCTGTGTCCGGCTGCTTGTGACCCCATGAACTGTAGCACGCCAGCTCCCCTGTTACTATCTCCCGGAGTTCGCTCAAATTCATATCTATTGAGTCGGTGATGCTATCTAACTATCTCATCTTCTGCCGTCCCCTTCTCCTTTGGCCTTCAATCTTTCCCAGCATCAGGGTCTTTTCTAATGAGCTGGCTCTTCACATCAAGTTGCCAAAGTATTGGAGCTTCAGCTTTAGCCTCAGTTGTTCTAATGAATATTCAGGGTTGATTTCCTTTAGGATTGACTGGTTTGATCTCCTTGCAGTCCAAAGGACTCTCAAGAGTCTTCTCCAGCACCACAGTTCAAAAGCATCAATTCTTCAATACTCAGCCTTCTTTATGGCCCAACTCTCACATCCATACATGACTACTGGAAAAACTATAGCTTTGACTATACGGACCTGCGTCGGCAAAGTGATGTCTTTACTTTTTAATATGCTGTCTAGGTTTGTTATAGCTTTCTTTCCAAGGAGCAAGCATCTTTTACTTTCATGGCTGCAGTCACCATCCACAGTGATTTTGGAGCCCAGGAAAATAATTCTGTCACTGCTGGGTATGAGGAATAAAATGGTGAACAAAGCAGACATCAATCCATCCAGCCATCACCAAAGCAACTTATGAACATGCTGGCAGAAGATGGCCTCAGCTCTTGGCTCTCTTTGGAGACCATCCTGGCTGAAGACACTGCCTTGCTAAGGTGGCACCCCCTTCCAAGGGAGCCCTCAATGACTGACCAATCCTCATCTCGATTCTGGACAATTCTGAAAGGCCATTCTAGCACCAGGGCTCCTAGGGGGTTGACTGGGGTCTTGGTTAGTCATTCTCCCTGCTTAACTTCTCCCTCTGCTCCATCTTGATTTCTTCTCCATCAGTTTCATAGTTGTTGACCCCAAAGGCACCCCGTAGTAAACACCACATCTCAGAGGATGAGAACGTTAGATAGTATCATCAACTCAAAGGACATGAATCTTAGCAAAGTCTGGGAGATAGTGAAGGACAGGGAAGCCTGGCCTGCTGCAGTCCCTGGGGTCACAGAGTAAGACATGATTTAGCAAATGAACAAGAAGAACAACCTTAGCATCTGCTTCCCAGGAAACCCAACTACAGCAAGATGGTTCTCATGAATGATGATCAGGCCCTGTGCCACCAGGATGAAGGCTTCAGGACCAGGCAAGTGAACAGACCATCCCTGATGGGGAACAGCTTCCTTAGAGTGCTTACTGACAAGGATGCCAAGACCAGGCTCAGGGCTAAGCCTGATAGAGGAGAGCTGTGAATTAGCAAACATCTGTAGTTGTTTTAATGTGTGATGAGTCCCAGATCCTTAAGGAAGAGACATACTCTTCATCTATGTTCCCTAGCACCTAAAACAGGAAAAGAGCTCTTCTGACTGATTCAATGATGGTGGAATGGATCAGTGGATATATATTGGGTTGAAGAAGGCAGTCACACTTAAGCAGTTAGACAACAAATGAAAGATAATGACTAGGAATAGGTTAAATTATGTAATCTGTGTAAGCATTTACCATGGTCCTTGAGAAACAGTCACACGATGAAGGCGACAAGTAAGCCACTCACAGAGAACTCCCTAGAGAAGGTGACCTGTGATCAATAGCTTTAAAGAAGTGAGAGATTTAAGAAGGCACATGAAACAAGAGAAATGAGCCGCTAACATCAGCCAACTGGGATCTGACTGCTTGTCAGATACCCAGTACATAACCATTCTCTCACCAGGCTGCTGGGACAGCCCGGGACATAGGGTAGGGGAAGCCTTCCATAACCATAGCATCCACAAGCATGAATATGGGCTGTGACTTCCCAGCACCAGGGCGAGTAACACTGATGGAAGGTCCTGCACCCTGAAGTTTGGAGACTTACTCCTACAGCCCTAGGAAGCCATCAAGGTCATGAAACCGAGGTGATTGCAACCAAAGCTTTAGAACTGATGCTAGATCTCTTAAGTCATCCATCCTTCAGGCTGTAGGCAGTTGCTCAGGATACCTAGTAGTTGGGGACCTGGGAGACGCTGCGTTCTGAGAAAATAGCCTCTGAGGCAGAATCAACACGGGAGAATCCCAGATGCCAGACTCAGTCCTCCTAGGAAATATACAGATCCTGGGGGTCATCTTCACCCAGGCACCCACCTCACCCAGCGAGAGTCCTCCTTTCTGAGGATGATGCTTGGGGAAACAGATCGAAGTGCCAAGGGAAATGGAATAAATGGGAGCCTGGTGTTTGTGTAAACAAGAGGACAATGGGGAAGGGATAAAGTTTACTCGGGAAAATTACGAACTGAGTGATGTCACAGAAGCTATCTGTTATGCAGTACAGTATACTCAAGAAAACACAGATGACTTTGGCCTATGACTCATCACTGAACTGGGAGCTCAAGGTTGGGGCCATCACAGGTGGAAGGCAGAGGAGACATACCTCCAGGGGAATGCTGAGTGCCAGGGTGAAGGTACAGGTCACAGGGAGGCAGTAAAGCTCAAGTTCAGGCAGACGGTCCATCCTGTTCAGTGATCTGGGCTCTACCACTTCCTTCCTGCACAACCTGGGCTAAGAAGAACCCACCTCCCAGGTGGGAGTCGTGCTCCAGAGAAGGACAGGAGGTTTCTTTTCACCCTAAGATGCTCTAAGTCTAAACGGAAATTCCAATTCCCATCCAATTATTCCCCCTAAGTTGAATGCAGGCTCTCCTACCAGTGTAAGCCTTGCTCTTCATTAGGGACAACAAGGCTCTTTAACATCCATCCTGGTGTCTCCCAACTGGCTTCAGCCATCCCAGGGAGGAAGGTTCCAGCTAGGGAGCCAGGCGAGGACGCCAGGCACCAATGACAGACAGGCAGAGCTAAACAGGGCTTGGAGGAGCCTCCCAGCCCCACAGGATGTGGCAAGGTGAAGAAGTAAGAAAATCAGAGAAAGCTATCTAGAAACGCAAACAGCACCACAAATAAAGCGACTTAACAGGAAACAGACTTTTCTTCATTTTTTTTTTTTTTTAAAGCTAGGAAGCCCAAAAATAGTTGAAAGACTATGTTGCAAAGCTTTCCGAAGACAAATCTTGTCTTGCTCCAAAGACAAATCTAGGGGAACAAGTCTGATGTCTGAAGTCATGAAGACTACAGGGGCAAGTTCAGATTGCAAGCAGAACTCCACGACACACGGGAGGAGCAGGGGGTTTCAGCCCAGCGTCCAAACCCAGAAGCCTGTGTGCTGATCAGCAGTTCACACAAAGGCTCGATTTTGAAGCTCACTCATTTTCAGTAAAGACTGAGTTGCAGCTGGCTCAACTTGAAGGCGTTCACATGGAAAGTCATGAATTTGGCTGCATGAGGAGCCAACATCAGCATTCCCCAAGAGAGTTGGTAAACAAGCAGATGAAAAAATAATTGGCCTCATTAAGGATAAAAAAGTATAAATGTAATGAGAGAACTGTTCTCCAATGATTGAATTATAATTTTTTTTCAGCTAATAATACCCAGTGTTGATGAGGCTATGGTGAATCGGCAGGTCCACACATTGATGGGAAGAGTGTCAAAAAACCTTATTTGAGAGTAATTTGGCAGTGTTCATCAAACTCATAAAACGGTGCCTTTGACTCAATAATCCTTCTGCTGAGAATGTGTCCAAAGGATTTTCCAAGAAGAGAAGAGTTATATGCACAAAGCGTCTCAGAGCACCCTTAAGTATTACAGCAAACTCCTAGGAACCTTCATTTTTAACAACACAGCACTGGTTTAGAACATGATGAACTTTTTAAAAAATGATCATTAGTAAGGTGCTTGAACAAAATGCTTAGGATATAATGTCAGATTACAGAATATTCCCTACACCTATGTCTATATCAAGGCACTGTATAGGCACCTATGCTTATATCCCAGGTGGCTCATGGTAAAGAATCCACTTGCAATGCAGGAGATGTGGGTTTGATCCCTGGGTTGGGAAGATCCCCTGGAGAAGGAAATGGCAACCTCAGTATTTTTGCCTGGAAAATCCCATGAACAGAGGAGCCTGGCAGGCTGCAGTCCACGGGGTCCCGAAAAAGTCGAACATGACTTAGCGGCTAAACAACAGATTGTTACTATATGGACAGACATATCAGATGTCTGAAAACAATCTGATTGGTTAAGTGGTTAGTGATTTCCTTTTCTAATACATTTCTGTTATTTGCAATCATAACATTATCTGTGCAACAAATGACAACAATAATGATGATTTTCACTGATAAAACTTCACTAATGTATGGAAAAGGAGTGAGCAGAACTCCAGGGCATTAGAAATAGCACTCAAGGTATGAGAAATGATCAAACCCAGAGGCATCTGAAGATCAACACAAAGAAGCTGTGATCTCTAAGCAGAGCATGGAAAATACAGGCAGCCATGGTGCCACGTATCAGCAACGTCACCTTCCAGCCCCCAGAGAGCATCCGGTGGTATCTGATCATCTGAGCTTTCTGAGAGTCAGTCTTCCTCCTCTCCGCCATGCCCACACACTCAAACAGGAATAGAAACCCCTGGATCTGTGTATATGTAAATATCTACCCTCCTAAAGCATAAAACTCTACTCAGAAACCTAGACATCATTTAAATACTGAATTTCCTCAATGAGGTATTTCTCAAAAAGGCAACCTCAACCAGTTTCTACACATGGTGCTCAAGGTCACATGGAACTTTCATTTTCTATAGGGTCGGACCCAGATGAGATTTCCAGAGTGCAGAGCAATCTCAGTGAACAGCTGTCCCCGCCGATCCCAATCTGGGCAGGGGCAGTCAAGTCAGCGGTCAGCACTGTGAAGTCACAGTTGGACAAGCCCAACTCCAACCCTACTAGTCCTGCACCTTTGGATATGTATTTCACCCTCGTGACCTCAGTTTCTGCATCCATAAAATGGGGATTTTCCAGAACATTCTTCAGACAGGCATGATGAAGACCGAGAGCAGTACACACAGCACAGTGCCTGGTGCCTGCGGGCACTCACTCGCCCCTTGCTTTCACCATCAGTCTTATTCTGGAGTCTCCTGTCTAGCAGATTTGTGGGAGGTCTTCATCAACCACACGCGCCTATGTGGTGAGGGAGGGCACGCTTGTAAGTGACCCCCTGCAGCTCAACCTGGGCTGACATTCGAATTACCTGGTTGCTTCAAAAAGCACAAATGCCCCAGTTCCTTCCGGCACAATTACATCTGATTCCCTGTGGGCAGGGCCCTTGGCACAGCTGTTTTCTAAAGCTGAATCCACCATGCCACTGGCCTGGGGCACATCTAATTTGGGTGGGAGTGACCAGTGATTTCCCTTCCAGATCCCTGAGCCTCAGAAAGCAGGAGGCAGGAGTCTTTCTTCATTGATTCAGGCCATAGTTCAGCAGCTCCTTTCAGAGAATCAAGCACTTTCTGAGTGATGGGCAGATGGCAGGGGTTCCCCTTGCTTTTACTGCCCTCCTGCTCAACCTGGTGATTTCCTGCAAGGCAGTGGGGTGGACCAGCTGAGCGCCCTGCCCCACAGTGACCACTAGGAAGCACCTGACCACTGCAGACAGCGACAGCGACGGGCCGGGAGTGGTTACAAATCCCCCGGCCACCCATGGCCTCCTTCCCCACGTCAGCAGACTCGCGGAGCATCCCTGCTGCAGGGACAGCAGGCAGGCCTCCGGGAGGGGCACTGACTTCAGATGGGGTGAGCCCAGCATCTCTGGAGGAGGCAGGTGTCTTGTGCAGGGGGACCACACCAGACCCCCATCTGAGAAATGGGCACAGCCTTCCCCGCAGGGGGCCTGGGAGAGTGCTCCAGGCCAGGCTCTTGATCAATGTGGTGGGAGCTGCGGTTGGTGTGAAATGCCACTGAAGGGAGATACTGCGACCTTTTCTTCCCGTGTGAAACATGATGTTCCTCCCCCAGCACGCAGGCTTCCAGGCCTTGCAGCCTCCGGCGGCACAATGAGAGATGCCGATGAGTCTGCAAGACGGCCCTGGGACCAGAACGCCTTCCCTCCCTCCCTCCCCAGGGCAGGGAGCCGCACCAGGGCGCGTGGCCTGGCCATGTCTGAAAAAAAGAGACATTTGTAGACCATCTGCCACACTCTGACCTGCCCGGAGGTCTCGCTGCTTGGCTGTTCAAAGGCCAGGAAGCTGCTCTTCCGTCTCCATTCCTAAAGCAGCCTCAACAGACGCTATCTGAGCTTCCATCCAAGAGTCTCTGTTTCCATCACACCGACGACTGGCTAAGAACCTCCTGTGCACTCCCCCCAGTAACGCCCGGAATGCTCAGAGCAGACTTTGGGGGTTGGTGCTATTGTTATTCCCATTTTACAGATGAGGATGGTGAGGCACAGTGGGGCAGCTACTCTGCCCAAGGTCATGCGACAGAGCTGGATCTTGGAGTCTCAGGGGTTCCAGGAGCCAGGCTCTGTTGTGCGACACCACGGAAGCCTGGCTCCACGGCTGCTCCTCCTCTGAGTCTTCCCTTCGGTCGCCTGCATCACCGGGCTCCTGCTGTCTGCCAGCCCGGGGCGGCGGGCCAGAGACTCTCCACAGGTAAAGATACAATCACCCTCTCAAGAGCTCACCTAATCAGATATTCCTAAATCCCTGATAAACAACCCTAGACAGATCAAGTACCCATAAAAACCTCTCTAAGCCGTGAGGACTGGGGCCACCTCCCACAGGGGCTGGGCACAGGGTGAGGGCCATAGGAATGGGCTTCAGGGAGCAGCCTGTGAGTTCCAGACCTGGGTATGAAAGCCATCTGCTTGCATACATGCTATGACCCCAGCTGACCCCTCTCTGGCCCTCCTCTGCAGGGCAGGGCTGATAACAGGACCCCCTTCCAGAGCTGCCGTGAGGAGTCAATGAGAAAGCGTCTGCAGGGTGCTCACTGTCAGCCAGGAGACATGTCTGCAAGACCGAAGCCAGGCTGAGAACCAGAGCCACAGGTGGTCCAACTCAGAGGACTGCTGGGCTTCAAAGTGGGGGTAGGGAGCCTTGAGAGGTCTCAGAAGGTATCTTGGGAGGGGCCTGCCCCTGAGATGGATTCGGAGGTTTCAGGTAGATCAGGGAAGCCAAGGAGGAAGGCATGAATCAGAAGAGACCCAGAGGATGGGGCCACCACCTGGTTGAAGCAAATGATAGGCTGAGATTTGGAGAGTAGGACAAGGAAGAAGAGCTTTGAGCAGATTTCAAGACAGATCCCATGACACTCTAACTGCCCAACAATAATGAGTGAATAAGTGAGGGAATGCCAAATCTAACAGCAGAGGCACGTAGGAAAGTGCACTCACTAACTTACAACTGCAGACTCTAAATGGGGTCTGGGAAAGCCCTCGCCTGGGGACAGGATGGGATTCCCTTCTGTGCTCGGCTCCTAGAGCTCTGTAAGAAGTGACCACAAAGCAGGTGGCTTAAAACAACAAACTCAATTCTCTCACGGTTCCGGAGGGCGGAGGCCCAAAATCAAGGTGTCAGCAGGGCCATGCTCTCTCAGAAGGCACTAGAGCAGCATCCTTGCCAGCCTCTTCCAGCTTCTGGTTTGCTGGCAATTCTTGGTGCTCCTTGGCTGGGAGACACAAGGTCTAATCTGCTTCTGTCCTCACATGGCCTTTGTCCCCATGTGTGTGTGTGTCTGTCTGTCCTTTCTCTTCAAAAGCACCATGGACTGGACTTAGGGCTCACCCTACTCCAACATGACCTCATCTGAACTCAGTGACATCTGCAAAGACCCTACTTCCGAATAAGGTCACATTCACAGATACTGAGGGTTAGGATTTGAAAACGTCTTTACGGGGTACACATCCCACCCACTCTACCCCTTTACCACTTCCTCCCATTCACATCCTCCCCTGGTCTGCTTTCACTAAAACCATCGCCCGGGTTAGCTGTGACCTCCCAGTGTCTTCAGTTAATGGGGACACGCGGAATCCCTAACACGGAATGAATCCTGACCAAGCAAAGATGCACAGTATGTTTGTAAGACCACCGGGGCTGCATGTATCGGCCTGGCGCTCAGCTCTGGAGCACTGAACTGCTGTATTCACAGCAACGCACAAGCGTTTCTGGAGCTAAGCCACTCATGAGACAAAACAGAGAAGAGGGTGAAGGAGTCTTCAGTGAAGACCCCCCCATTCTGTCCCCAGATCCATTTTCCTCTTCCTAATGGTGTTTTTGAAAGGGGGCCACCCCCACCCCACTGTACAATGGGTCGAGAGTTCTGTGCTCAAGAGACACCCAGATCCAGGACCATAGAGGTCTCTGTACCTGTTGGAAAGAAAAGCAGAGCACGGAGCCTGTTCCTTCAGAGGCCAGGCGGGCAGGTATCCCTGGAAAGGTGTATGTGCTCCTGGGCGTCTGCAGGAGGCTCCGCCCGCCTCTGAAAGATCCCCAGCTTCTCCCCAGCTGCCATCTGGAGAACCGTGAAATCCGTGGGTCCAATCAGCCAGGCAGTCCTTCCACAAACGCTTCTCAAGCCCCACTCTCCTGGCTGGGCAGACACGTGAACAGAGGAGAGCACGGAGGCCAAGGGATGGCAGGCCTGCGAAGCCCCTCTCAAGGAAGCGCCCGAGCATGACCACAGGCATCAGCAAATGTTAGGTGTGGTAAGCCGGGCACACAGACTTCTCTGTCCATAAACGAGGCTGCGTGCGCTCACAGACCTCCCAACCACCCTGCTGAGCGAGTTCAGAAGCCCCGTGTGTCAGCCCCTCTCCTCGCCCAGATGCGTGCGCCTGAGATTGAGTGGGGTCCTCCAGCATGTGGCACTCTTCCGTCTTGTCATTATGGAAGGGGCAGTAGTGACCGCGGAAGCTGTCCCTCCTTAGGAGACATCTCAGTGGAGGCAGGGAAAAGCCAGTGTGAACCTTCCCCGAAGTGGCCTCGTTCTCGGACCACGGAGCACGCTCCAGACCCAGCCAGATGCAGCTGTCTGGTGGGAGCTGGACAGGGCCACATGCGGACCCTGCAGTTTGGTCCAGAACACACACCTGATGGTGAGCATCCCTCTTTGTCGGGACGGCCCCCACCTGAGTCTCTCCCTTCCACCCACAGAGTGTTTCCAGCCTACTTTGTGCCCGTGGGGCTCGGGAGATGGGGGGAGAGGGGAGGAGACAGAGACCCAGGCTTCATGGACTAATGCCTGGGTCCTCTCCTCTCCGACCCCTTCTCCAAGCCCAGCGGATGCTGAACTCCCTGCCTCTCGATTCATGACCAGTTCACTCCTGATCTCCCACTGGGGGCCTCAGATCTGGTTTTCCATTGGAGGAAAGGCCCTGCCCTCCTTGTGACCTCTCCCTCCGTCACAGTGGGTGGATGCCCATCCTGAAAGCCATACAACCTACAATCAGCCAGGATGATGTCCCAGGAGCCTCCAGAAAAAAACACTCATTACCCGAGGGGCTGTCAGGCTGTTCACCCTCCTGTGAGCCTTCCAGGGCAGCATCATCAGCCTAGCGATGCGGGGTGGGGGGTGGAGGCCCCTTCTAGGGGGTAAGGGGGTCTGGGACTCAGCTGGCTCAGGTGACTGCATACCTGCCGTGGCTCAGGGAACCATGTGATGGAAGGAAAGGAGCCTGAGCACATCTGAGGGGCAGGAACAACACTCTGATGTCCCCACAAGCAGGGTTCACCTGCTATGGAGGTAGAAGAAACAGAGTCAAATTCAACAGACAAGGGGTTTCCACGGAAGTCCTTCCTACACCCCACTATGGCCTGAACTTGACTTTCACATCCCACCAGAACCAGAACTCAGAGCTCAGAAAGGAGCAATAAGCAGGTACTGCCCAAGCTCCACCTGCAAGCGCTCAGAATTGCCAGCCAGCCCTTAACCAGCTGGAAGACAGAGCAGACAGTGGAGTGATGATGCGGCCACAAGCCAAGGAATGCCTGCAGCCACTGGAAGAGACAGAGATGCTTCCCTAGAGCCTTTGGAGAGGGCACGACCTTGCCAACACCTTGATTTCAAAGTTCTGACCTCCAGAAGTATGAGAATACATTTCTATGCTTTTAGACCATTGAGTTTATAGTCATTTGGGCAGCCACAGAAAATTTATATGGCACCTTTTGCCTCCAGCATAGGAAGGAAGCAGATATGACTCGGGACGGAGGTCTGAAGCCCAAAGTGGTCGAGAGCATCCTGCGAACCTCCATCATCTGATTCCAGAACCGTCAGTGCCTTGGGTGGTCAGCAGCTGTACCGGGAGCTGAGAATGAGGCAGAAGAGGTATGACCACTCCTGGATGAACTAACTGCTGCCCTCCACTCTGACCTCGGGAAGCAGGCCCACAGCGGGGACAAGGCCCCCGAGTCTGGAAGGATAACCGGAGAAAAGGGCTCCTGGCAGGTACTGCTGTCCTTGGACCTGGTGTAAGCACACCTTTCTCCACCCCCCTTCCTCACCCTGACTGCAGTCCTGTAGCCCAGCTGGTCCCGCCCCACGGTCCCCTACACCTGTGCTCTCTTCCCTGACTCTGGCAGGGTTTCCCCTCCACTGGCCAAGAACTCCCTGATGGTGGAGATGCCTCCATTCCCCTGTCCCCAGCCCTCGATGAGCATTGCTGGATGAATCAATAATTCCAGAACTGGAAAGAAACCCTGAAGACATATTTAATCTACCTGCTCACTCCACATACGTGCACACCAAGGGCCCGAGAAGTGGAGGGATTGGGCAGCACGGGGTCCCAGGACACCCAGGCTCCAGGCCTTGCCACCTCTGCTTCTGGCCAACCAGACTTCTTGTAGCATCAGCCTCCTGCTCAACAGACCACTCCCTGAAGTGTTCCGAGTACTAAAAAGGTCTGGCACATAGTAGGTGCATGGAATGTATCTGTTGAATAAGCAGTCATTAAATGAACACAGAACTGGGCAGAAGAGGGGAAAGGGTATGAAAAACTGACCTTAATATTGGAAATGCTGCTCAAAACACGGGGACAGATTTCTGAGTGGGAAAATAAAAATAAGAACTAAGCGCACTAATTCCCTCTGGGTTCATACTTCTGGGAACTGCTTGCTGTGCCACGCTTTCCTCCGAGAAGGCAGGAAAGGGTGAGAGGAGGACTGAACGCTGTCCAATAACAACTAATGAAAATCACTGCCTTCACTTATTCACCACGCAGCCACCATGGCTCACTAGGGCCCGAGACCGAGAGAGACCCGAGGGGCCTGAAGACTGCAAATCCCCAGCTGCTGGCAAAGAACGCACAACTGGAGGAAGGAGCAGACATTTACCAAAGGGACAGTGAATGATGGAAGGGAGTCTGGGGCCCCAGGACAAGAGAAGGGGCAGCCGGGGGCAGGGGGAGGAGAAGGCTGCCTAGAGGTGGTGACGGATCTCCGAACTTGAGAGACACCTTCATGAAGAAGATGGAGCCTCCAGGCCAGGTGAGATCCCGATTTCAAAAGAGACAGATAGGAACAAGAACCTGGGTCAGACCTAGATCCCACAGGGTGAAGGTCCACACTCTCCCCCGACTCCCCCAGTGGGGATCTGATGCCAGTCACCCAGCTGTAAGTTTCAGCCCATTCCTCTGCAGGAGTGGGAACACTAAAACTCCCAGAACACAGGGGAAAAAAGTCCAACTGGAGCAGAGGAGACGCAGGTCTGAGCCCCTGGGCTTCGCTGGTGCTTGGTGGTGAAGAGTCCACCTGTGATGCAGGAGACACAGCTTCGATCCCTGAGTTGGGAAGATCCCTTGGAGAAGCAAATGGCAACCTGCTCCAATATTCTTGCCTGGGCAATACATTGGATAGAGGAGCCTGGCAGGCTACCACCCATGGGGTTACCAAGAGTCAGACAGGACTGAAGAGACAGAGCACCCAACACAAGTCCAAGCCCCTCAGAGAGGCTTTGATCCTCAGCCCTCATATCAACAGAGAAAGGTCAGAGCAGAACTGGATGAGCTTCAGTGATGCAGCGGAAGTTAAAAAAAAAAAATCAGCAAGTTAAAGACACCTGTCTCAAAGCACTGGGTTAAGGATGAAGAAGGAAAGTAAGTGTTAAAAATCCATCAAGCTAGAAAGCAGTGTAACGCGGGGTATGTGGGGAGGGACAACCTCCTAAAGGCATAGCAGGCGCTACACTCGGAGTCCCCCGGCCATACAACCAAACTGTAAGACGCAGAGCTGCTATGATCATACCCATTTCACTAGAACGTGAGGTTATACTGCTAGTCACCACCAAAGCCAGGAGACAGGCCCAGGCAGAGGGACCCTGGAGCTCCATCACTCCCTCCTGCAGACTAGACAAGAAAACTCAAGAGAAACATGGCAGGCAAATTGCTTTTCTGTTTTGCAAAACACTCCTTCATGCTATTCAATGGTTTGGGGGAAGAGAAATGTATGCTGGGGGAGGGGCCCAAGGCTCCCCCCAGGTGGCACCACCAAGGTGGCAGGTCTTGTCTCAGGAGCTTTCAATGCAACTGCTGGGAAGAACCTAGCCTTGGCTGGTGCCCTGGGTCCTGGGCAGGGGTCTCACCAGCCCTCAGCAGCTCGCCCACCGCTGCACTGGGGGGCCTCCCAGATCCACCAGCTCATCTCACACACCCCCCACCCCCTGCCACACACACACACCAGCATGTCCCAGAGCAGTGTGTAGCATCAAATTCATGCAGGTGCTTAAGCCAGACAGGTGGCAACACACTTAATTCTGCCTCCCGTAAACCCCCGAGCTCATCACACGCCACCTTCAGGGGATTTTGTCTCTCTTGGGCCTTTCCCAACCACTCCCGTCTCAACAGGGCATGCCCCCATCAGCACTCACTGCTACTTTGAGCCCCTGCTCTGATCCCGTCTCACTGATCAGTCAGGGTAATGAGCTTTCTGAAATGCCAGCTTCATCCTCTTATGCCAGCACTTAAACCTCCGGTAGCCTTCTCCTCTCCACTGCCCTCGGCACAAAGGCAAGATGAACTTTCCTTTCCAGGATCGGGTCTCTGCTTGCCAAATCCCTCTTCTCTCCCCTCTAACCTGAAGAGCTCCCGCCCGCCTCCCCCATGAGCCACCTCCTTGCTTTCCTGACCACTCCGGGTCCACACTGTGAGACAGTCTGTGTGCTTAGGGCAACCAGGAGCCGCAGCACTGCCCTCCAGCCTTCTGCTGTGGTTGTCTGATTTCTTAACTAAAGCCACCCTGCCAGGTTCAGAGGAGAAGGGATGCACGTATATGTATGGCTAAGCACCTTCGTTGTTCGCCTGAAACCATCACAACGCTGTTAATCGGCTATACGCCAATATAAAATAAACAGTTTAAATAAACAAACAAAACTCCCCTGCCAGGAGAACCAAAGTTCCCTAGAGGAAAAGAGAGGGTCCTACATATTTCCATATTCCAAGAAAGCAGCACACCCGGGGCCTGTAGTATACGCTCAGCTAAACTGTTGCCTAATGAGAAGCATGGGCTTCCCTGGTGGCTCAGAGGTTAAAGCGTCTGCCTGCAATGCAGGAGACCTGGGTTCAATCCCTGGGTTGGGAAGATCCCCTGGAGAAGGAAATGGCAACCCACTCCAATAATCTTGCCTGGAGAATCCCACGGAGAGAGGAGCCTGGCAGGCTACAGTCCACAAGGTCGCAAAGAGTCAGACATGACTGAGCGACTTCAGTTTAATGAGAAGCATTGAGCATTCTGAGGAGTCCCAGGATTTGAAACAATGACATCTCCATCAGGATTAAAAAAAAAAAAAAAAAAACAGAAGCATTATCTATGCCTCAGTTTTTGCATTTGCAAAGTGGAGACAGATTCCAGAAGTCGGTGGGCAGGAAGGAAGTACCTCAAAGCAAACCCTGCAGACGCCTCCCTTGATAAGAGTTCTCTCTGCCTATCATGAGCTTGCTGATTTCCCTATCGGGGTGCATCCATCCACAAGGCTCACGGGTGACAGGCTCTGCCACACAGATCCCACCTCCTGCCAACCGAACTTCAAAAGCATCCTTATCTGGAGGACCGACCTCAAGGAAGGTCCATTCCTAACTTCTCTCCGTAATCCTTTTATTCTGGGCCTGCAAGGCACACCCACTCAGCCTTATCTGCCAAGTCCCCAAACTGTTGTCCTTCCAGGAAGGGTGTCTCTTATCTACAGACCTCCAGGAGGCGAGAGACCAGGGAGGCAAATGGTAGGGAGTCGCGCCGAGGCCAGATCCTGGTTCCTGCTGCAGGCTGCCTCTCCAGCTGTGTGACCTGGATCAGCCCATCTCTCGGGGGCTCGTGATCCCCCGTTTTCTCCTCTGGATAAGGAATGGGGTGCGACCAAGGCCCCTCCCACTTGGCAACTGCAATAATAATCATCATTTCAGGGGGCCACGCTGGACAGGTGGAACTGACATCATGACTGCCTCTGTCAATTCCTCCCAGCAGAAAAGAACTGTTTGGCAGAAGGAAATCAGGGATTTTTCCAGGAATTCTGTTATCCTGGGTTGCTGCAGATGACAGCATCCCTGTGTGCAGAAATGTCCAAACAAGAATCATCTGCTGCATCTGGGAAAGACCAGGGCAAGTACAGACGCACCAGAGAAAGCCTCCATTTAGGGACAATTACATGAATGCCATCTCCCAGAAACTGAGTTCAACCCAGTAAGAATTCCTCTGGGGCTTCTGTTTCCTGGTCTTTGGGTGGCGAAGAAGGGCTGGTAGAGAAGCAGGAACACAGGCTCCTGAGGGGCCCGCTGACCCGGGTCCTAACCCCCTCCTGCCATTTCCCACCTGACTTGTTCTCAGATGCTGAGCAATACAAGGGAGAATGTCTGTAATGTCCTAAAGCAGCACCCGGCATAGAACCCATGTTGTCTTCCTGCCTCCTCTCCCTAAGGAGGAAGAGCTCCTTTGAGTGCAGAAACGGAGCCTTATACCTTCTGCAGCTTCAGAATCTAGCAATATTTGGAAGACGGAGGTCGCTTAATGTGTATGTGTGTGTTCAGTCCTGTCTCTTTGCAACCCCACGGACGGTAGCCCGCCAGGCTCCTCTGTCCATGGGATTTTGCAGGGAAGAATACTGGAGTGGGTGACCATTTCCTACACCAGGGATCGAATCCGCATCTCCAGCATCTCCTCCACTGGCAGGTGGATTCTTTTTACCACTGCGCCACCCATTGCTTAATACACGCTCAGTAAAAACATGAACAAGATGAAAACACAGACAGGAAGTCACCTGAGGAATGGTGTCAAATGCACTCCGTGGCTGAGTGCTCAGCAGACACCCCCACCCCTTCCTGCCCTTCCTCTTGTACAGACTCAGCGGTGCCCCCGCCCCACTCCACTGAACACTTGGCCTTCAGAGCCACTGCAGGGTGGCAGCAAGAGCGTAAGGACCCAAGCCAATGGCTGGGCTCCGTTCTTGATCCTGCCAATGACAAGCTGTGTGACCGGGGACAACTTTCTGAGCCTCAATGGCCCCATTTCGATAGGGCCAGCTTCACAGAAGGTTATGAGGGCCCCATGAGTCAATACACGCAAAATGCTCAGAACTGGGCCTGGCACACACGGTACCCGTGCCGGGGGCTACATAATTATCATGCTTACTGCTGTTACACAGTGAGGCGGCAGGCAGGCATAGTTTGAGAGTCGCTGAGCGACAGAAGGCACACATCTCCTAAGTCTACATCTCAGAGGTCAAGACACATTTCTGCTTTGAACCTGGATCCTAAATCCTTGGTTCAAATCCTGCCTTTCCCCAATAAAGCCTCTGGGATATTATTTTCCCCCCTCTGGACCTCAGTTTCCTCATCTGGAAAACAGATCTATAAACCTTCTCTGTCTTCCCCAAAGGGAGGATCAAATAGAACAGAAAGCATAAAGCTTTCTAAAGTGGGTACTGAAGGTGTTAAGTAACTATATTTACTTAAATGAATGAATTACAACCTCACCCATGCTTAGACCACTCAGCCAACCAACCACTCTGTCCGTTCCTGCTTGATTCCTTGCCCATCACCCCCCTCCCCAACCCGAGTCATCCCCATTTGTCCCCGCATCTTTTCTTTTAGGTGCAGCCTGCTTTGATCACTCAGTTGAACTTTTGATGCCAGGGAATTGGAAACCGCAGCCAAGATGTGAGAACAGGCTGAGCCCACGGGTTGCACTGCTGCTCCCACCTCCCGGCCTTACCCGACGGGACAAGAAGCCGCAGGGAAGCTGGGAATGACACCCCTCACCCTCTGTCCCCGTCCTGCAGGAAACACTCTCTGCCTGTGAACCACACTGGTCATCACAGCAGATCACGGCACAACCCACGCTGCCACCCCTGGAACAAGATGAGCTCTGGCCCAGCTGCAGGCTGCAGCACCAGCAATGAAGCCAGGCCGCCTCAGGCTGATTCCTCCTGCTGTGTAAACGCTGTGTGGCCTTGAACAAATGAGTTGGCCTCTCTGGGTCTCTGTCTCCTTTAGCTATAACATGGGGATGCTAAATAGCACCTTCCTCTGAGGGCTTCTGTGAAAACTGGCCCATTTCTGGACAGGGCTGGCATCTAGGAAGGTGGCCGCCCTGTGGCCACGGCTGATGAGCTACATAAATGCTTAGATCAAAAGGTGGTAAAATGTGGAAGACAAAGAGCATGGGGGTTTGCTCTCCTCGGGGCGTCCTCGCCCAGGCTCTGGAAGGGGAGATGTGCTGGGTGCTGGAGAGAAGCAGCTGAGACGCTGGGCAGAGAAGAAGGGAGGAAGGAAGCCTGGAAGAGAAGGCGGATTGCCGGGCCTGCACGGTAGGCACCATTCCCAACGTTACCCCCGCCATATAAATACGACAGCAAATGGTTATCCCGTTATCCCTATCTTATAGACGCAGCTCAGGGAGGCTGGATACCTGGCCCGAAGCAACCAGAAGACTGCGGATGGGAACTGAGCTTGAGGCAGGCTCCCCCTGTCAGGGAGGGGGAAGCTGCAAATGCTCTTTGAAAAGCATTGAGGGGGAGGGAGGTGGAGAGCAGAGGTTGATTCAGGATGGAGGAGACACATGTATATCTACGGCTGATTCATATTGACGTATGGCAAAAACAACCACAATACTATAAAGTAATTATCCTTCAATTAAAATAAATAAATTAATTAAAAAAAAAACACACAGCACCATGCAAGAGAATTGCCTGGTGGTCTAGACGCGCTTTCCGTGCCAGAGCCCAGGTTGAATCCCTAGTCAGGTAACTAAGATCCCACAAGCCTCAAGGCATGACCAGAAAAAAAAAAAAGACACAAGCAACCAGGCCAGTATTGCTGGCTAATTTCTACAGAAAGAAAAAAATAATAACGATGGTGATAATGATAATACCAACAGTACCCATCATAAAAGTGAAGCCTATGAAATGAAAGTTCTTTTAAGAGAGTCAAAACTATTTTTTTCATTGACGTATAGTTGATTTATAAGTTGTTTTATTAGTTTCAAGATCCAGCAAAGTGATTAAGTTATAGATGTAGATATGTATATATATATTTCAGATTCTTTTCCATTCTTGATTATTACAAGATGTTGAATATAGTTCCTTGTGCTCCACAGCAAATTCTGTTGCTTATCTATTTTCTATATATGGTAGGATGCACCTGTTAATCTCAAGTTCCGCATCTTTCCCTTCCCCTGCACCTTTTCCTCTTTGGCAGCCATAAGTTTGTTTTCCTTGTCTGTGGGTCTGTTTCTCTCTTATAAATAAATTCAGTTGTATTTGTTTTGTAGATTCCATATATAAGTGATATCATATAATATTTATCTTTCTCTGCCAGTCTTACTTAGTATGATAATTTCTAGGTTCATCCTTGAAGCTGCAAATGGCAGTATTTCATTCCTTTTGATAGCTGAGTAGTATTTCATTGCATATATTTACCACATCTTCTTAAACCAATCATCATGGGCACTTGGACTGTTTCCATGTCTTGGCTGTTAGAAATAGTGCTGCTATGAACACTGGAAGGCAAGTATCTTTTTGGATTAGAATTGAAATGACTATTCTTTAAAAAAAAAAAAAAATCAGATACACAACGAGGAGCCTCTACAGAAAGAGGTGGGTTCCAGCTTAGGTTTAAAGCAGACTGTGTCTTCATTCTTTTGCAGAGACACATAGGACTTAAGGACAACAAAGCTACACTGAAGGGCCGTGTCTTCCCTCTCGCAGAGAAGATGGCAAAGACGTGGCTGGGCTTTCCCCTGCCATAGCTCCCTGCCTGTCCCCACACAGTCTGGAAAGACAAAGCAGGCTCTATCCAGAGCAAACACGGTGGGCTGCGGCTCCGGCCACACCGGCCAAGAAACAGCCTTTGATGGCGCTAGGCAGGGGAGCGGCGGCTCATCTGCAGCCAGGCTCCCACCCCAGCCCCACCAGCCTGGCTCAGCACGGTCCTCCCTGGGGCACAAGTCCTAGCGCTCAGCCTGGAGCAGCTGAGTGCTGGGGCCAAAGCCGGGGCTCTGCCCACTTCAACATGAGTCCCAGACATCCTTCTCGTATTCCATTCTAACTACACCGCAATTGCTGACTCACTTATCTACCCCGGAAGCTCCTCTAAGCCACCATCCCAGGCAATCTCTGTCAAGAGGTGGTCGAGTGCTCCAGAGTGTCTGTAAATTCACAGCTCTGGAGCCCAACTACCTAGGTTCAAATCCAGCTCTCACACTAACTAAGGTGGTGCCTTGGGTAAGTTATTAAGCCTCTGTAAGCTTGGACCTTCGCCTGCAAAACAGTAACTATGACTAATACAGCCTCGTGCACAATTCCCAGATCTAAGATGCTGTCAAGATCCACATTCGATCGTTTAAGTTTTGAACAATGAACTAACATGAGGCAGCTTACTGATTTTATTTTTTTTCACTTAATATGAAAATGAATATGTTTAACTATAGCACACTTAGCTTGGTTGATGGCATGGCCCCAGATACACAATATATCAGATACCATAGACTGGGGGTTTTGCACAATAGAAATTAACTTCTTCATAGTCCTGGAGGTTAGAAGTCCAAGATCAAGGTGTGGGCGGGGCTGGATTCTCCTGAGGTCTCTCTCCTCAGCTTTTAGACGGCCCCCTCCTCACTGTGGCCTCCCAAGGCCGTTCCTGTGTGTGCACGCCACTAGTATCTCTCTGCGTGTCCAAATTTTCTCGTAAGGACACAGACGGATTGGATCAGGACCCACCCTAATGGCCTCATTTTAACTTTGCTGTTGCTGTTCGGTCACTAAGTCATGTCTAACTCTGTGATCCCATGGACTGTAGCACACCAGGCTCCCCTGTCCTTCACTATTTCCTATTGACTCGGTGATACTATCTAACCATCTTAGCCCCTAATTACTTCTTTAAATGCCCTAACTTCAAAGACAGCCACATTCTGGGTTATTGGGGTATGGGGCTTCAACAGATAATGGTGGCAGGACACAGTTCAGCCCATAGAGCATAGTATGATACACGCCTGAGGTGCTCTTCTCAAATCTCAAACCATCACAGATTCAGACAGACGGTCCACCCCGCACAATGTGAGTGAGAGACGGAGAACTCTGAGAACTCCATCTGAGGGGTCATGCTCCAGGAGGTACCCTGGTCCAGGCCATGCCCGCCACGCTGCCCCCTGGGGAGGGCTCTGTGCAGGACACAACACCCGTACAAGTGGCAGCACGCTGAGTCTAAGTCACAAGGAACACACTGCAACTGGATACGAGCTCATCAAAAAAACATCTCTATGGGCATTGCCAGGCCTCTCTTGCCTCTAATAATGATTCTCTAAGAATATTCTGAGACCAAAAGGAAGGCCAAGAGTGACAAAGGGTCAGCTTGACCTCCCTGGCAAGACTTCTCTTAGTTCCTTGCCAAAGTAAGGACAAAAGCCCGTGATTCTGCTTCCATATTTGCACAAGTTTGTGGCCTCTTTGCCAGTAACTAACAGTTATTCAAGATCAGTACTATTTGAAATTTGGTGGCTGTTTTCTCCAAAGCCCGGAAGCCAGCTCCCTTAGCCAAGTTTTGTCTTTATCTATGCATCTTTTGTAGATAAAATTCCACCAGGAAGGAGAAAGAGTGTGCCAGACGGCTTCTGACCACCTATCTGGGCTATCGTCCAAAAACAGAGAGGAAGGTAGGGAGAGAGACAGAGAGTTCCAGCTGTCTAGGAAATCCACACAGAAAGGGTCTCACAATATGACACTTGGGGAACATTTCAACCCTGAAGTCAGGCAATCTGCATTTCAGCCCCAATTTTGCAGCTCTAGCCTCAGCTTCCTTATCTGTAAAATGGGAGCAAATGACCTGCTAAACCTATGGTAAGATGGGAAGGGTGTGACCAGGGCTGTTCCTGGCAAACCAAACACGAGGACAGCGTCTGGAAGACTGGTTGTCTTTTACTGAACACTCGACCAATTTTAGTTATTGTTAACTATTCCTCCTCTCATCTCCACAGCCAACCTCTGATCAAGATATTTATTACAAACAGCCTGATTTTTGCCCATGGAGACAGCAGTGGAGGGGCCGGATCAGGTTCCCAGGGCAAGTCACAGCCTGGCGTCTCCAACCTCAGGGTCCCCCTTTCTGTCCATCTCATGCAGAGAGTCAAGCAAAGGCGTTCCTGCACCAGGGTGGGTGGGGAGGGGTGTGCAGTGGGGTGACCGCCTAACAAATCAGGGCCAAGATTCTTTAGAACAAAAAGGACAGACATGGTCCAGCCTACCCTTAGCAGCAAAAATGACTCATATACCGTAAGCATCATCTCAGGGCCCAATTTGAGGACGGTCCTTCTTTCCTCCAGTTAAGGCAAGCAGCACAAGCATGACTTTGGCAAGGCAGGAGCCGGAAAATACACAACCTGGAAAGGGACCCTGTCTGTCTTTCTAGGCCTTGGGACCTTGCTGACCTCCCCAATTTGAACCTCTTCTGCCTCGCCTGAAAATGGGAATACACAGAGCTTCGTAGGATGGCTGTAAGGGTCAAAGGAGTCAATGAATAAAAAAAGGTTCAGCACGAAATTAGCACCCACAGTATGCCTCTAGCACAGCAGGTGAACCAGGAAATGGGCAGGTCTTCAAGATGCAAAGGAAGCATCAAAGAAAATGCGTAAGGAAGCAAAGGGGTTGGAAGGAGGGAATGGGCTTTGCAGCCTGGGGACATTTTTGCTGAGTAAGCAATAAAAGCAGCGTGCGTTAATACAGCCTCTGAGCTCAAGGGCTCAAAGGGCTTTAACAGACATGATCTCACTGGGATTTTTTTTTTTTTTTATTAGCTTCTAAGGCAGGTTAACAGGTTCCTCCATCTCTGCTGAAACAGTGAAACTGCCGGCTTCCCAGCCTCCCCTGACACGGGTGGGGGGCGGCGCCTTTCTGAGCCTGTCTGAGTGGCAAAGACCCAAGATCTGCCTTCTGATCTACGATCTGTCACGAGCCAGGCATCAGAGAAGGAAATTAATTTCTTAAAAACTGAATTTACTAGAGCGACATGAAAGAAATTCTGGTTTTGTTTTTCTAAAGAGCAGAGCAGGGAGGGAAGAAGGGAGGTTTGGGGTCAGCCCCCCTAGGTTAATCCTGGATGCAATTCCCAGTCTGCAAAATGGGGCAAATAGCCCTCCCCTTGTGGGGGGCTGTGCGGAGAACCCACACAGCGAGGGGAGTCCAGGCACATGGCCCCCCAGGGGTGGCACTGTTGCTATCCCACCGCTCTGTTCCACGCCTCTTCATTTCTCCTCCTGGAAGTCTTCATTCAGCTCTAGTTTCAAGACCACTCTGTGGCCTCCGGAGGTTCCTGAGACACAAGTCCCACACGGTGAGGCAATCTTCCTTCTGCTCATACTAAGACTGCATCAACTCCACCCAATGGCCTTGCCTGGGCTTCCCGCTCCAGAGGCCACTGCTGGGACTTGGGTAGAATGACGACCACAGCCCTGGACAGCGCAGTTCACAGTCACGGGATTGTGTCTGACTCTTTGAGACCCCATGGACTGTAGCCGGCCAGGCTCCTCTGTCCATGGGATTCTCCAAGCAAGAATACTGGAGTGGGTTGCCATTTCCTCCTCCAGATCTTCCTGACCCAGGGATTGATCCTGTGTCTCTTGCGTCTGCTGCATTGGCAGGCAGGTTCTTTACCCCTGTGCCAACCTGGGAAGTCTGTGCGGGGAACCCCTTGCCTTGGGATGACTGAGCAGCCCCGTGGGGTGGAAAAAGCAGGAGCTCTCTCTGCAGAAGCCATGGGACCCCCTTCGGTAGACAGGGGCTTGAATCCCCACGTGACTGCTGAATGGGATGAGATCACATCTGTGAAATACTTCATAAACTGGAAAATTGCTGAGCGGGCAAGGGCTGTGTCAGCCACCCTCCCACCCCACTTCCCCGCGGGAGATGCTCCTCTTGGTCACTGGGGAAGTGAGGTGGGAGGGAGAGAGTGTGGGCTGCAAGGAGTCCGTGGACCAGACCTGGTCCCATGGCTGCAGCCCAAACCTGGGCTGGATGCAAACAGGAAGCTGGGGGCCCAGGCCCCCTTGAATGGAAGGTCAGTCCTCCTCTGGTCAATCTGTAGTAGTCTCTCCCCTAAGTGGCTCCCCGCCACATCCTCAACCTCTGGCCTGCTCTTCTCCCAAGAGTCCCTTGAGCAAATCTGCTGAGTGTGCTGGGCAACCACACAGCCCTCTCCCTGACGCCCGTCTGGGAAAGTGGGAAACTTTGCCCAGCCCTAGGTCCATCCCCTGGAGGCAGCGTGGAGCAGGAGGGAGAGTCCAGGCTCTGGAGTCAGGGTACCAGCCAGGCCTGCTCACTTGGGAAACTCTGTTTGCATTTTCTCTCATTACAGCACAGCCCTGCAGCTGAGCGATCAACAGGCAAACTACACACATGAGCCAGGGGACCCAGACACGCTCGGGTCTCAGTGTCCCCGTCTGTGAAATGGGCATAATCTTAATAGCAACAGCATGCCTTTGCGGGGTTCCTGGGAGTTAAGCCAGGTACCTGGCACACAGTAGCACTTAATAAAGGTGAGACACTTTCTATTGTTAGTATTCACCTGGCTGAGCTGGTATTTCCATCAGTGAAAAGGAGATTAAAGGCACACCTGCCACGGGAGATTATTAAGAGGATTAAATGAGCAGATGCCCATAAAGGGCTTAGTGCAGTCTCTGACACTTAATAAGTGTTCAACAAATGAGAGCTCTAATGATTCAAGTAGGAGGAGAAGTCCACGTCCCACGGATGAAGTTTTTCCAGGAACCCGGGCAGTGGGAGGAGGGGCTGGACTCAGCCTGAACAGGGAGAGTCTCCAGCCAGTGACTAAGGCTCGGGGGCAGGATCCAGCTGCTCGGCAGGCAGGGCGGAGTTGGGCTGATGCCTCAGCTGGCCCGCGTTCAGGGTGATGCGTTTTTACCGTAAGGCCGGGGGAACTCCAGAGCCAGCGCCGGCCTCCGGGTCCCTGGGGCCCGACACTCAGAGGCCAGCAATGAGCGATGCTTCGTAAAAGAGGCTGAAACTCCACAGCCCTCAACGCTGCAAATGATGAGAAAAATGAGGACGGAGCCGGCGAGGAGGGGACAGACTCGCGGGTGCGTGGCATTCAATAAATGCCACCCTCTGTTTGTTTAACCATCTGAGGTGCTACGATAGCACAGCAGGTCTGGGTGCCAGGCTGCGGTCTGGGACGGGAGCCAAAGTCAATTAAGACCAGCGATGGGGGCGGGGGAGGGCAGAATAAATAGGGAGAAGAGGTTGATGGGGGTAACAGTGAGGGAGGAACTGGGACCCAAAAAGGGAGGGGAGAAAAGAGAGAAAGATCACACACACACACACACACACACACACACACACACACACACACACACACACACACGGCTCCAGCCCTCTCTGCACCTAAATGGTAGAGAAAACTGCTTAGCAGCGGGTCCAAAACAGATGCTTATTGGCAACAAAACTGAACTGGGAAGGGGAACCGTTTCAGATAAGCAATGAATGAGTCCCACCCATCTTCCTGGGAGTCAGGGGGTGGGGTGGGCAGGTGGGCTGGAAGGATGCAGGTGGCCTCTGGAGCCCTTCTCCACTGGGTCAGTGCACAAGGACAGGCAGTCCGCCTCCTGGTCGTCCAGGAAACAACCAGAAACTGCGGCTCACCGATGAGACTGGCATGATGGCAAAAATCTAATGTAGCAAAGGTGGGTGACAAAGTAGGGAAAACAGGGCTCTGGGGCACAGCGGGTGGGAATGTAAATTGGAGGGGTTATTCTCGAAAGCAATTCGGTACCATCTGCAACATGGAGAACGTCCCACAGGCAGCAGTGTCAACTCTGGGTGTAAACCCTAGGTGCGCTCACACGTGCCCCAGGGAACTCAAGGAGGGCCCCCCCCTCCCCGCACACACAGCGGGGGGGAGCAGAAAAGGCATCACACACAGCATCTCTCAACAGGAGGACAGCCAGTGCTTGAGGAGCACTCCTCAACTAGTCAGCCTTCATCCTCTTCACACCGACCCCCTTCCCGCTCACTGGCCCACTCCAGGTTCATTTTTATCAGTCTACTGCCCTGCCCTCCAGGGGAAAGCAGAATTCACATGTGAAAACAGAGCGCCAGACTCCCCGGAAAGCTTTTCAGTGTCTTTTCCCCAGGAGAGGTTCCCGTTACAATGGGGTTTGGACCTCAGCCACAAGCCCAGAGAGGGGGAAAAGCCAATTTCATTCCACTTAACCCAATTTGCAGGGCCCAGAAGACAGCTAATGAGCCCGCGCCCTGAAGTCACTGATACCCCTTTCCAAATCAAGTTACCAAATTGGTCTTAAAATCGCTTCAAAGGGGCCTGGCTGACTGCTCCCAAACAGGCACCCCGCCGGCCATATGGCCACGATTCCTGAGGCTGGCATCTTCCTCCTGGGTACCAGCAGTGAAGGGGACAAGTTGGTTGCCTTTGTCTCCATGTGGGGGCCATCCTTCCTCCGGAAACCTGTTCCACCAGAATGGAACTCACTAGGGTCCCCATAAAAAACACAGAACAGCTGTGGCAGAGACACCCATCAAGGAGGACGCATGCAGATCTCCAGCTCCCCCAGGAACTGAAGGTTCCCTCCTCAACACTGGCATTTGGATGCATTTGAACCAGGAATGACAGGCATAGGTAAGAACCAGGCCTCTAAGTCACTAGGACTTGGTATGACCTCAGAGCAACCCTGGACACTCTCAGGGCCCTGGTTCCACTTGCAGAATTGGGGAGCACACCCCCACGGGTGCGGTGATGGGTTGAGAAGGTGGTGTCACCAGCTTCAGGGCACAGAGCCGGAGTTCAGCCAAGTTCCCTCCACCGGCCGGGGGGGTCACACGCAGAAGAGGAAGCATTAATGAGAGGCGGCTACAGGACAGTGAAAAAAAACCGCATCTGAATCCTTTCCTAGGCCACAGCTGGACAATCTGGGTGTAGATGCCGGCTCAACCCCTCTAGGCAAGTGGCATGGATTCTCAGAGATCAGCTGAATCCGTAACAGGCGAGACCTCGTGACCACTAGGAGCTGTCCGGTGCCAGGGTCCACCCTCAAAACGTCCATGAACCACACACAGGGCATCACAGAACTGGAGACACACATCCACACTCCCAGGCGACCAAAAGTCTGTGGGGGTGGGTGCCTGGGACTCAGGTGGCCCATGCAAAGAGAGTCACAGTGTTACTGACCCTGAACGTGGGCCCATAACAGTGGCAGCTCCATGCCCGGTTCAGAAAGCCAAAGGCCCAGAGGAAGGGAAAGGGTTCAGTCCCCAGAAGAACAAGAGGATGAACCTCCCACAGGAGGAGGGTCCTGGCCCACGTCCACATTCCAGAGCCAGGCCGGTGCTGGACAAGGGGCCAGGCAAAAAAAAGGGATCCTTCCAGGCCAGCAGAAGTGGGCGCAGGGCTGTGAGCTGAGCATGGGGTGGTAAAGAAGGATGGCAAAGAGGAAACAGGCACTCCCCAGATGAGCTGTCCCTAATTTGTGAAAGACATGATAATGGAGATGTGTCAGGATGTGCACATCAACATTACCGTACCAAAATAATAACAACTCACTTGAGAAAGGACTGCATGACCATAGGAAACCAGAACAGCAGCAAACTGGTTAAATAAAGCATGACATTTCCACCACTAGAATAATGACAGATATAATTAGATTGACTTCTTGTAGGGAACAGTTGAATTGGAGCAATTTCATAGGATTTAACCTAATACTTTAAGCACTTTTCATGTATCAATTAACTTAATTCTCACAGCAAGTTTTATGAAGTATGGTGGGCAGAATAATTGCCCCTGCCTTCCAAAAACAGAGAGGTTCACATTCTCAGGGCTGAGGACAAAGACTGCAGCCATGAAACTAAAAGACACTTGCTCCTTGGAAGAAAAGCTATGACAATAGCCTACCGTGGTGTGAAGGTTCACAACCATCTGGATGTTAAGGCTCTGTTGGAAGAGTCTCGCTGCCAGGGTTCCACTATTCCTGTCTCCTGGAATGGTGTAAACAATGATTCATACCACGGTAGGCTGTTGTCTGGATTTTAAAAGCAGAGACATCACTTTGCTGACAAAGATCCATACAGTCAAAGCTATGGTTTTCCCAGTAGTCATAGTACAGATGTGAGAGTTGGACCATAAAGAAGGCTGAGTGCCGAAGAATTGATGTTTTCAAATTGTGGTGCTGAAGAAGACTCTTGAGAGTCCCTTGGACAGCAAGGAGATCAAACCTGTCAATCCAAAAGGAAATCAACCCTGAATACTCATTGGAAGGACTGATGCTGAAGCTGAAGCTCCAGTACTTTGGCCGCCTGATGTGAAGAGCTGACTCACTGGAAAAGACCCTGATACTGGGAAAGATTGAAGGCAGGAGGAGAAGGGAGCAGCAGCGGATGAGATGGTTAGACAGCATCACCAATTCAATGGACACGAATCTGGGCAAACTTCAGGAGATAGTGAAGGACAGGCAAGCCTGGAACAGGGAAGCCTGGGGTGCTGCAGTCCATGAGGTCCCAAAGAGTCAGACGTGACTTTATCGACTGAACAATAACAAAATATGGACGCTACCTCCTATGATAAAGAGAACTTTACAGATGTGATTCAGGTTAAGTGCCTTGTGCCTTGAGGTAGGGATTATTCCAGATTATTAGGAGGACAGGGAACTAATCTAATCATAACAGTCCCTAAGATCAAAGAAACTTTCCCTGCTGGGATCAGAGAGATGAGAAGCAACAAGAAGAATAGATTGGAAGTGTGAGAGGGACTGGACCCACCACTGCTAGGTCTCACCATGGAGAAGGAGGTCACCAGCCAAGGAGCGTGGGCAGCTCCTAAAAACAGTGCTTTGTAGACACAGTGCTCAACTGACAGGCAGCAAGACACAGGGGATCTCAGTCCTACAACTGCAAGGAACTGAATTCTGCCACAGCCAAACAGAGTAAGGAAATCCACCCTCCTCTACAGCCTCCAGAAAGGAACACACACCTTAATCTCAGCCCGGTGAGACCTGAGTCAGACTTCTGAGCTATGCTGAATGCATGACAATGAATCTGTGTTGCATTGGTTACAGCAGCCATAGAAAACTAATACAATGCATTCACAGCCATGAATGCAGATGAGCAGATGAATCACAGCGCCTCAGGTCACACAGCCCGGAGGTGGAGAGCCAGGACCCAGGGTGGCAGACAGGCTCCAGAGACCTCTGGCCTCCTCAACCCTACTCTACAGTCTCACAGGAGAATGATTTCAAATCAAGTCCCCGAGAGCGATGCATTTTGGACTTACTCTTATCTGCAGTCTGTTTTTTAAAAAAATATATAGTTATTACTTTAAAAGACTGAAATTGAGAAAAAGAATACTAATACAAAGTAGTACAATTGCAACTTGCCTCAGGAAAACGAAGGGGAAGATTCTATCTTGCCTCTGCCTGGAAGATGGTTAATAAAATGTGCCCAGGGAGACCAGGCCCAGTGTCCTTCAGGAAATCACCCACCATGCAGTCAAGTTAAAATAACAGAGAAGTGTTCACAGCAGTGGATAAAAAGCAGCTTCCCAAGAGGACAGCTCCTGTTCTACCAGCTGGACCTGTCTCCTGGGCCACATCCCCCTACCCCTGCGTGTGTCCTCAGTTGCTCAGTCGCGTCTGACTCTTTGCAACCTCATGGACCATAGCCCGCCAGGCTCCTCTGTCCATGGAAATTTCCAGGCAAGAATAATGGAGTGGGTAGCCACTTCCTCCTCCAGGGGATCTTTCTGTACCAGGGATCGAACTTGCATCTCCTGCATCTACTGCATTGGCAGACTCTTTACCACTGAACCACCTGGGAAGTCTCCCCACCACCCCCTCGACCGCCACAAAGTGCAGGGTTCACGCCTGGCAGAGCTGGGAGAGTCCTGGACCCTGGCACCCGTGCATTCTGATTGCAAATACGTGAATATTTTGAACATCACCCCCAGAGAGACTGAGAGAAAGGTAAAAAACACCAGTTCCAGCAGAGAGATGGCCTCCTTCCTGAAAGGGAGGAAAAGCTTCCATTCTTCGGGGCCTCAGAGGGTCTGAGAAGTATGAGGAAGACACACAGACCCCTTGATTTGGCCCTGAGCCTGACTCTATCATCGCCAATGAGCACGTGGCCTCGGGGATGCCATTTCACTTCTCCAAATCTCAGTGTCCCCCATGGCAAAATGCAGAACCCAAGAGGGCCACCTGCTGTGCAGTTCAAAGTGGAGATGCTATGGATTCAACCCCTACCCAATAAGAACCACCGTGATGGGTGGTATGTGCCAAGGCCACACGGGCACCTCAGAACATGGCTTTGGGAAGTGGGGTAACTGCAGAAACAAAAGCAAACCAAAGGCAAGCTTCACAGAGCGGCACACCCAGGGACTCGGGGCTTTGGAAGACCCCCCCCACCACTTGGCTCAGCCACAAGCATCCTCGTCCACCTGTGCCCCTTCTTCCGTCTCCTCTGTCCATGAACTATGGTTCATCTCCATTCCCAGCTTAGAATTCAGAGTTGCAGAGCTGGAGGGCAGGGCTCCAGCCCAGCCTCTGCAGTGGGGGACTCCTAACACATGTTGGTTAAAGAGAAGGAAGGTGGGAGAGAAGAACCTCTGAGCAGGTGGAACACATGCAGCTCTTTCCTTCTCAATAACCACAGAGCTTTGGCACCAACAAAGATGAAACAAGAAGACCCCCCTGGTCCCTAGAGTCCAATCTAACCTCATCAGGAGAGGAATCATACACCAGAAAAGAGAAGGAAGGGGCTTCCAAGACATCACACAGCCCCAGATCACTCAATCCCACCTGGCCTCAGCTTGCTCATCTATCAAATGGGCGCGATGTCTGCCCTGTGTACCTCACCGGGGGGAGGGGCTGCTCCAGAGAGAGTCACACGGGAATACTCTTAGTGACCTGCCAGGGGTGTCCTACCACGTGATGACAGCAGCCTCAACAGAGACCACACACCTGCTGAATGCAGCCCCCAGGACAAAGTCACAAATGTGCAATTAGCCCAAGGTGTTGCCCATTTGCACAAACAGCCTGCAATTTTCGTTCGTTCTCAGGGAGGCTTCCATCTTTCTCAGTTTTGCAGCCCTGAGAACAAATGGGTTTTGCTTTTTAAAGGTGTCATTTTTTTTTCTTTAAACACATTTTAAGAAATATCAGAACCCCAAAGGAATCATACATTTAACCTCTGTGTAATCTGTATCACTGGGGGCTTTCAAACATATACTTTTTTGGAGCCACAGGGTAAGACCTTTCCTTCCCATCACAAGTCTCTCAAAACTCTGGGGGCATCTCATCTTCATCCTGAACAGCTGCCCTTGAGGAGCAGGCAAGGGATATGGACGTTTGAAATGAAGAAGGCTCATCTCTGGCCAAGAAGAAATACAATGCGATTCAGGCTTCTTCTCTCCAGGATGAAAACTCCTCGGGGTGGGGGTGGGGACTTCCAGGGACCTCAGCCTAGAGTGAAAGAGTGGAAGATGCAGGACAAGAGCCAAGAATGGAAGAACCAACAGAGACTGGGGTTCTTTATCATCCATCTCCAAATGGGCTAGGAACCAGACAGGACGTGGGAAAGGTCATGGTTTGGGGTGACAGAAATGCCTGGGTTCAAACCCCAGCTCTGTCACTTTCCCAATGAGTAACACCAGAAGTGTCTTACTTCTCTGACCTTCAAGGTTGGAACCCCACTTAACAACAACCTGGTCTGATGCTCAGAAAGATTACATGAGATGATGTGGCTGAGCGTCTCAAGATCTGCCCTTGAGACATGTCAGTGCCTTGTCCCTGCTGTCACTGCGCTCACGGTTTACTTGGAGAAGAGGAGTGGTAACAAGGTGCCTGTAACAAAGTGACTAACCAGGTAACTGAAGGTTACCACCTGGCCAGTGACGCTGACGCCAGGCCCACACAGGTCAGCGACTTCAGTCTGGACTTGAAGGTGGGGATGGGGAGTAGGATGACAGTGGTCATCTCCAAATTAATTTTTTGTGCAAAACCTGCCCGAGGGGCGTGTATGCATGCACACAGGGCAAGGCTTAGCTGGCCCTGTTCTTCTGGAGCATCCAAGCAAAGGTAACCAAGGTATTTAAGGAGGAAGAGGCTCTTTGGTGGGGCAGATGGCCTGCAGGGGTGGGAGCTAAGCCAGGTCACAAAGAAGGGTATGTTCCCAGGCAAGGCTGTGGTAAGAAGACCTGCTCTGGCTCCCTTCTGGGTGAGGTCCTCCTGGAAAGGCCTCAAGCCACCCAGTCACCCAGAAGCTAGAGAGGAGGCAGCCTTGCCCTGCAGACTGCAGGCAGGCCAACAGCGCTCACCTCACTCCCTTGTGTAGTTTTGAGGCTGGATACCCATGGAGGAGGGCAGTGATGCCACCCAGACCACAGCCGGGGGACCTGGCCTATGCCAAAGGCCGGGACAAGGCGCTGAAGCAATGGCACACCAAATTCAGAGCGCGGCTAGCATCAGGGCAGCCATAGGAATCAGAGGCCAACCCCAGTGGCCCAGCCTTCCTCCTTTCTGAGGAAGACCATCAAAGCAGAACGAAAGCTGCTGGCAGGGTGGGGAGCTCCAAGCCACAGAGGAGAGCTCCCGCCTGGGCCAGGCAGGGCTTCAGTCCTGCTGGAGAGGGCCGTGTCTTCCCCGTGCTCATTCCAAGACTGCTGCTCCCTCGGACCCCTAACCCCTCTACCTTCCATTAGCCATCTGGCCTCCCTAGATAAAACCCTGCTTCCTGGGTCCACTGTTCCCACCGACACCTTTCAGAATTATCTGGTGCCAGGCAGTCGTCACAGCTCCTGTCAAATTCACCTGAACCAGCGTGATTGCAAGAGCTGAAATTGTCAGAGCACACACCGCCTGCTGGGCACGGTCCGGTGCTCTCTATGGACGACCTGACCTCAGTGGATGCTCACAGTGACTCTCTGGGGAAAGTGCTATACTCTCCCAATTTACAGGGAAGAACACTGAGGTTCTCCGAGGTTCAGAAACCTGTCCCGGTCATGCGCCCAAAGTGCATACTGCTGGGCTGTGCCCACGTGACCGTCCCCTGCCCTGTGCACCAGACCCCTGGGTTAAGGGAGACTCCGACGCCGAGAGACCTCGGACAAGACCCTCCACCTCTCTTTGGAGCAGCCCCTCCTCCTCTGAAACAGGAGATCATCACAGCACCTGCGCCGCACCCTGGCTGCCTCACTGCTGATGAATGAAGACACCCACAGCACCCGGCAGACGCTAAAAATGGCGGCTGTTTGGTGAGCGTGCAGGAGAGGGGAGAGAGAGACAGACATAACACAGACAGACAGACGGACAGGCAGGCAGACTGAGCTGACCTCTCGAAAAAGGCAAATGAGCTAAACTTCAGAAGGGAATTGTGCGTGCATGCTCAGTCGTGTGCGACTCTTTGCAACCCCATGGTCTGCAGCCCGCCAAGCTCCTCTGCTCATGGAATTTTCCAGGCAAGAATACTGGAGTCAGTTGCCATTTCTTACTCTAGGGGATCGTCCCCACCCAAGGATCGAACCAGCACCTCCTGCATCTCCTTCATCGCCAGGCGGATGGATTCATTACCACTGCGCCACCTGGGAGGCCCCCTCAGAAAGGAATAGCAGCCCACAGACACTCAAAGACACCCAATGCCTGGGGAGCCAGTTAGCACACTGATTATGCCATTTTCTTCCTTCCCAAGAGAAGAGAGGCCAAAAAAGAAGAGACAATTCAGGAAGATGTGGATGGATTGCATATTTGAGCATCTGGGTGCATCAATGAAGATAAAACAAAACCCAATACTATCCAATGTTATTTTTACCCAACCCCACCCAAACCCAAGGCAACCAAAGTGGAGAATGCCTAAACAACGAGCAATCCCACCCCAGCGCCAGGTTCTCTGATAAACTGCTGACAAGGAAACATCTGGAAGGAACTTCTCAAACCTCCCCGGCACCTTGAGGTGGATCTATATACCCTGAAGAATGAAGTCCTAGCCCTCTTTGAAAACTATGAAGGGGACCTGCAGACACACTGCAGAGATAAGGGAGGCTGGGCTGCAGGAAGGAGGCAGTCAGGATCCATCCAGAGTTCAGACCTTCCTGGAGAGGAGGAGGCACAGAGGCAAGGGGTTTAGTGGCCCAGGGCACCCCACCCCCCATGTCCCCACCAGCCTGGTGGCTTGATGCAGATGAAGATGGGGCTGTCTTATTTACTGCACTTTGCCAAGATGGGTACCTGGGAAAAGCAAGTCTCCAATAAATTTCTGTTAAGTAATTGAATAAACAAGATCCTGGCCCCTAAAAGCTACCCAGTTGGTAAAGAATCTGCCTGCAATGCAGGAAACCTAGGTTTGATCCCTGGGTGGGGAAGACCTCCTGAAGAAAGGAATGGCAGCCCACTCCAGTATTCTTGCCTAGAGAATTCCATGGACAGAGGAACCTGGCGGGCTATGGCCCATGGGATCACAGAGTCAGACACGACTGAGCAACTTAACTCACTTTCATATTCTTCACTGCCACCCAGGGAAATGCCTCCGTGAGATGAAGGCTGCTCCATCCTTTGGCAAACGTGAAGGACGCATTCCCAGTTGCATTCAGCAGATAGCCAAGACTGAGCAAAGGAGACCCGTCAAAATGCCATGAAATGCACGTCATACTCTGGAGCGGAGGAACCTGAGCCTGCTGACTTCAAATGCTGACCTGAGGAAAACAGCAGCTCCAAGGCACTGTGGCCAACAGAGCCTGAGCTCGGCCCGGACTTGGAGGGGCCAGACGAGGGGGGCTGAGTCACTCGTCCAGAGAGCGGAGGAGGCAGCAGTCGCACCCAGCCCTGCCTGTCTCTTACTTGGCTTTAGGAAGCATGGTCACACCCAGAGGAAGCAGAAAGCAAGTGAAAAGAGAGCCCCAGCAGGCTCAAGGTGACCACATGCTGGGCAGGGGTCACAAGGGTTGGCCCCCTACCAAGCCCAGGAAGACCTCTTAGCCTGACAGCATCAGCTCCTCATTTGTCTCCCGTGTCCCACTCAACCCCACACACAGAGCCCCCAGCCCTGTTGGAGAGCTCCCTGCATGAGACAGTGGTCACAGAGCTGGCGTCTCTCCTGGGAAAGCAGGGCGCAGGGCTGAGTCCTCTTTCTACGCCCAGGACCTACATGTGCCCAGCACACAAGAGGCACTTAAGAAAAATCAGTGACACTGAGTCACAGAATGGATCTCAAGTCCCGTCTGTCACATGGGAAGAATAAGTATCACCTCCAAGGCTGATGAAAAGGTAAAATAACCCAGGAAAAGAACTTTTAGCTAAGGTCCTGGTTGGTATCATAAATACATCCTTAATTCCTGACAAACTTTACAGTTGGTCAACACAAAGAAAAATTCACTTCAGTTCAGTTCAGTCACTCAGTCGTGTCCAACTCTTTGTGACCCCATGTACTGCAGCACGCCAGGCCTCCCTGTCCATCACCAACTCCCAGAGCTTACTCAAACTCATGTCCATATGTCCATTGAGTCGGTGATGCCATCCAACCATGTCATCCTCTACCGTCCCCTTCTCCTCCTGCCTTCAATTTTTCCCAGCATCAGGGTCTTTTCCGATGAGTCAGTTCTTCGCATCAGGTGGCCAAAGTACTGGAGTTTCAGTTTCAGCATCAGTCCTTCCAATGAGTATTCAGGACTGATTTCCTCTAGGATGGACAAGGGACTCTCAAGAGTCTTCTCCAACACCAGAGTAAAATTAAGTATGGCGATAACTTAGCACAATACCCTCGCACACATGGGGGGTAAACAAACATATATACATGCGTTCGAGTGCATGTGTGTGTGTGGCATATATGTGCATGTATGCACATTCCTATCAAGACAGAATTGTGTGTATGTGGTTGTTTTTAACTGATGATGGAAGAAGTGCCAAAGATGCAGCTAGCAAAGCTGTACTCCGTACTCACCAGGGAAAGTGACCCCACGGAGTTAATAGGAATCCACTGACCTGCCTGCAGAAGGCTAGGACTCCACCACTTCTGCGGGAGTTTGGTGAAGCCACTGCTAGGAGAGAAGTGAACAGGGCTGACGGCCTTCAGGACTCACCTTTGAAGTTCTGCAAACGGGATGGAAAGAAAACTCACACAACAAAAGTGTTTTTACATGCCCTACACTGTTCGTGAAAGAAAGACAGAGCTAAGTCATGTTCGACTCCTGTGACCCCACGGACTGTAGCCCACCAATTTCCTCTGCCCGTGGGATTCTCCAGGCAAGAATACTGGAGTGGGTTGCCATTTCCGTCTCCAGGAGATCGTCCCAACCCAGAGATCGGACCCAGGTCTCCCGCAGTGCAAGCAGATTCTTTACCGACTGAGCTACACAGGAAGCCCCAGTGTTCATGACCACCTGAGAAAATCCATCCTGAACTGCTCCTCTGCCATCCCTTCCTCCATCCCTGGGCCAGGAGAGGGGCAGAGAAGGAGGAGGGGTCTCGATTCAGTGCACACCTGTCAGGGATGGGAGGAGCTGACACCTGGCGAGCTGCTCCCCCGAACCCCCGCCCTGCACCCTGAAGTCTCTGCACCCGAGTGGCTGGACTCCCACTTGCCACCAACACTGGAATTTCGGGAGGTGGGCTGTGAGTACACACCGACCCTAGCAATGATGCAGGCTCTGCTCCTCACACCCCCTCCCATCCACAGCGCAGGCCCTCTGTGGGGGTGTTCTCAGGGATCTGGGGCCCGTTCAACAGAGGAAGCCCCGGGATGTGGCAGGAGGAGGAAACGGGGCACAGTGGCCCTGCCAATTTTTCCAGAGGAAATGAGTAACCCGTTGTTAGGCAGTTACACATCGCCAAGCGAGGAAGTGGCATTGTCTGGGGACCAGCCGAGGGCCTTACATAACAGGCAACCCCCCACCGCCTTGCATTCTGGCCATGGCCGTATTTGGGGATTGGCAAAAGCATTTGATGAGCACCTCTACCCCGTGTAAACACTGGCTTTATTAGGGTGGTGGAGAGAGGTCTGGACCGGAGTCCTGCTTGGCTCAGTGCTAGGAGTGAAACTGACTCAGTCTCAGCAGCCTCGTTCCGACAGCTCATCCGCCGAGTGCCCATGCAGACCCGGTGGGTAAGTCTGGGCTCAGGGGCCCAGGCTGCCAGTCTCCTCCTCCACCATCTGCCAGCGATGTGATTTGGACAAGTTGCTCAACTGCTCTGTGCCTCAGTCGCCTGGAGCAGGGAAATCCTTGCACCTGAATCCCAGGGCTGCTGAGGTTGAACTGGGATCAAACGCACTCCGTGCTCAGAGTGATTCATCGCACAAAACAAGCTTCTGATGATGTTCCGAGTGGGGTCCCAGCGATAAAGGTCATGCAGCCCCCACCTCTGAGGACAGATAACAAAATACAAAGTAAAATGAAGGGTCTTAGGGTCTGTGCAGACTGGACAGGGACTAGGGGCTGCACATGGAGAAGGAGAAGGGTCATTTCCGCTGGGCACTTTGGAAAAGAAAATGGTCAAGGACCTTTCTGAAGCAGCCAGCAGAGGAGGGAGGCACAGAAATAAACACTAAGTTCTTCCTGGAGACATCGGACGATGAGAGGCGCATTTAACAAAATCTTAAAATTCACTCCAAATCAACTGGCAGTTGGGCATGATCATGATGCCATGACTGAGGTGGGCAGAAGGTGCCCAAAGGGAGTCAGTTCTCCAGGGAGCCTGTAAATCCACCCACTTTTCAGTACATACACGATACACGTCCTGGAGAATGGAGAGACCCACGATGCCATTTGTGCACATTCACTGTGTCATTTCCTACTCACCACCACCCCGTCAGGGACATACTATCTCACACACACATGAGCACACACACACACACACACACACACACACCCTTTATTTTGAAAGATGAGGAAATTGAGGCACATGGAGTTTAAGTTAAGCTTAAAGGTTCAGAATTCAAATCCAGATTTGCTTCATTGTCCACTAAAGGGATTTTTTTCCTCCTCTGCTGGTTGGTTAAATTATTATTATTATTGCTATTATTTTGTTTAGAGTTTCTTTTTTATTGAGACATAAATGACATATATTAGTCAAAATTATATCAGCTTCAAACAGTGATTCGCTAGGTGCAAATATTGTGAAATGATCACAGTACGTCTAGTCAGAATCCACCAGCACACGTAATAACCAGTATTCTTACAAACAGTCACAGGACTTCCCTGGTGGTCCAGTGGCGAAGAATCCGTCTGCCAAGGCAGGGGACATGGGCTCAGTCCCTGGTTCAGAAAGAGTCCACGTGGAGCGGGGCAACTAAGCTCGCGTGCCACAAAGACAGCCTACGGGCCGAAACTACTGAAGCCCGTGCTCTGAAACAAGACGGCGCCGCAGTGAGAAGCCCGTGCACTGCAACTAGGGTAGCTCCCGCTCACGGCAACTAGACAAAGTGCCTGTGCAGCCAACATAAATAACCACAAACGGAGAGAAAGGTTGGGAGTAGAGTGCAAATCCTTTTTCTTTACACAGGGAGCAAGTGACTGTCTGACACCCCATCACCCCAGAACCATGTTTATTTCCTGAAGCCAGGACATTCTCCCCAGCACCACGTTTCCCCAGCAAAATTGGGAAGCTGACACTGATACATAGCTAACATCCAGTTCTCATACCCGACTCAAACGTCACCAACTGTCTCCAATCAAGTGTCACATCCAGTTGTCACACCTCTTCAGTCTCCTTCAATCTGGAACTCTTCCTGTCTTTCCCTAACTCTCATGACCTTGATACTTGACAGATAAGGCATTTCTTTAGTTTGAAGCATGTCCCCCACATGGATGGCATCACTGACTCAATGGACATGCATTTGAGTAAACTCCAGGAGATGGTGAAGGTCAGGGAAGCCTGGCGTGCTGTAGTCCACAGGGTCGCAAAGAGTTGGACATGACTGAGCAACTGAGCAACAATGTCCCTCTACTTAGGTTTATCAGATATTTTCCCTGATTAATTCATGGTCTGTATCTTCATTAACTTTTTTTTTTTTTTTTTTGCATAATTGCAAAGTAAGAGTTGGAAGGAAGATTTACTGGATGAAAGT
Source organism: Cervus elaphus (assembly GCF_910594005.1). Taxonomy (NCBI): domain Eukaryota; kingdom Metazoa; phylum Chordata; class Mammalia; order Artiodactyla; family Cervidae; genus Cervus; species Cervus elaphus. The sequence goes on from NC_057835.1 coordinate 16,828,976, forward strand.
AAATCCTCTAAGTTGACTGTGATCCTGACGACAACCTTCACCCCATCATTTTTCACCAGTCAGGGGGAAAACAGTGAAGGGTCATCTATGACTCAGGAAGGAATGGACAGTCTGCAGTCTGGAGAGAAACGATGGTTTCCATACAGCCGAGGAGATGCTGGCATCATTCACGCATGCCAGCTTTGCTTACAGATAAAAAAGAAAGAGAAAAAAAAGAGAAACCTCAGAGTTCGGCTTAAAAAGATCTTTCAGACAGTGCCAGTTCGCTCCCTTTCCGAGGCCCCGCCTCTGTTGCAAAGTACAATACGTATGTTTATCTTGCTTCTAAGAAGGGGGATATTAAAATACTTGAGGATTTTCCCCTCCTCGCCCTGGCATGCTGACTCCCAGCGGCTGCACGGCCACATATAATGAAGTGCAAAAGCAACAGTCAATTATGGCTTTCGCAAACACAGGGACCTTTCCTGAGGTTGGAAGTCTCATCACTTGAAAGGCTGACTTTCTTCAAACTTCCAGGAACTGAGTGGCCCAGAGCCCGTCTATTTAAAGGTCAACCCAGCCCTGCTGTATTTGGAGGGCTGCCGCCAACACGAGCTTATTCTCGGCCCCTCTCCGCAGCCACCGCAGTGGGCTGTGAGCAGCACTGGGTTCCTTTCAAAGGGAGGCGAGGGGCGCCCAAGACAGAGGTGGGGTCAGAGAGAGAGGGGAGATGAGAAGTGACTCACCGCCCTCCTGTTTCATGGGGACAACCTTGGGGGCTGGTGGTTAAGACAATGAACTCCTCCATGGCCGACCTCTGAAAGCAATGACCACATCTCAGAATCTAGCCTCGTTTCCAATTTCCAGGGACATCATGGTCCTTTTTGTCCCCCTCTTAGCTCAGCTCTCTGGGCCTGAGTGTTGGAGGAAAAGATGGAGCACAGGTAGCAGGAGACAACCCCCCTAGGCCCCCTTATAAGGTGACCAGAGGGACCATCTCACCCACCACTGACATACAAAACCTTTTGAAAATGTTTAACCCCTAGCTTGGTGTTAAGCTCACACAGCTCTGCATTTACTTAACCTCACTGCTTGCTAAGGCAGTAAAGAATCCGTCTGCAATACAGGAGACCCGAGTTTAATCCCTGGGTCGGGAAGATCCCCTGCAGAAGGAAATGGTAACCCACTCCAGTATTCTTGCCTGGAGAATCCCATGGACAGAGGAGCCTGGCGGGCTACAGTCCATAGGGTTGCAAAGAGTCAGACACGAGTGGACGACTAACACACTGCTTGTTCTTCGCTTACTCGTCCCACCAACTGCAGGCTGATTCGGAGGTGACAGGTATGGAGAAATCACTGCTGACACAGCATCTATAATGTGCACAGGGTCTGAGTGGGTGGTGGGTACAGCCGACCAGCCCCAAGTCACCCAGCTAGTGACAGACAGGGTCAGAATTCCAATGCCTACCTGTCTGACTCCAGAACACACTCTCCTATTTCGTCATTATCCTCCACACAAACCCTTTGTTCAGGAAGTCAGGTAGTGCTTTGCTGGAACGTATTGATTCCACACGCCAGGTACCTGAGGGCTTCAGGGAGGAGGTGGCACTTGAATGTTGCCTTCAATGGGGCTCAGAGAAAAAAGGAAAAGGGGCCCAGGAAGAAAGCACAATGTGAGCAAGAGCCTGAATAGACAGATAACAACTGGTTGCCAAGGGTGAAGCCCGGAGTATCCAGGGCATCCAGTATTAGGGCATCCAGGAGTCCTTTGGGACACTTTCCTAATCCTCCAAGCTGAACTCAGACTCTGCCAGTCACTGCACTGTGCCACCCCCCTGGGTCATCCTGATCCTCATGACAATGCTGAGAAATAGAGATTACCGAGGATTAGAGGAGTGTCCACTACTGACTGCCTGGTTACAGGGAGGCAGGGCTTACACCAGACCCAGGGCCATTGGGTACCAAGGCTAATGAGCTATCCACATGCCTTCTCAAGTTTTTTTTTTTTTCCTTTCTGCTGAGGTCATTGTGGACACAGGAAAGGATGCTCATGGGGAATGAAAGGAAGAAGAGAAAGAAAGGAAATACAGAGGGAGGGGAGGAAGGAGGGAAAACATGCCAGGACTGTGATTCAGTGCAGACCTTTCCGAGGGTCCGATTAGCCTGAAAAGACTTTGAAACCCGAACCAACAAAACCAAACACTCAGGGAGCCAAGCCAGGAAGCTTGGGCAGAGAATCTCCAAGACCAAACGTCATCAGAAGCGACTCTGGAAGGGACTCTGTTCCGAGGTCAGGTCTCAGGCTGCACTCCCCAGGAACAGAGATGAGGATTCCTTTGTGCGAGCTCGCTGGGGAATGTACTCGCGAGAAAGGAAGCGAGGGCTGCAGGACCCGCAGGCTGGGGGTGGCCTGGACTCCAGCCTCAGCCTGAGCTCACCGGCAGCTCTGGTAGTAAATGGGACCACAGGGCTCACTGCCACTTCGAAGCAGGGGGGCTGGCCTTTTGTACCCCTGAGTCAGCAGAGACTGGGGGTGGTGGGGGGTGAGCAACTTCCTGGATGAGGCAGCAGATCTCCAGAGAAGCGGACGCCAGACAGTGAACTTGGACAGCTGGGGGGTGAGTGTGCCGGTCCCGTAAAGGGGGCCCGGGTGGGACATCAACAGCATCTATTACCATTAGTCACAATTAAATGACTGGGAGATGACCAGGAAGGACAACAGGTCCCGTTTTTTTAACATTTCCTGCAGAGTCGGGCTGCCTAAGCCAGAGCCTGGGTGGGGGCTGAATCTGCCCCCCAAGTGAGCGTGGAAACATCTGGGAAAGTGACAGACACCGAGAGTGAGCACAGCCCCGGGGGACGATGGCCAGACGGAGACGTGCGTCTGCAGGGCGTGAGACACCAAGGCCGGTTGGAGGTCATCTCTCTTCTCTGCTTCTCCCTCCCAGGGAGGGCCAGCATGTGAAATCAAAGACAATAGGCCAAGAACACAGACTTAACTCTCCCACCTAAAAAAACCTAGCAGGATGGTCTATGATAAGCGTATAGATCTGTGCAAGAGATTCTATGATCAGATATTTCTAACGAATTACCAGATGGGTTTATGCCTGTATGTCTGGCATACAGCTAGAGCTAAATAAAAGCTGAGTGGCTTGTCAGCTGTACAGATTGTAACCTCCACCTCAGGCTTAACAACTACCTCCTAAGCTTTTCCCAGAAGGCTGGAAAGATTTGGAAATGAGGTGGAGAGTCTCATTCGTGCATGAGTTTTGCCATCGTTGGATGGTTCTCAATCAGCCTCCTGATTTTTTTCAGCTGAAGAGTTCTGTTGTCTCCACACATCCAGCAACAGATGAGAATAAACAAAAGATCCCTCCCCATACAATGGAATATTATTCAGCCATGAAAAAGAATTAAGCATTGATAGATGCTACAACTTCCAAGGATGAATCTTGGAAACACTGTGCTAAAGGAAACAAGCTAGTATGTGTCCGTGTGTATGAGATGTCAGAATAGACAAATCCACAGAAGCGGAAGGCAGATTGGTGGTTTCCTAGGACTGGAGGTGGGGGAGGCTTAGGGGGTGACTGCTAATGAAGACAATCTTTGGGGGTGATAAAATATTCTAAAATGGACTGCAGTGATAGTATCACAGTTCCACTAGTACGCTAAAACCTCTTACTGTACACTTTTAATGGGTGACTTGTGGGGTATGTCATTAAAGCTGTTACTTAAAAAAAAAAGTTCTGCTGTCATAGGAAGGAATGACAACACCACCAATGATGGGTTCCATTCGCTGGACAGAAATGTTAGTTGGGGGACTTCTCAATGCAGGGGGCCCAGGTTCAATCCCTGGTCAGGGAACTAGATCCCACATGCCGCAACTAAGGCCACAATTAAGAGCTGACACAGCTGAATAAATAAGTAAATATTAAAAAGGAAAGAAAGAAATGTTAGCTGGAATACAGCGTGCTAGGCCTGAACAGTCCCCAAACCATATCCTCCCACCCAAAAAAGAGAGACGACACCACCATTGGAAAGCCTTTGGACAAAAGGCTTCCAGAATACAGTTGCCCTTCCACCTCCAAAACACCCTGATCTTCACAATCCAAAGCCACTAAAGAGGGGCCACGCAGCAGCCCGCCAGGAACTCTTATTTTGTCTCCTGCCCCAGGCAATTCCTAAACAGTGGGAGTTAAATATTTATAAAGCAGTCACTGTTTGTTTAATGTTCGATCTGTACTTGCGAAGCACGGTGCGGGGAAATGCTGAAGTGACAGCTGATTATACAACCCAGGGAAGCCCTGCGCCGGGGAGCCTGACACTTACCAGGAGTCCAGCCTCACCTTCCAGCCCAGCCGGCCGCCCCTGCCTCCTCCTCAAAGCGCGCCCGCAGGTTGGGAGGGGTCTCCAGTGTTTAGTCTCCTCGTCCCCAGCGCCCGCCGAATAAGACAAAATAGTCCTTTCCTCCAAAAGCCACAGGGCACATGGCTCTTACTGGGATAAAGCAGTTTCAGTGAAAGAAGGGTGCTGCAGGGTCACGGTCTGCCTTCCATAGACCCCACCACACAGAAAGGGTGGGGGGCTCCAGGCCAGAACGGCAAGGTGCACATAAAGACCAGGAACGCCTTCTGAGGCCTCCCCGAGGTCATCCCCCTTGTGCTTGTCTGATACCTGATGTCAGGCAGCCCCAACCTGAACACCAGACAACAAGGGTGAATGTTCGGATACAACTCCCAGGCCTCACATCTGCTTCAACCTGATGCATCTCAGTTATCCCCACTGCAAAAGATGCGGGAAAGCCCCACCTGCTTCCCAGAGTTACTCCTGAGCTTTAATAAAATGATCCTTTATGGCAGGGATCCCCAACTTTCGGGGTCTAATGCCTGATGATCTGAGATGAAACTGATGAATAATAATAGAAATAAAGTGCACAATAAATGTAATGCACTTGAATCATCCCCAAACCATCTCTCCCACCCCCCGCCCCAGGCCATGGAAAAAACTGTCTTCCATGAAACTGGTCCCTGGTGCCAAAAAGGTTGGGAACCGCTGCTTTAAGGCATCATTGCTGTGTTGAGGAGGGCGACCACCACCACCTGCTTCCGATTCCTGGCTCAGCCCTCACCTGGCTGTGACCTCTGGCGATTCCGGTCACTGTCCCAGCCTTCTGCAATGGCTAATCAGCATATGAGCACAAACCAGACAGAGGGAGGAAATGTTCCCTGTGGAGTACCAAACACTGCCCAAAACACACGTCAGGCGCTCTCAGCGTTGCCGGGAAATTGCAGGGTGGGAAGGCAGCCATGAACGTTCCCCAGCTCCGGGACCCCTCGGCCCTCTGGGGCCTGGACATTCGGGAGAGCGGCTGATACGCGGAGATCACATTGCCTGTTAGGCTGGGGAAAGGCTCCACCAGAACCTTTAACCCGCCTTGGCCATTCATTCTGGGGATCCCCACCCATCCTGTTTTCCCCAGGTCTGTCCGGCAGTCAAGGCAGAAGGAGGGCCAGCCCGCCACCCTGTCCCTCTGGTGGCAGAGCTGAGCCAGGGGGACACGGGCGTACAGAGCTTCTCCCCTGCACGTGAGCCAGCTCACTGGGGGACCTCTGATGAACAGACTACAGGGGAAGAAGGAAGCTGAGAGGTGCAGATGGAGCAGGGAAGTGGGAAAAGCAAAGACTTGGGGAGCTGAGACTTCATGGAGAAGAGGGCCCAGAAAAAAGCCACTTGAAGTGAAGCCACCAAAAATAAGAGCCAGATATTTAGGGCATGTGTGTTTCGTGGGGAGGGAGGAACTTTATCTTGAAAACGCAAACTGCCACCATCTGCTTCGGATTCCCGTCTCTACCTCTGACTGTGATCCTGGGCCACTCCTGTCACCTGTCTTACAGCCTATTTAGGAGGCTATCTTGAAAAAGGAAACAGTTATAAATACAAAATATTCTATATCCATAAATTAAGCATTTATCTTTTACATATTGTAAGTGTATATCACTGATAACGAGTTCTAAACATAAAATGAGTCTTATACTTAAACCTGAAGCTGTCATTTGAAAGTTTGCTCTGAGTGTTAGGTCCCCCAAAACAATGAATCAAATCGACTACATTTCCATTTTAAAAAAAAAGAATGAATGAATCTTACACTGAGCCTGTTGTAGCAAGTTTTTTCACAAAACACAGACTTCTTCACTCCTCATGATTAAAAGGATCATTTGCAAAAGACCTTTCAGGACTTCACTCATGTTCCTAAGACCTCTTTAAGTTTTTGGATTTTTCCATCACTTTCTTGTAATTTACCTAGAGGGTCACCATCATTTTCTAATCTCTTCTCCACAGTTAGCTGGCCTGATTCTGCCCGGGTCCCCGAGAACTTCCCCAGAGCAGGACTCAAGTCTCTTCCTGCTTCTCTTCCCCTGAGAGCAGGAGTCTCCAACCTTTTTGGCACCAAGGATGGGTTTCGTGGAAGAGAGTTCTCTGCGGGAAAACTGGGGAGGTGGGGAGGGGGGATGTTTTCGGGATGATTCAGGTGCATTACATTTACTGTGCCCTTTATTTCTATTATTATTACCTTAGCTCCACTTCAGATCATCAGGCATGAGATCCTGGAGGTTGGGAACCCCTGGTTTAGAGCAAGCAGCTGGAGCAAGTACCTGATACTTACCCTTTACTTCCGCCTACAGTTCCCCCCACCCCCACACACTGTGAGGTCCCAGGAGGGGAGGGACTTGTGTCCACTTTGTTGGCTACTCCCCATGGTCACCTCTGGTGTTATCTGACTCTGGATCAGTGCCTGGCTCAGAGGAGGCTCAGGGCAAGTGCAGGTAATTCAAGCGGTCTGCCCAAAGCACCTCTGTCTGCATGGGGAAACCCTGCAGTTTGGGCAAGAGGTGCAATTACTGGTCGTGGGCCTCCCTTGGACAGAACAAGTCCTGTCACCTGTTTCTCCCAGCACCATGCCACTGAACAAGTGGGCAACCATAAATAGGACTGACACGTAGATATTTTACTATAGCTGCACATTAATGAGCCAGTCAAAAAACAGCTTCTTTCTTTGGCCCATGGACCAAAGATGCAGATGGTCTTTCTTGCGAAACACATCCTCATGATTGTACAATTTCTGATTTCCCTTTCTTTAAAGCAGTGCAAAAGTTGAGTCATCAGCCAAACATATGGAATACAGCTTCCTTCGAGTTTTACCATTTTTTCTTCCTATTTTTTTTTACAGCTGTTCTGTCTCTCAATGATTTGGTGACATGTTTTTAGCAAATCAACGTTATCCGTGCCTCCCAAAGTGCTCAACCTCGTTTTTCATGCAACAGCTCCGTTCTCATTGGTTTATATAATACGTAATTACCAACACAACTTGCTTTTGGCCAGTACATGAGTCAAGGGGCAGTAAAAAGCTTTGCGGGCATACCAGTTTCAATAGCTAACATTTAATGGGTGTTTACCCTGCTCCAAGAAACGCTGTCCTAAGCCTTCACATGTATTAACTCATTTAATGCCATAGTCACCCTGGCAGGTAGGAACTAGTATCAGTCTGATTTTACAGACAAAGCATACAAGCGCAGAGAGGTTATTTAACTTGCCCAGGGTCACAAAGCTGGGAGGGCAGGACAAAACTCTGAATTGGGAAAACTGGACTTGTGAGGCTTCAGTGGGCCTGGAGCCTTGCTTGGTTTGCAGTGCAGAGGGAATGGGCAGCGAGGAAGCCAAACGGAGGTCACTTAAGGGTTTCTGCTATCCTCGCCCTGGACTGACAGATGTTTACAACGTCTGGCAATCAGTAAATGACTGATTATCTTCAGATGTGGGTGGGCTGGACGTGAGCAGGGAGTTTGTGAGTGCATAGTTTTGTGTTATGATGACTTCTGCTTCCCTGTGCAATCTGTCTGCAGGAACACAGATAGGGGGGACCCCTCAATTTCGGTGTGGCTGGAACGGGAACTGCTAGCGGGAAGAGGGGGGCAAGAGAGAAGGCTGGGTTTGGAGTTAAGGGCAGATGTGGCAGGCCAAGGGGTTTGGATCCAACCCTGTCTAGAGAGACTGGCCAGAGAGTGCTCCCAGCCGGCGGAAGCGCCTAGCATATGGCCTGAGAATCAGAGACCCACTGCCCCCCAACTGCTGGCACGCAGGCAGTACAAGAGAAAGAGGAGAGAAACCTGAAAGCGGAATGGGGAGCTTATAGGTGAGGCCTTGGGGCTTTCTTTCCACTTTCTGACCTTCTCAGCGACCCCTCCAGGGCACCCACACTGCTGGGCTCGGAAAGGCTGACCGTCCACAGCTTGAACAGGTGAGGCCTTTTAGACAATGAAAACCTTGCACAGAGACTCTTCCAGGAGGAGCAGAGACAAGGTGCCTAGTCCCCAGACTCTCAGTTTCACGTCCTTTCCACTGCCCTGGGCCACAGTCTCCAACTGAGCTTGAGGAGTCAGCGGAAGGCCACCCGCAGACAAGGTCACAAAAGGAAGGAGGAACGCTCAGTCTTCAAGGGCCACCTCCTTGAAACCCAGACAGACTGACTTAGTGTCACTAAATAAGTCACTTTCCTTCCAGACCAGAGAGTTAAGAAGGGGAAGAGACTTTGCCACCTGATTCCCTTCCGTGTGGTAGAAGAAGTCAGCTCTCTCTGTATATCTTGAAATCATCAGCACCAAAGAGCAGCTCGGGGACCTTCAGCTCCTCGGCCGGCTGAACGGGCGCCCCCAGCACATCCTGTGAGCTGGGTGTGGGTGATGCGTCACTTAGCTTCGGCCTTAAACAGTGCTCAAGGGCTGGGGAGCCAGAGATACAAGGTCAAGGGACATAAGCCACACCGCATGAGCCACGCCACCCAGCTCAGTAGGCGGTCAACCCAATGGAGAAGACCCCGAAAGGACGCGGCATCGGCCTTCATCAACTAGAAAATTCTCTGTGAGAGGGGGCCTGTTGCACTGGAGGGCCCCAAGGAACTGAACCCAAAAAGCTAGCCTTTGGGAAGGGCTCACAAGCCTCGGGAGAGGGAGAACCAGCTGGACTGTCAACACCATCTTTCAGGGGCAGTGATCACTCCATCGGGGGAGGTATTCAAGGGCTGATGGGAGAGGTGGGAAGCCAGGCTGCTACAACCAGGGATTCAACTTATCTCAGAAGTGGTTAGATGGGAGTGCAGCAGGGTTTCTGTGAATGCATCATCTTCAGCTTTTGCTCCCTAGATCAGGAATACTCATGGGTAAGGTCATATGACCTAGCGTGTTTCAGAGACTTGAGTTACATGGCCTAACTCTTGGTTGGTTTATACACACACACACACACACACGGGTAAGGTCATATGACCTAGCGTATTTCAGAGACTTGAGTTACATGGCCTAACTCTTGGTTGGTTTATACACACACACACACACACACACACACACACGTGTAAGGTCATATGACCTAGCGTATTTCAGAGACTTGAGTTACATGGCCTAACTCTTGGTTGGTTTATACACACACACACACACACACACACACACGTGTAAGGTCATATGACCTAGCGTATTTCAGAGACTTGAGTTACATGGCCTAACTCTTGGTTGGTTTATACACACACACACACATGCTCCCTCGCTCGCTCTCTCTCTCTCCCTCCTTTTTTCCCCGCTCCACACCCTGCAAAGCCAGAACAGGTGTATGGGTGGCATAAGCAAAGATTCCTTTCTTCATGGAGCCATCTGCCATTCACTCACAGAGGCCTGACTACATGGCAGGCAGTGTATGGACAAGGCAGAGAATAATGCATGTCCCAGATCCAGTCATCTAATGCCTATAGCATGTGTCAAGTTCATCAATTAGGGTGGAAGCTAATGAACACTTCTGAGAGTCTCCTGGGCTTCAGATGGTACACAGCATGAGCTGTGAAGACCACTAGAGTCGGTGATCATATTATTCCTTCTGACACAGATCAGAGAGGGTAAACTTCCTACCTTCACTCTGCGAGTAAGCAGAGAATCCAGCATTCAAATCCAGCCAGTCCTACCCAACTCCAAAAGGCACGCTCTTTTCAAAGGGCCCCACTGGGGACGGTCATACACAACCTGCTACCGATGGGGAACCACCCCCCCACCTCCAACCAGGAGAGTCAGAACTTGCCGCGAGGCCGCCACTAAACCATCCATCACAAGGGTCACTTTACTGTTTCTTTTATATTTTACCATTCAGTTCAGTTCAGTCGCTCAGTCATGTCTGACTCTTCCCAACCCCATGGACTACAGCACATCAGGCCTCCCTGTCCATCACCAACTCCTGGAGTTTACTCAAACTCATGTCCATCCAGTCGGTGATGCCATCCAACCATCTCATCCTCCGTCGTCCCCTTCTCCTCCCACCTTCAATCTTTCCCAGAATCAGGGTCTTTTCAAATGAGTCAGCTCTTCGCATCAGGTGGCCAAAGTACTGGAATTTCAGCTTCAACATCAGTCCCTCCAATGAACACCCAGGACTGATCTCCTTTAGGATGGACTGGTTGGATCTCTTTGCAGTCCAAGGGACTCTCAAGAGTCTTCTCCAACACCACAGTTCAAAAGCATCAATTCTCCGGCGCTCAACTTTCTTCACAGTCCAACTCTCACATCCATACATGACCACTGGAAAAACCATAGCCTTGACTAGACGGACTTTTGTTGGCAAAGTATTGTCTCTGCCCAACTCAATTCCGGTGGCACTGCCCGCCCCGGATGCGGGCCAATACGAGCTGGGCTTTGATAGCAGAGATGAAAGGAAAGGGCTGCAGCGTGCAGAGGGCTGAACAAATGTCAGCTGCTTTCATCAGGAAAACCCCAAATTACCCACTCTCACACACAGTCTTTCATCTCCTACTGGGCAAGCAGAGGCTGCTTATTAGAAAAGCTGCCTTGTCCACAACCTCCCTTGTGGGGGATCGGGTTGAGGGGCAAATGCCAGCGTCACCCTCAAAATTGCTGCATCCTGAGAAGCACTCTGCGGGGCAGCCGGGCTGTTGGAAACTCAGGCTCCCCTCTGCCCTTGGCCACAGGGGTGCTGACACAGGGCCCAGAGAGGAGGCCTGTCTGGGCTAGCCGTCACCGCTGCGTGGGGCAGGTGCTGTCCCCAGGGACAGACGGCCGCCCCTGGGGCCAGTCAGGCCACCACGCCTCCCACACACACAGCCCACAGCCCCAGGAAACGGAGGTCTGGTCCCACGAATAGAAATGCGCAGGAGGGCCGGCCTGCCCCTCTTTCTCCCTTCTTTCTTTCTCTCCCTCTTCTCCAGCAAAGGCGGCAACTGAGCATTCCACATCAAAGATTCCTGTGGCCGAAAGGGGCCACTTGAGGTCATCATCGACATTGCGCCCCCCACCCCCCCCCCAGCAAGACAAGCCCGTCCAGGAGCTGCCGCAGGAGGCGGCCCAAGTCCCTGATCAAGGATCTTTAAGGAGTGGCTGCAGGCCTCCTTTGTGGCTACCAGTCTCCCCTTTCTGGACCACAGTGCTCACTCCATTTGACGGTCCTCTTTTCTTCAAATATTTCTGTCCCACCGTGACTGTGAGCGTGTCAGGCCAGGGAGCCTGTTTGAATCTCTGCATCTTCAGGACTTGGCATAAGGCCAGGTCCAGAGGGGCTGCTGAGTAAAAGGGGGTGGGTGGAAGGATAAGCAGAGGGAAGGATGGGGGTACAGGCAACAAAGGGTAAGACAGAGAAGAGGGCCACAGGACGCACCCACTGAGGCCTGAGAGCATCATGAACTCTGGGGCCAAAAGGGACCTGACAGATGTTCCAAGCCTCACGCCCACTCCTCAAGTGGCAGACATGAATACTAAGACTCCAACACCACATGCGACCTTGCCGAGGTCAGGTGGCCAAGGCTGAGCAAATCCACAGGAACACCCAGGGCCCCTGGGCAGCCTCAGTCAGCAAGGAGAGACAGCCAGCCATCCTGCTGGCGAAGCCGGGGTGACCCTCACGCTCCCCTGACTTGTGCGTGGAGAGACACCGCCACTGCCTCCACCAAGTCAAGCTTCCTGCTCCTAAAAGCCTGATAGAATTGATAGAATCTGGGCAGAAGAAATGCAGGTCTCCCACCGCCGTTACAACATCAGCCCGAGGTGACAGGCTAACAACGGCCCACCAGGAACGGCAGTCCTGCTTCTGCCTTCTTCGGGGTGAGAGGGGATAGGAGCAGAGTCCTCCGATCTTCCTCCAACCTATCTCCCTGTAATAACTCCCGCTATGAAAGGAAAAGCGGCCCAGATCCAGGGACCAGAGGAAACTGTCCACCTCCATCACACCTCAGAGATAGTGCAGTTTTGGTTCCAGATCACGGAAATAAAGTGGCATGGCAACAAAGTGGGTCCCGTGAATTTTTTTGGTTTCTCAGTGCACATAAAAGTTATCCTGTGTATTAGGGCATATTTATGGAACCTAGAAAACCAGCCCTGATGAACCTATCCACAGGGCAGCAACAGAGATGCAGATGTAGAGACCGAACTTGTGGACACTGGTGGGGAAGGAGAGGGTGGTACAAACCTCGAGATTAGCATTGACAAATATCCAGTACCGTGTGTAAAACAGATAGCTGGTAGGACGCCGCGGTGTGGCGCGGGGAGCTCAGCTCACTGCTCTGTGATGACCTGGTGGGGGGATGGGGGTGAGAGCGAGACGCCAGAGGAAGGGGACACGTGTATACTTAGAGGTGATTCACGCCATTGAACACCGGAAACTAAATCAACATTGTAAAGCAATCATCCTCTAATTGAAAAATAAATTTAAAGAAACCTTTTTAAAAAGTTATGTTTACACCGTGGTGAATGTAGCCTGCCTATTAAGCATCCAATAGCATTATTTCCAATGTACATACCTTAATTTAAAAATATAAAACCAAGCGATTACAACACTAACCACCAAAGATCACAGATCATCGTAACAAATACAATAGCAATGAGAAAGTTTGAAATATTTCAAGAACTACCAAAACGTGACATAAAGACACAAAGTGAGAAAATGCTGTTGGAAAAATGGCACCAACAGACTTGCTCGACGCAGGTTGCCTCAGACCTTCTATTTGTAAACGACGCAACACCAACAAAGTGCAATGGAACGAGGCACGCCTGTACAGACAGACCAGCTCACAACTATTTCCTGACGACCTACGGTGCTTTCAGAGCACAGACAAAGGACAAATCTCAAATCTAACTCCTGGACCAAGCCTACAGTTGAGATCCCTGACTGCCTATGCGGCTCATTCATTGAATTGTTCGTGCAACAAATCCCTGCCGAGTGCCAGCCATGCTGCAGCCAACGGTGCTACAGTTTGGAGTTTACGTCTGTCCTCGGCTGAATGTGCAAGAAGCTTGAACTTGACCCAGAGTGACCATTCCCATCACTCGCGTCCATATGATGTTTTCCATGCTCAGAGCACTTACCCTGCACGGATGACCCAGGAAGGATGAGGTGGGTGTTCTTACGATCTCCCATTGCATGTTCAGGGAAACAGAGGTCCTGAGAGTCTGAGAGACACAACCCTGATCACAAAGCAGAACCACGACTCAAAGCCCCATCTTCTATCTCCTCCGGCTACAAATCTTTGCCTCCCTGTAGGACATGTGAGGAGTCCGTATTAGAAAAAGACCGCTGTAGATGAGCGGCCAGAGTGGGCTGGACCTCAAAGGACCCATGGGAAGAAAAGAGCAGGCATCTCACAAATGAACCTAGAACTGATATCCTCAGGGTCAGCACAGTCATCCACAGAGCTTAGTATCTAAAATAAACAAAGCAACACAAAAGTCTCTCTGTGTTGCGGGCAAGGAGTATAGAAGAATGGTCAGAGGCAGGTCAGAGGCAGACAAGCTCTGGCTCGCTTGTGTCTGGGTCACTATAAACGGAGTGCCCCAGACGAGCCTCTACTTTCTTATCTGGAAAATGGGAATACAAGGGCCCAACCCTACGCTATGGAACTCAGTGAATCCGGTGTCAGACACACCTGATTTGGCATGAATCGAGTGTCCCACATTTCCTCTTTTTACTACCTAAGAGGACCATCAATGCTACCATGTTTGTTTGTCTGAACTGAGGTGAAACCCACATGAAGTAAAATTAATTGTTTTAAAGTACATAATTCAGGGGTGTTTAGTACATTTTACAATCTCATACAATCATCACGTTTAGTTCCAAAACATTTTCATTGCCCTAAAATAAAACTTGACACCCACTAAGTTATTCCCCATTGTCTCCTACCCCCAGTCATCACCATCTGCATTCTGTCTTTATGGATCTACCTACTCTGGGTATTTCATATAACTGGAATCACATAATATATGACCCTCTGTGTCTGGCTTCTTTTACCTAGCATTATGTTTTCCAAGTTCATCCATGTTGTAGCTCTCCTTATGGCTGAATTAGATTTAATTGTGCGTCCATATGCATGTATATAGATAGGCAATGGGCTATATATTCATATATATATATATTCCATTGTGCGTGTGCGTGTATATATAGATGTATACACACACACATTTATACATTCATTTCATCCACTGATGGACATTTGCGTTGCTTCCACCTTCTGCTGTGAACAGTGCTGCTATAAACATTCGGGTGCGGTTTTTTGCGTGGGCACATGTTTTCAACTCCCCGGGGTAATACCTAAGAATGGAATTGCTGGGCCATATGGTAACTCTATGTTTCACTTAACTGTCTTCCACAATGGCTGCGCAATTTTACATCCACACCAGCAACACACAAGGGTTCCAATTTCTCCATATCCTCACCAACGTTTGTTTGTTGCTCTTGTTTATCAAAGCCATCCTAGGAGGTATTAAGAAGGCTTTGCTTTGCATTTCTCTCATTTCCTGTGCTTGCTGGTCATCTGCAAATCTCCGGAGAACTATCTATCCAAGTCCTTCGCTCATTTTTAACTTGGGTTCTTAATCTTTGCGGTTGAGTCTTCGGTTGTCTTTGACCAAAGGAGAAGCCAACTCCTAAGCTGCCCCAGGACTAGAGATTTGGTGGGGATGGGCCCCACAGACAGGCAGGAGGACGCAGCTGCTGGAGGCTCTGGAGAAGACCCCAGGAGAGCAGAGACATGGCTAAAATGGCCTGGGGAGCAGGACCTGGGAGGAAGTATTAGAGAAGGACAAGAGAAGGAAGCCTGGGAATGGCTTATGCCATTTCGGGGCTTATTCTACTTGGAGAGGCTGAGGAGGTGATTTCAAGGAATCCTGGCCAGCTGGTTCCCATTTCCGCGGCAGAGAAGGAAATGTGCACAGCGGGGAGTGGGTTAGGCCGAGCAGAAGGGAAATGCTTCCGGGCTGCAGAGCTTTGCGAGGCCCCTGAACGGGCAGAGTCTGCTAACACCTGGCACAGAGCAAAGACCACCCACGGGGGAGACAGGACCCACTCAAGCAGCAGTGCCCTGACGCACTCTCTCAAGCCACCAGACCCCGTGGAAACAGTCACCGAAGGGGTGGAAGTGGCCACGGTCACACGCGACCCGGTATTCATCTCAACACCGTGTGGCTTCTAGGTACCAAAGCGCACACATTGGGCCCAGCTGAGTGGACCACGTTTTCTGATCACCCTACGTGCGGAGGGAGCTCTGGCTCGCCTGTGAGGTGCCGGGGGAGCAGAAGCAAAGCAGACACTGTGCTTGACCCCAAGGGACCGACATGGAGGCCACTGGGGAAACCTCCCGCTCCAAACCAGCAAAGAACAGGCACCTCACAGAGAGGCCAGCTGGACAAACGTGAGATGAGCCTCCAAGTTAGCAAGAAAGGGAGGAAACAATGTAAGAGGGACCCAAAGGACTTCCCTGGTGGTCCAGTGGCTAAGACTCCGCACTCCCAATGCAGGGGGCCCAGGTTCGATCCCTGGTCAGGAAACTAGATCCCACATGCTGCAACTGAGAGTTCACATGCCACAACTAAAGACCCGGCATGCCACAACTAAAAAAATAAATCCCACATGCCGCAACAAAGATCGAAGATCCCACTTGCTCCAGCTAAGTCAAATAAATAAATTAGTTTAAAAAAAAGAGTGACTCTATATTTGGAGTCAGTGGACCTGGGTTCAATCTTAATACTGCTATTTACAACCTGTTGAATACTGGCAAATTCCTTAACTACTCGGAGCCATCTTTTTCCTCATCTCTCAAAATGGGGATAAACCAGCTTCTCTGGTAATGTGGGGCAAAGGCAGCTCCGGACGGCTGGACCCTCCCCGAGTGCAGCTCCATAAGCCAGGAGAGTGTCGCCTGCATGACTGTACGGCCTCTCCCTGGGTTCACTCGGCCACTTGGCTGCTCCCTGGCCGAGGGATCTCTGGAGCAGGTTACCTAAACTCCCCCAAGTCTTGGTATTTTCATCTGTAAAATGGGAATGGTGATAATAACGTCTGTCTTTCAGAGCAGTTCGTTGCAGTGGGTTTCATCAATTGACATGTGTAAAGATGCCTGGGAAGTACTCAAAAATTTAGCTCTTATGATCACAGCCTTCAGTGAGACAGACAATCCTTCTTCCTAATCTGTCTGCTTATGTGTTTAGTACAGATTTCTGAACAGCAAGCTGAGTCCCAGCTCCAAATGCTCCAACTGTGGGATCACAGAACTGAAAAACGGACTCTCCCTTCAAGGCAGTAAAGAGATGGCCCAGGGCCCAAGGCTCACCCCACTGGGGGCGCTCAAATCCAAGTCTCTGCCAAAGGCCGGTCGCAGCCCTGCCCACCCCCATCGGCCAACATCCCGCACTGAGCCGCACCCATTCCTTATCCATCCTGAAACCAGCACCACCCAGGACCTGCGGAGAGGTTCAGTTAAAACAGTTTATAGGAAGGAAAGCTGCACTTTCTGCCTTCGCCTGAGATAAGAGGAATCTGAGGCCTGGAAGGAGCCAGGACGTCCCCTGCAGCCCTGACCTCCAGTCACACCAGACACACTCGATTTCCCAGACCAGGATGAGCAGGACGGGCCGCAGATACAGCTGGGCTGGCCTCGGTTCTGGGGCTGTACCCTCGGGCGATTTCCTTAACCTCCCTGGGTGGGCCTCAGTCTCTCGTCTGTAAAACAGAGACTATGCGGGGATTGTAGGGATGACAAGAAATATGGAGTCCCAGGCAGGGCCCTTATATATACTTACATATTGTATTTACTTATATACACAATACTTTGGCCACCTGATGCAAAGAGCAGACTCACTGGGAAAAGACCCTGATGCTGGGAAACACTGAGGGCAAGAGGAGAAGGGGGCAACAGAGGATGAGATGGTTGGGTGGCATCACCGACTCAATCGACACGAGTTTGAGCAAGCTCCAGGGGTGGTGATGGACAGGGAAGCCTGGCGTGCTGCAGTCCCTGGGGTCGCAAAGAGTGGGACACGACTGACCAACCGAACAATGGCAACAACACAGTAGTGCCCGGCTCACCTGAAGCAGCGCCTGGGTAACCACGTTCACGGTCCATGGACCCAGGGCTGGCTCTCCACGTTCAGGATCCAAGACCCCAGGGCTGGGCTCTGTGGAGCCTCTGCTAGGCCAGGGGGCTAGACTTGGGAGCTGGGAGCATGGCCACAGTGCTCTGCTGTGGGGGTCCAGGGCACTCCAGCAGGAAGCAGCACGCCTGGTGGGGGGTCCTCAATTACAGGTGCACTTGGATCCACTCAACTAACACAGATCCAAAAAAGTAACGTCTGGAACAAAGGACCCCGGCTGTCAACCAGAAGGAGAAGTTCCTTAGAGGAGCTGGGCAGAAGTGGAGACCAGGGAGGGAGGTCAGATGGTTCAGGCCTCCTCTGCATCTCGCGTGGTAAAGAGCAGGTGGAGAAGCGGGTGGGTGTCCATAGGCCCGGCCTCCCCCAGAGCCTCCCAACACAGGTCCTGAGACTGACAAACTATTGGGTAAAGCCCACATCCCCAGCCCTTCCAGAACCATCTTCTGTGGTTTCTTTGTCAGAGATTCTGCAAGCAAGCCTGGCCCACTAATATCTTAACATAGGAATACCTTACAATGACGTCTACTGCCCTCCTCCACAAACACACACACACGAGTTCCTCCCTCCTCCTGGAAGGCTAAGTACAGTGGTTACTAGCACAAGCTCTGGAACCAGACTGCTGCGGCTGGGATACCAATGCAGCCACTTTTTAGCTGCGTGCCTTCAGACACTGTACTCAACCTCTCTGAGCCTCAGTTTTAGTCATCTGTAAAGAGGGGCCAATTATGGCACTATAATCCTGGAATGATGGCAGGAATTAAATCATATAACAGATGAGATCTGCTTCACATTGCCCAGGACTTCATAAACACTGGATGAACATCAGCTCTGATCAGGAAGTCATTCAATGTTGCTGATCTGACTGGTACCGGCTTCATGGAGTGTCAAGCGACCGAGAAGAGTTAAGAAAAGAGGGAGGGATCAGCTGGTTTCCTACATTCCATCCCATTTCAGGTCAGGATTTCCCACTTACCCACAAAACGGAGCTCCCCACCATCAGTCTGAAGATCAGGACGCCAAAGCTCAGAGGGGCCCAGACAACAGAGCAGGAAATGGGCTAAGAAACAGACAAGCTTTCCAAAGCGCCACCCTGCCAAGCACATCCTCATCACTCCACACCATTCACCCACCCCCTGCCGGCCCCCATCCCCCCAATCCTTCTCCCCCCGCCCCCGACACCCCTCCACACAGCTGGGACACCCGTACCTGTTCCTCTGACCCCAGTGGAGCAGAGCCAACCTGAAGCTGGACATGATGCGTGGAGCCCTCGGGGCTGAGCGCCCCTGCACCTCCCCACCCTCCCCCCAGTGAGGAAGACTCCCCACATACTCTTGCACTGCAGGCACACAGAGAATCCCACCCTCGAGGACCACCGTGGCCCCTGCAGGTCTGATGTGCCAGCAATCTTCTGTCTGCTTCCAAAATCCTCTGGCCAAACAGCTCCTCAGAATCCTCCACTTCACGTGGCTGGTCACTGCCTCAGGAGGGCAGCCCCCGTGTCTCTGCAGGGGCTGCCCACTGCCCGGCTTTCCAACATGCAGGCCTCCGCACTCCCAGGTCCCTATACCTGCCCAGCACACCAGGCCCCCTAGCAAAGCCCTGGTGGTTCTGAAAGGTCCATCCCGCCCACTGAGCTCATATATGAAAAAAAGTGTCCAGGGGTCACTTTCCAGAGAGCTCCCTCCTTGTACTAAACATGCATGTGCCAGCTCAGGAAGCCATCCTCCAAGTGTGTGTGTGTGTGTTGGGGGTGTGGCAGTGCGGGGTGGGGGAAGAGTAGCTCTAATACTGCTCCCATTTTGCAGGTGGGGAAACTGAGGCTTGGAGAAATGCTCAGTCTAGGGTCACCTACTCATAAGTAACAATGCAGGCCTCCTCACTCTAAGTCACATCATTTTATTAAACACCTTTTATACTATTTTCAAGGGGCTTCCCAGGTGGCTCAAGTGGTAAAGAATCTCCCTGCCAATGCAGGAGACACAAGAGACCCGGGTTCTATCCCTGGGTCAGGAAGATCCCCTGGAGTAGGATATGGCAACCCACTCCAGTATTCTTGCCTGGAAAATCCCACGAACAGAGGACCTTGGCAGGCTACAGTTAGTTCATGGGGTCGCAAAGAGCTGAACACAACTGAGCGCGCGCGCGCGCACACACACACACACACACACACACACACACACACACACACACACACACACACACACACACACACACTGCTTTCCTGTTGCTTCCTCTGATTTAGTGAAGGGGAGGCATGTCTTTCTAGGATTGACCCTGAGAACACAGCAGATACCCACTTTTAACCAGTGATTATCTGCCCAGGGCACATAGGGAAATGTGCAGGATCCCATCCCCTTTAATTTGAAAAAGTCGCAGCTGGGTCTGGAGAGGTTGGCATTCATCAGCAAACATGAACCAGCCAGACGTGGAGGGCTTTGAATACTAGGTGAGCCAAAGCCTTGCCCTCCCACCAGCAATGCTCCTGGGCTCCCAGCAGAGAGGGACCCATGCGGCAGAAGCACCCCAGACTACAGAGCACAGAGACTCAGACCACAGAGGACAGAGCCCCCTGGCTCTGCCGGGAAAGCCAGGAGGCTTTGCAGAGCCCCCAGCAGGGTGAAGAGCCAAGACCAGTGGGGGTGGGGAGAGGTGCCGACCGTCTTTAACACAAGAAGCCCAGGTCACCCGAAAGCAACTGTGTGTGGAAGACGGAAATCTGGTGGGGCTTTGTGGAATTATAGTCCACATAACCTCAGCGTATTACCCAGAAAAAGAAACCAAAGAGGCAAATGCCAAAAAGATGAGGCAGTCACAAAGCGACGATAGAGAATGGCCTGGGGATGCAGGGCCCGCGGGATAAGTGGAATGGCATTTCCTCCTTAGTCACTGGAAGGCATGGGCTCAACTCCAGGCCAGTGAGGCCACTGGAGCCACGTGAATTGGCCTCTTGTTCCTGGGAGAGAAACTGAATCGGGAAGGAACTGGACGGGGAATGTGACCATTCCAGCCCCATCTTCCTCTTCCCCTTCTTCGGTCTGTACCCCTCCCCTGCCCTGCCCCATCCTGCCTCCTCGCATTCTCCATAAACCCCTGCCTTAGAAAACCCCAAAGCCAGGATCCCCAGGGTGATAACGCAGAAAACAAAATCCTTTAAAAGGGCAAGAACTCCCGGAAAAAATCCACAAAGATTTCACATTATCTTTCTGCAGCCCAGGCTTCCTGACCCCAGTCTGGTCATTGAGTCATCTCACAACAATCCAGGGGTCTGTCCACTGCACGACCTAAATTGTTTGCTTGCTGTAGATTTTTTGTTTTTTTTTTCCCCTCCCCACCCATCCTGCCCACTCCGCCCCCTCCCTTGTGGTAGCCGGGCTGACAGGCACCCGGCAGGCAGACCAGCAGAGCTGGGTACAGCTTCCTGTGCTGTCCTCCCCGAGTGCCGGCCGGCCGGTGGGTCATGACTTCCGGAGACACGGTAGTGGGGAGAACCTGGGATTGCAAATAGAGCAGGCAAGTGTCACTTCCATCAGGCACAGAGAGCCAGGGCCCCCGCAGGGCCCCCTCTGTCCATCTGGGACCTGAGTCCTGACTTTTCCCGCAATGCAATCTGACATTTCTGGGGCAGGGAGCAGGCAGCCTAGGGAACAGGATCCGGGGAAAACTTAGAATCCCAGCTGCAGCCTTACTCGCTGGGTGTCTGAACACCAGCCTCCACGCTCACACCTATAACGTGAGACTCAGAAAGCATTTCTACCTTCTGGGTGTGGGAGGATTATTTCAGTCTTGGCACATGGTGACAATAAAGGGTAACAAACATGCAAGCACTGTTCCATCAATGTCTACACACGGACACCCGCTATGCCTACCAAGCCAGATCTAACCACTTGACAGAACTGTTTGGGAACAAGACCCACACACTGAACCACAGGAGCATCAGGAAAACTCCATCTTCTGCAGACTGCAGCCATCACACCCTACTTTTAAGCCACTTCCACGAGAATTTCAAATATACAAAATGTGCCTCCAAATGCCCTCCAAATAGGTTTGTAATCCAAGTATAAGAAGGTGATAGAGGAGGGCATGGCAACCCACTCCAGTATTCTTGCCTGGAGAAGCCCACAGACAGAGAAGCCTGGTGGGCTACAGTCCACGGGGTCCCAAAGAGTCAGATACAACTAAGATGACCAAGCACGCATGCACAAGAAGGTGACCTCTCATAGCCCAAGTTCAGAAGAGTAGGACTTCTATGAAGGGAAGGAAACAGAACGGAAGAAGAGTCCCCACCAACATCCACTTTATCTCTAGTTTTCTCTTAATATCTACAAAAGCAAGGATTCAAAGCAAACATGCCTCCTTGTTTACCACTGGTTAATCCTGGGGGTGGGGACAGGGCCATGATGCAGCGGTCCTTTGTGGCTTCTCCTTTTGCGTTTCAGACCTGGATGATTCACGTGATACAAAGAAACCCCCAAACTCAGCAGATTCTGAAGTCCAGCAAGTCCCTGAGAAGGACGGAGGAGAGTGGGAGCTGGAGGCACCCACAGGACCCCCAGGGCTCCACTACTTTAAAGGGAGGCGGGGCTGCCTGTGTCCTGAGCACACGGTGGTCCAGAGCCGCCTGGCCTGAGCCCTAAGGAAGGTGCTGGACCCAGTCACCTCCGCCCCTGCCACGCTCCTTCCCAGGGGAGCCGGCATGAAAAGCACAGCCAGACACGGCCAGGCTGCCCAGCTCTCGGGCACCTTCCCAGAGGTGACTCATGGGTCCTCTCGACAAGCGCGCGAGGGGCACAGAGCAAGGAACGCCCCCTCATTGAAAGATGAGGAGCTGGAGCCTCAGAGAAGTCCCAAGAATGGCACGGAAAACAGGGCAGTCTCAAAAGCCTCGCAAAGCTGTCATATGTCCAGGATTTTCTCTGTGTGGGAATCTGAGGTCGGGGCAGGGGACTAACCCCCGGCCAGGTTTTACAACTCAGGTCATCTCATTTTCATGATAACCAGCTTCCCAGAGGAGGCGAGGAAGGCACAGAGAGGCAGAGCATCCTACCCAAGGCCACACAGCCAGCAAACGCCAGGTTCTCTAACATGCCCCCATCATTCCCCTGGAGCATGTCTCCATCAGGGCCATTCTCATATTCCCCGGACATGCAACAAGAAGCTTCCAGGGCCCCTGACTGAGCAGAGGCCTGGAAGCTTGTCCTGGCTAATGTTTATTTGTTTATGTCCTCGACTACCTGCTAAACCCAGTCTTGAAACTCAGAGTGACTCAGAGACCTCACCGGGAGCAGCTGCTCTGGGCTATAGCCAGATAAGCCTCCACAGCGGCAGGAGGGGAGGGTCAGGGCAGTTCCTGGTAGTTAGGTGGAGCCGAGCCCCTCTCCCCAGAAAGGCCGAGCCCATGCGGAGTCATGGAGAGTAGCAGACAGGTAGACGGGAGGGAAAGACCCACTGCACAACCAGCTATTAGCATGGCTGACACTTTTACAAGACCAAGCAGGGGGACCAAGCTTTCCCCACCACCATGAGTGCCAGCAAGGCAACAGGTGGGAAGAGAGGACACCCGGGGATGGGAAAACAAGTGCACAGCCAAGACCCTGAAGATCCTGCGGGCCCACAGCAGTCACCCAAGTCCCGGGGCTGCAGACGCAGGCAGAGCGGGACTCTGGCCTCTGACACCTAAGCTATGGCACATCACTGCCCAGCTCCGGCCTCTGAAGCCTTTTCTCAGAAAGTTCTCAAAAGCAGAAGTAGAGAACAGCTCCCGAAACTGCAACTACCCACAGAAGCCTGTTCTTTTACTCATGGGGAAGGGATAGTTGGGGGGCATTTGGGGAGAATGAATACATGTATATATGTATGGCTGGGGCCCTTCGCTGTCCAGTTGAAACTATCACAATATTGTTAATTATCTATACTCCAATATAAAATTTTTTAAATACATTTTTTATTAAAAAAAAATAAATAAAATAAAATAAAAAAAAAACCCTGTTCTCTTTATCCTACCCCAGTAGTCCTAAGTGAATAGACTGCATGGGTTCTAATGTCAGAATAATGAAAAATAAAGCTCCGCTTTTTATTTTAAGGTCCCCCTTTGGAGAAATTAAATATCATTCCTGAACTTTTTCAAATCTGCCCCTCTTCCCCCTCACCATGGCCTTTCTTGCCCTGTTGGGTTACTCCCAAAGCCTTTCTCATTAACCAGGTTAACCAGGGAAGAGGCTCAAACTCACACGCCCTGACCCTGCTTTCCAGGGGCCAAGGCCACAGTCCTGCCCCACGGCGTGAGAGCTCTTTTGTGCAGCGGCTATAAACCTTCCATTGCCTCTGAACGCACTCAGGGATAACAGGGTGTTGGGGAAAGGGTGAGAGGTCAAACAGAGACCCTCCTGGAATCTGCCCCCTTCATTAACTTCGGAATTCTGCAGGCCAGTGTTTTCTCAAGCCTTTTTACACTAAACACTCACCCAGGAGGAGGGCATGGCCATTCTCACACCCCAGGCTCCAGCTGAAAAAGCCAGGAGCCGGTTTCCTGGGAGGAGAGAGGGGTGAGGCCAGCAGCCTCTGTCCTCCCACGGGGAAGAACTGACACTGAAAGAGCAAAAACTCTGGAAAGAAGTAGAGATTCTGAGGCGTGATGGTTCTGACTTTGCGGATGACGAAAGAGAGACTCAGAGAGGCTTAGGAGCCACAGCAAGGTCACACAGCTGTGAAACAGCAAAGCTTCACAACCTGGCTGTGTTTTGCTCCAAAACCATAGTCTTCCAAAAACTGCAGTGCATAGCCAAAAGAGGGCAAGAATGTCCCAGCTGCTCCCCGCCACCCTAAGAAGCAGGAACCTGGGGGCTGGGCCTGCCACTCAAATTAGCATTGAGGACCGTGTGGAATTCCAGGATTGGACAGGGCATCCAACACTGAAAACACTCCTCTGAAATGACACCCTATTCATGATACCTGACTTTTGTACAGCTTTGATGTTTTCCAGAACAAAGCATTAAAGAGCTCATGGGAAAAAAAAAAAAGACATCCGAAAGAGCCACCAAGATGGTCCCTTGCTAACACAGCACTCCCTACCAAAATGCACGTGTCTGTGGGTTTTATTATGGGTCAGCCTCAGAGGCTGGGACACAGTAAGCCCTCAACAAACATCTGCTATCCACACAGGAGGAGAACCCAGAATGTGAAGTTCTTTCGTATCTTCCCTACAACCCCAGTGAAAACCCCATCATCCATATGCTGCTTAACAAGCCTCATACAAAGACTACATCTTGTAACAACATTTTCTCAGTGTTTATGATCCAAGAGGAGTCTCTCCTTTTCAAAAACAAACAAGTTTCTTTCACTGAGACCAAGGGGCAAACTATAGCCTGCAGGCGCATTGCCAGTTCTTATAAATAAAGTTTTATGGGGACACAGCCATGCCCCTTCATTTACATACTATGGCTGCTTTCCAGACACAAAGGCAGAACTGACTAGCAATGACAGAACCATACGGCCCACAAAGCCTAAAATATTTACTACCCAGCCCTTGGAACAAAGATTTGCCAAACCCTGATTTAGACTCTGTATGTTGCGCTAACCAGGAAGTCAGAACTAAATGTAATGTTCAACGTTAGTAACTCATGAATCCTCAATGGTCTTTATTTCCATAGGTCTGTATGTTTTGATCTTCTAATTCCATTTTAACACTTGGTTTAAAAATAACTAAGAACCCCTGAGTGCTGATCATACGTCAGGCACTGAAGTAATCCCTTCAATATAGTCTCTTATTTAATTCTCACAATAAACCCACAGGGTAGGTTATACTATCCCCTATTTACTGAGGAGAAATGAATGGGGAAAAAAAAATGAATGAATGAATCATCGACTGATTTGCATGTAGCAATATTTACTATTTCATAATCCAATCCCAGAAAGTAATACAGGAGCTGATCTGCAAACTTTGGTGCTCAATAAGTAGAATACAGTTGGCAGAGACGTCAATTCAAGCAGAATTATAGGATTCTACAGCACTATCATTCAAGATTCCTTTTGTTTTCAGTCTAGCTTCAGACTGAGCTGTGCAATCGCTTCATCATGAATCTTCTGGATTTAGGGAGGATCACGGTGGACTGAACATCAGAGCTGGCATGAGGTGGGACACAGAGCCACTCGATCAGTCTGGGGGACCCCTCATCTCCCGTGACGTGGTCGGAGTCACACAGCCCAAGTGCCACCAGTGGAAGCAAGGACGTGTGCTCCGAACCGAGCCCCCTGCAGGAGGGCCGCATCCAGGTGTTGCCACCTTTTTGCCAAACCGACCTTTTTCCAACTTCCCTAACTATTAATACGTCTTAAGCAGTAATATCTGCAAAATCACAGGCATGTTCTTTTTCTAATTCAAATGAAAATAAACATAAAACGGTTTTTCTAAAAGTCTGCCCCCCATGTAAGCTAGAGGCATCTTGTACACTTCACTGCATGCATGAGAACCACCAGCCTAGCAGAAGCAGGAAGGCGGAAAGCTGACATATCAGAGGGTGCACACCAGCTTCTCCACTCTCCTGAGACAAGCTTGGCAGTTCTCTGGGTCTCTCTGAACCTCAGTTTCTTCACGTGTAAAGGTGGGGTGCCACCCACTTCCCCGGGTTGGAAGACTGATCAGGCGTTGATGAACACTAAGCAACCCCATGGCTGTTCACTGGGACTGGTCTACACTCAGCTTGTGCAGACCCCAGGGGCCCAGGCCAGCCCTGCTATGGGGGAGCAGGTGCAGGTCACTAAGCCATGTCCAGGAATGCCGGCTGGGGTGTCTGTGGATGTAGGGGGCAGCGCTGTATCCCCTAGACCCTCTCCCTCGACTCCAATCCTCACAGGGGCCTATCAGTTAAGTAAATTTGAAAAAAAAAAAAAAAAGTCAGGCCTGCTCTAGCAGCAGCCTGGGGTAAGAGGGCTCAAACAGAAACAGGTTCTTCCAAGCAGCGAAAGACAGACTGTGCGATGAGGAGACTGTGCGCGTGCAAGCCAAGTCTCTTCAGTCATGTCCGACTCTTTGCGACCCTATGGACCGTAGCCTGCCAGGCTCCTCTGTCCATGGGATTCTCCAGGCAACAATACTGGAGTGTGTTGCCATGCCCTCCTCCAGGGGATCTAGATCAGGCCAAGCAGAAACACGAAGCGGCCACTCGATCGCAAAGGAGAAACTGGACGAGTCGACGTGGACCCGGAAATGGCAGCTCTGGGGGCAGCAGCAGCACCACCACCGCTGCCGGGCCCACCAGCCCCTCCACCGCGTGCCTGGTGCTCCGGGCCCACGGCGGCTGGCCCGCCCAGCAGCCTCCTGGCTGACTCCTGTCATCCCAGACTAAGTGCCGCTGCCTTTGCGCTCAGGCTAGAAGAGAAATCAGACCTTTCCCTACCCACGAGGGCAGCAAGGCCCAGAGAAGAGAGGGGATCTGCCCGAGGTCACACGGTCGCTGGCAGGGGGGCCCAGAAGGGAGCAGGAGCTGTGTCGCTCAGTCCCAAGCAGACGGCCCCGAGGCTCCGCCATCAGTGACAACTGTGTTCTGGGGCCGCCTGTGGAGCCTGGGGAGAACCTCCTTCGCTAGTCTGGGCCCCCAGCTACTCGGGTACCAAAATCAACCGCTGCGGTGCCAACCCCGCAGGTCTGGTCTGGGGCTGGAATGGAGTAAGGTCTGCCACGTGCCCTGCACAGGACATGTCTTGTGATTATTCGGACATCCGTGCCCACGGCGTGCAACAATCCTGCAGACACGGGGCATCTGCTCAGAGTAGCCAGAGGGGAGGGGAACGGGCACCTTACTTCTCGCCGCGACCGTTCCGAGCCTTCGGGTGCCCGAGCCCACCCACCCCCTCCTGGGAGGAGCCTGAGATAACCCCAGACCACCACAATGGGGTTGTTCTAGGGAGCCGCTGATAAAAGGAGAAAGAAGCAGGGCTGCGGGCCGTGTGATAAGAGAGGGCGCTGCTCTGCAGCGGGAGAGCGGGGGGAGATGGCCGCAGAGACGCGAGGAGGTGTGCGGGTGGGAGCGGAAGGGCCAGGGTTGTGCCTTGGTGTCCACACTCACCTCGCATCCCCCGGGCAGCTCTGATGGCCACTGCGAGACCAGCCAAGTCTCCCAAGCCTCCAAGGCCCCCTAGGCCCTCAAGAGCCCCCTCCCAGGGTGACACCTCCCCCTGCCCCCCCTGGCCATGGGCAGCAGTGAGCAGAGCACCTGTCAGGCTGTGTTGTCCTTTCCTCCCAGCAGACCTCCGGGGCTGCACTGAGTTCCCACCACACCTAGTCCCAGGGGACCAGGAGCCTCCTCCCTGGGGGGCACAGAGTTCATACTTATAGTCTGGCTCTCCAGATGACAAAGAGGACCTAGGGACTCCAAGAGTATTCCATCGCAGGCAATGCCACACGCACACACACCCTCCTCCTCTGCTTTCTCTGGAATAAATAACCTTGGGCAAAGTTCTAAGCTGTGAACTGGGCACATCACTGCCCACCCAGTGGAACTGTTGGGCTGGTTAAGTTCTGCAGATGCTCAAAAACCGTGTCTCCCTTCCGTCTGTCCTTTTCACAGAAGCTGAAAGCAAAGCACCGAGACAGATCTGATCCAATCAACTCCGACGCAGTGAATAAGGGGCCCGCGTGTGTTTAGCTGTGAGCAAGGTACACATGCCTCTCGACCTCGGACAACTTCCGAGGATGGGAGGAGGACAAGAAATCAAACACCTTGCATAGACGGATATAATATTTCGACACAGGGAGGAGCTGTGGGCCGGGACAGTGGGCAGTGACCAGAGGGACGTCATTTCCATGAGAAGGTCAGGGAAAGCTGAGAAGTGCCGCAGGGCGTGAGCAGAACCGGGAACCCAACCAAAACGGAACCCCCGGCCCCGCCCCACATGCCTTCTCTGCAGGCAAGTGCCAGGCGGCCCCAGGTGACCTGAACACACGGGACACTGGCTGTTAGAGCTGCCACTCTCCTCTGGGCAGCCCAACGCTTGGGCAACATCCCTTGGAGTCATCAACGTCACAGCTGCCCGGTCCGGACAGCCTGTCAGCTGCAGAACCACCCAGAACCCTGTGTTGTCTGGTCCGCCTCCCTCACACGGACACAAGGCTCCCTTCCCTCGCCTGCTGCCAGCCGGGCACTCAGCCCTCCCATAGGCTCTGGGGACTGGGACCTTTGATCAACTGTCCACGCCAGCCAGCAGTGCCTAGTTAAAAGGCCAGCACGGCCACCCCCCAGCCGTGATCAGAAAGGTTTCCAAAGCCTGAGCAACAACCTCTTTCCAACCACGAGGAACACTCCCACTGCGGGCTGGGCATCAGCTGTGTGCCGGGCACGATGCTGGCTAGCCACACACACACAAGTGTTCTGGGATCCTCAACACCGATCCTACGAAGGACGATGACATGTCACCCCCCCTGAGGAGAGGGGAGCAAGGAACCCAGCAGTCACTGTGTCCCCGAGTCACTGGGTGGATGTGGGTTACGGATCCCAGCCCAGGATCCTCTGGCTCCAAGGCACCCAGCTGACACATGGCTCCTGGTTCCCGGCTATAAGAATAGAGCCGGCTGCATGATGGTGACCTCTCCCGCCAGCCAGGCGGCGGCACCGGAAGCCCAGGTGGGTGCTGGACTGAACACGCGGAAGATGCCTACACAAGGAGGAGGTGGGTCTTACGTTTCAGAGGCAGCCCCTGGGGGAGCTGGCAGAGCTCCAACCGAACATCCCCGTCAGTGAGAAAGGCAGGAAGTGTCGGTCCTCTGTCTCACATCTTCATCCAGGCTGCAGGAATCCACAAGGTGCTCAGCCAGGGCCCTCCTAAAACCACCATGAGCATCCAGAAATGTGGCCGGTGTGTGTCCCTGGAGAGCCTGCTTCCACCAGCATCAGTCCCCATGCAGGTGGCTGAGTATCGCTGTATATCCACAAGACTCAGTTCAGTTCAGTTCAGTCACTCAGTCGTGTCCTACTCTTTGCGACCCCATGGACTGCAGCACGCCAGGCCTCCCTGTCCATCACCAACTCCTCCAGTTTACCCACAAGACTCAGAAGATCCTTAAAGGAAGCTCCTTGCAGCTGACAGATGCAGCCATCATGAGGGACCTTCTTTTTAATTCCTTTCTGGTCAAAAGATCAGGCCTGGGGATGAGAAGAAGAAAAACAAATCTTGTTACAATCATGCACCCAGAGCAGCAATTGTTCTTCCTTCCTGATGTTTGACCAAATGGACAGAGAGGAAGGGCTTCCTTGGTGGCTCAGACAGTAAAGAATCTGCCTGCAGGGTTCGATCTCTGGGTTGGGAAGATCCCCTGGTGAAGGGAATGGCAATCCACTGTGATATTCTTGCCTGGAGAATCCCATGGACAGAGGAGCCTGGTGAGCTACAGCCCACTGGGTCACAAAGAGTCAGAAACGACTGAGCAACTAACATACACACACGTGCACAGAGAAGGAAACTCACTAAAAATAATGCCCTGTAGCTCTGACACTTAAATACGGGTGAGGGCGGGGAGTGTCACCTCCCACCAGCACCAAAGCCCTCTCGCAAAGGGAACGGGGTTTCACTGCTTAGGGTTCCTCCTTAGGAACTACCCAAGGATAGCAGGGGGGCTGAGGTATGCCCACTATAAAGAGGAGGACAATAAATACCAGAAGGGTTAGGTAGCCCGCTTGGGGACTTACCAGCAGGGGCAGGCCTGGCACACAGCCCTGGGCTCCCCTGCAGGGCCCAGAGGTCCCAGCTGAGGGGGTGTGGGGTCAGCTGGTAGGAAGTAGTTCTCTGTTTTGTTTCATTTTAAAGATAACCACAAAGCCCTGACATCCTTCCAGGCCTTGTCCTGCACTGTGAGCCTCTTCAGAGCAGAGCTTGGGGCCTCTTCTTTTTTTTTTTCATTCATTCAGCAACTACCGAGCACCTACTAGGTACCCAGTACTGTTCTAGCTATAAGGGGAGACCAAGAGGACTTCAACCCAGCATATTCAAATTACTCTAAAGATAACTGATAGACAGATCCACAATGCTTAGGGTTTGGGGCCCAAAAGCCAGCAGCCCACCGATGATAACAATAACTGCCCTTGTGGAAGAGCAGTTAATCACCTTGCTTCAAGCTCTGGCCCCCATCCCCAACCTCCCTGGGACTCCTGCCTTTATTTTCCAGATGAGGAAACAGGGTCATAAACACCTAGAAAGAGTAGAACCTGAATCTGAGGCCAGACAATCTGTCTTCCTAACCTGCACCCTGACCCACGGGTAAAGCCTATTTCCAGGCAATTCACATGCATTGCTGTTGTTGTCATCGAGTCACTAAGTCGTGTCCGACTCTTTTGCACCCCACGGACTGGAGCCCGCCAGGCTCCTCTTGTCTGTGGAATTCTCCAGGCAAGAACACTGGAGTGGATTGCTATTTCCTTCTCCAGGGGATCTTGCTGACCCAGGGATCCACCCACATCTCCTGCACTGGCAGGCGGGTTCTCTACCACTGAGCCACCAGCGAAGCTCTTCATATGCATGGAATTCCCATTTAATCCTCACCATCACACCATGTGTTATAGAACACTCTTATCTGACTTTAAAGATGAAAACGCTGAGGCCCAGCCAGACAGCTTAAGCCACTTGCCCAAGGTCACACAGCTAGAAAAATCACAAAACAAGGATCTGAAGTCAGGCAGCCTGACTCCAAAGCCCATGAGCTTGACCATTACACCAATTATGATCAACAGCAATGACTGCTGTAATTCAGACTTTCCATTACTTAGTGGTGTGAAACAACACAATCCATGAGCTAACAGTTCTGGAGGCCAAAAGCCCAACACAGGTCTCACTAAGATAAAAATGAAGGTGCTGGTACCTTATGTTCCTTTCTGAAGGTTCTAAGAAGAATCCGTTTCCTTGTCTCTTTCAGCTTCTAAAGGACGCCCACGTTCCTCAGCTAGTGGCCCCTTCCTCCATCTGCCTCCATCACAGCATCTCTCAGACCCTGTTTCCATCATCTCATCTCCTCTGACTCTTCTGCCTCCCTCCTCCACTTTTAAGGAGATTACACTAGGTCCTTTCAGATGATGCAAGATAATCTGTCTCAGGGCCCTGAGCCTTAATCTTATGTGCAAAGTCCCTTGTGACATGTAAGTAACACAATCACAGGTTCTGGAGACTAGGACATGATGGGCATCTTTAAGGGTCATTTTTCCATCTGTCGTCATGACCATGACAAAGGGCATCCACGCTCAGCCTTAAGCCGTCCCCAGTGACCAGGAGTCAGAGTGAGCTCCTCTTGTTCCATGTAAACCTACCTGACACAACTTTTAGACCCAAGAGAAAGATGGACTCAAAAGGAAGCTGACAGGTCTAAATATCAGCCCCTATGACAAAACTTAAGTGGCTTCCCAGGTGGCTCAGTGGTAAAGAATCCATCTGCCAATGCAAGAGATGTGGGTTCAATCCCTAGGTCAGGAAGATCCCCTGGTGGAGGAAATGGCAACCTGCTACAGTATCCTTGCCTGGGAAATCCATGGACAGAGGAGCCTGGTGGGCTACAGTTCATGGGGTTGCACAGAGGGACACGACTTAGCAGCTTAGCACACACAGCACAAAAGTACAGGAGAGAGGTTTAAACATTAGAGTTTGAGGTCAAGTTACCAAACTTACTAGCTGTGTTATTCTGGGGAAATATTTTTAACCTTTGGTTTCCTCCTCTGTAAAATGGGAATAAACCACAACTACTTACTTCATGAAAATTTTGTGATGCTGACATGAAAGAATCAACACAAATCAGCATGTTTGCAGGCACACACAAACAGCTCAAGGTCAGCCCTTATATCATGCATCAAAGGGAGTGGCCACCGTCAAGCCAAGGCCGGTCTGTCACAGGACCCCTCCCACTCACCCATCTTTCCTCCTCGGTTTCCACAGCAAAACTACCAAGAGCTGCCAGCCCAGGAGTGGCATTGCACCAGAAAGTCAGGACCGGAGTCTCATCAGCTAACGGGCTGCTTATGGCAGGAAGGGAAACAGGGATTTACGGCACTAGCCCCAGTTAATGGCAGGCAAGAAAAGGGGGGGACACAGTCTGTTAAATATTTACTGAGGCCCACAGGCAAATCTGAAGCCAAGTTTGTTTTGTTGGGGTCAGGTGCATTAGAGCTCTGTCACCTGGGGAAGAGTTATGCATGGTCTGCTGGGTATTACTGCAGCCGAGCCGTGGTCCCTGACATGGGGCAGGGGCAACACTGATGTTCTCGTGAGAAGAGAGCCCCACCAGCCTCCACGGGCAAGACTGCAGGATGTGGGGTGCTGCATACCCTGGCTTCTAAGACCATCACACACAGCAGCCCTCCTCTCCCGGTGAGCATTTGCATTTCCTCTGCCAGGTGAGTCCTTGCAGGTCATTTCCTCTTTTTGTAACAGACTGGCCAAAATAAAAGAGACAGGTAATACCCAGGATTGGCCTTAATGAGGAAGTGGAATTTTCATACAAGCTGGTGCACAGACATTCCGAAGAAAGACAGACAACCACTTTGGGAAGCTGTCTTGCATAATCCACTAGAGCTGAGTATATGCTTTACATATTCCATGCTTAAGCATAAACTCACAGAAATGGGTAGGTGTTCACCGAAAGATAAGCCGTCAGATATCATGGCAGTACCGCTCAGAACAGCCATGCACACTGGAAACTACCCAAATGCCTGCCACTAGGCAAATGGATTCTAAACACACACGTACACACACATGCACACGCACACACACACACACGCATGTATACACACAGAGGAATATTACAAAGTCATGAGAATGATCTACAACCACACACAGCCTGTGAATACATCTCACAAATGTAATTTTGAGTGAAAGAATCCAGACACAAGGGAATGCATTGTGATGTTATCTATATTAAAACCATAAACATGTCAACCTAATCGACGCTGCTAGAAGTGAGGACAAAGTCTACCTGAGTGAGGGGGAAAGGGACCGTCAGTGATGGGAAGTGGTCAGGAGGGGGCTTCTCAGTAATGCCCACTGCATGTCTTATCAAGCTGTTTTATATACTTACGATACGTGTGCTTTTTAATGCACGCAGCCTCAATAAAGAGTTTACTAGCGGACTTCCCTGATGGTCCAGTGGCTAAGACTCTGAGCTCCCGATGCAAGGGGCCCAGGTCCCATCCCTGGTCAGGGACCTAGACCCCACATACCACAACTAAGACCTGGCACAGCCAAATAAATAAGTTTTTAAAAAGTTAACCAACACCTTTTTTAATGCTTCCTGTGAAAGCACGTTTGCTCGAATACTGAAGACATAGAACCAGCCCCTCAGGCCTGGGAACGGACCCTTCCAGGTTTCCCTGCCGTGTCTTTTCATGCCTTGCTGCCTTCCAGCTGACCCTGCCCCAGGGAGGGCGCTCAGGGGAACACTTCACAAATAATCCCCTCTGGCCGGGTGACATGGAATTTGACACGGAATTGCCCCCACAAGAAAACAGCCCCCGGCCCAATTCTCTTGCCGCCTGAGTCTCTCTCCTCTCAGCCTCTGCCTCCATCAGGCCCAGATAGGTCATATGGTCCTTGACAACCCCTCCCCACTAGGTATTTCCAACAGCCAACCCACCTGGTAGGGAACACGCTGAAGAAAACTGAGACACAGCCTGCCTCGACGTCCTATCCAACACCAAGAGAGCATCTTTCTAAAACCCCAGCCTCACGAGGAGCTCTGCGCAGTGCTACAGGGCAGCCTGGATGGGACGGGAGGTGGAGGAGAATGGGTCCAAGTACATCCCTTCGCTGCTCACCTGAAACTATCACAGCATGGTTAGTCGGCTATCCCCCAACACAAAAATGGGCTTCCCCAGTGGCTCAGATGGTGAGGGATCCGCCTGCAGTGCAGGAGACCCAGGTTCGATCCCTGGGTCAGGAAGATCCCCTGGAGAAGGGAACGGCAACCCACTCCAGTGTTCTTATCTGGAGAATCCCACGGACAGAGGAGCCTGGTGGGCAACAGCCCACGGGGCTGCAAAGAGTCGGGCATGACTGAGCGACTAACCCTTTCACTTTTCGGTACAAAATAAAAAGTTTTAAAAAATAATAATAAATCAGTAAAATAAAAAAAAATAAAGCTAAAAAAGCATCATCCTCGAAATATAGGGTGTGCAGAGGGGTGCTCTGGGAACAGGAAGACTTCAGGGATCGGGGTTGGCAGAGACGGGAATGCGCAAAGCTGGGTCAGGCAGTCCCTGGCAATAGCGATCAGGGAGCAGCACAGTCCACGGTGGGAGCCAGAGCGAGCATCTCTGGTGCGTGTCTGGCTGGGCATCACACCCTCTCTCTGCTTCTGCGCCTGTGTGTGTGTATGTTCTCTCTCTGTCCTCCCCTCTCTTGCAGCAGTGATCCGTCACAGGCTTGATTTTAGCAGGACCAAGAGTCAGCAGAGGCCGAGGGGGTGGCTGTGGGGAGGAGGGACCAGGTCCCCAGGGGAGGAGCCAGTCAGTGAAGCTCCCACCCTCTTAGCTGGCCTCCATTCCTCTCCCTCCGCAGGCCTCAACACCGATGCTACCAAGCAGGTGTCTGCCTCATCTTTCTCTGAGGAAGGGAGAGCTGACAATTTCTCCAGCTATGTCCACGTCATTTCTCGGTGATATCCTGAGAGCTGGAGCCTGCCCAAGCCTGGGCAGATAAATCAAGGAGGTTTGTTCCCAGGGCAAGTGACAGCTGTCCCACTGCTGACAGACTCTATCTTTGCTTCATTTCGGTTTCTCTCCAATGTGTGCTGGGGTGACACGGATCAGCTGCCTTGGAATTCCCAAGCCTTCCAGCACGTGATCCCCTGCCCGCCTCCACCCCCTGGCATGCATTCACCTGATTCCTCATTCAGAGGATGGGGGTTCGGGGCCCAGATAAACCAGGGTGTGAGTCCCAGTGCGGTCAGCTGTTCAATAGCCACGGGCACAGCCCTTAGGCTCTTTGGAAGTACTTCCTCATCTGTTGAATGAAAACGGGGAATTGAAACGCATGTCCTCTGGGCTTCATATGTGGAGGAGAGACTGTATATAAAATGCCTGGTGCCCAGACCTGCCCACGGGGGCTCCCTACTCAGCAGAAGGCCAGCATCACCCTCAACAGCCCTGATCAGCTACTATGGTTGCTCGGGAGGTGCAGATCGCACCCCAACCCACTCACTAAAGTGAGGGAGGGTCTTACTTCCTCTGCATCACACTTTGTAAGGCCAAGTGTTAATACTTCTAACTTCCCAGGTGGCACTAGTGGTAAAGAACCCGCCTGCCAATACAGGAGACATAAAAGATGCAGACTTGATCCCTGGGTTGGGAAGATCCCCTGGAGAAGGAAATGGCAACCCACTCCAGTATTCTTGCCTGGAGAATCCCATGGACAGAGGAGCCTAGAAGGCTACAGTCTATAGGGTCACAAAGAGTCAGACACAACTGAAGCGACTTAGCACGCCCACATTAATACTTCCACCTATGTTGATTACAGCCATTCTTTAAAAATTCTGACACTGGGTTCGGCCAGGTTTGCAGAGACCTCCACAGCCCTGGAGAACTCAGTGGAGGCTCAGTAAATGTTGGCTGGAATAGTAAGTGATTAATTATAACCGTACACTGAATGCTCATGATGTCAGGCATGGTGCTAGGAGCTGGAAATCACATCAACCAAGAAAGACAGAATTCCTGCCTTCAGGCAGCTTCCAGGCTACACACCAAGGGATCCAGAGATGCGAATAAGCAGAGACGGTGCATGGCCGTAACTGGGTATGTGGGTGACGTCCGAGTTCCCCTGGCAGGGTAGTAGTGGGTGCTGGGCAGAGAAGGAGAGGCTGGACCAGTGAAGGGGAGAGGCTCCAGTATGTCAGAGCCTATGAAACCTTGGGAATAATCTGTCCTCACTGAACAGCTGAGAACCAAGGCCCAGAGAGGTCAAGTGACTTGCCCGAGGTGCCCAGCTAAGACCTGTGGGATGCGGAGTAAGAAGCAAATCTCAACCGAGAGGGGGGCGCTGGGCATAGCAGGAGCTGCTCCTGAAGTCGTGAGGTTCGAGGCCTCGGTCAGAGCGCCTCGTGACTGGAGGCCCGAGGGGCAGGTAATAACCCGATCTCCTGCGTGCTCACTCCAAAAGCGCTGGTTGTGCTATGTAATATAAAGCCAACAGTGCCGTGAGGGAGGAACTCATTTCCAAACGAGGACGCTGGCACACAGCAAGTCACTCACCCAAAGTCATGCGGGGAGTCAGAGACCCTGAGATGGGAGCCCAGGCACTCAGCGCCCAAGGCCTTTTTGCCTAACCACGAGGCTGTCCTGCCATAGAAGGCTTATATGGTGGGAAAGATTGGGGGCAGGGTGACAGGTTCTGGAAGACAAAGTTGGGGATGGTGGGAGTTTGATCACTAGACAAGGCAACTGAGACTTCGGAGGCATCAATATCCATTGACCAGAACGCCCCCGCCCAATGACCTGTCAGTGGGTCTCGCTCCTTTCCCGAGGTACGGGTCTCTTGTGTCATCCACGACACGATCCTCAGGAGGCTCCTCGTCAGAGCTGGACGTCTGTCCATCACGTTGTTCCCACCAGGCTCAGGGATGACAGGGTGGCAGTGGGGAGGTGGGTCTCCCCCCAAACCACTGACCCCTGACTGCTTCTCCCCACCTGCAGATGAGAAGACAGATGATCCCGGAGAAACCGGGGGCAGCGCTCGCCCAGGTGGAATGTGGACACTGGTCACAGGCTGCCCTATGACACAGCCACCAGCTTTGGGGGTAGAGGTGTCCTGATTACACATCTCCGGGATTACTTCACAACAGCCTTCTTTCTCACTTACTAGACCAGACCAGATGCTTCCCTGGTGGCTCAGTGGTAAAGAATCCACCTGCCAATGTAGGAGACTTGGGTTCGATCCAAATTCCTTCTCCAGGGGAAGGAAATGGCAACCCACTCCAGTATTCTTGCCTGGGAAATCCACGGACAGAGGAGCCTGGTGGGCTCCAGTGCTTACCAAACAGCTGTGAAACCTTGAACATCGGTTCTCTGAATCCACATGCCTCCCTGCAAAACAGGTCCTGCCCTGCACAATTAGGGGAAGAATTAGAATTAACCTACTCAAGCCTTTACACGTAGTAGGCTTTCATTCAATCAAAGAAAACCTTTCATTTAATCAGCTCACCTCCATGTTCCTTTACAGCCTGAAGGCGATTAAGATACTGAAATGAGCTGAGAAAGTCAGGAACACTTTCCTTGTACAAATGACAAACCTTCAAAGTTCTTTTAAAAGTTCCTTTTGTTTGCTTTTGCCCACAAAGAACCTCAGGGAAAGGTCAGCAAAGGCCCAGCTGTCAATCAAATCCCATGAACAACGGGGGCAAAGTGCCACAGAACTGAACCACCCAATAGTGACTAAAGACAGAGTTCTCTATAGGACAGTGGGATCCACCCTTAAAAACTACAAATAGAGAAGATCTAGGGGGCATGTGTTCTCCATGAAAGTAACTTTCAAGATCTCACGTGGGGCCCTGTCTGCAAAGAGCTTCAAATCTCATTAAAGCAACGGGGCTATGAGAAATAAACAGTCCAATGGACGGAGCCCACAAGCTGCAGTCGACGCGCTCCAGGACCTTGGGGAGCTCCATGCCGGACTGGAGCTGTCTTCATGGATGGATCACATGCAGCCTGAGAGGTGAGTGAGTTGGGAAGAAGCAAAAAAGATATTCAGGGTAGGTGGAAGAGTGATGCTCCATTAAGGAGGAAGACGAGACTGGCATTTATTGATCGCCTTTCTAATTCTCCCATTTAATCCCCACTAATGTTCACATCCCAGGCCTCAAATCCCCAAATTACAGACACATCAGCATGGTTTCACCGATTCAACGGACATGAACTTAGGCAAACTCCAGGAGGTGCTGAGGGATAGGGAAGCCTGGTGTGCTGCAGTCCATGGGGTGGTGAAGAGTAGGACACAGCTTGGCAACTGAACAACAAACAGGTAGGCATCTTGCCTGATGCTACTCAGCTATCGAGGGGTGGAACTGAACTCAAAACCATTGGACTACAAGCCTCCTCCAGATCCATCATCACAGCAAACCCTGGCCTCGCTTTAGGACTTGGGTCCTGGACTCTCAGGGCTGGGGACTACCTTCCTCAAGACAGAGCTTTCAACCCAGCAGGCCTGCCGCACCTGCCCTCCCCCACATCCTACCGTACACAGCCCTCAATCATCACCTTTGTTCCAATTCCTCTTAATACTTGGATTAGCTGGGCTTCCGGAGAGGTCACGCTTGTGACTCCGGAATGCACTTCTGACTTTCACAGAAAAGGTCTTTCCTTCAAGTCACAGGGGCACATGTCACTATGTAAACCCGGGCGGCGAGCTGCCTGCCCACAGGGCACTGGGAAAGTCCAAAGTGGAGGCAGAGGGGCAAGGGGAAGAGGTGACAGAGCAAGAATGCAGACAGGGAGGCATCACCCGCATGCACCAGTGCTCTGCGGAGGAGGGGAGGGGTTCACAGCACCCAGCGAGTGATTCGGCCAGGCGGAGCAGCGTAGAGCCCTCCTCCCCCTTCCCCTGATCGCTGCAGGCAAACCCCACTCACACCCCAGCATCCAGCGTCAGGAGACAGAGTGCACGGGGAACATGAACATGACTGAGGAAAAGAAAGGAGAAGAAAGGAAGGAAGGTAGCAAAAGGAGGAAAAATGAGCAGCAGACATTCAAACGCGTTAAAAACACATCAGAATCACAGTCCAGATAAAAACCCTGACTTCGGGAACTTCAGTCTCCAGAACTCCGTGGGAACTGAATGGTATTACAGCATTCATGGCAAGCCAATTGCGACATCACACACACACTACGCATACAATCACACACACACACCACACATACACAACATACGCACATCACAGACGCAGTACACACACATCACACACAGAATACACAACACACACACAACACGTACACATCACACACAATACACACACATCACACACAGAATACACACACAACACGTACACATCACACACAATACACACATCACACACAGAATATACAACACACACAACACGTACATATCACACACACAAGACACACACATCACACACAGAAGAGATATACATCACACACAACATCACACAACACACAACACACATATCACACACACAACACGTAATACATACACCTCATACACAGCACAACACACACATCACACACAACACATACACACACACTGCTTTTGGGGATGGTGTATGTGAATCCCTCCACATTTACCAAATGCCTTCACCGTGTAAATTTCAGTACTAGGCTCACAAAAGATTTCTCTGGACCGGTGGGTCTGACACCTGACTGGGCCTAAGAATCACCTAGGGTCTTATCATAATACAGACCTCCAAGGTCCACTACAGCAATTCTGTCCAGTAGAGCTGCGGTGGGGCGTACTCTACAGGTCCCTCGGGTGGCAGACATGCAAGATGATAGTGAGGCAGGGTCATGGTAATGCAGAGTCATGCAATGATGCAGGGCTGTGGTGGTGAAGGATGAGATGCAGAGTGATGCAGGGTGATGCAGTGTTGCAGAGTGATGTAGAGATGCAGGGTGATGCAGAGATGCAGGGTGATGCAGTGATGTGGGGCCAGGGTGATGCCAGGATGCCACAGGACTCACTGGAAAAGCACTGTTTCTGGGGGCTGACTGCTCTCTCTTCAATGTGAGGCCTTTGAGATAAAGTGATGAGCGTATGAGTGGTTGCTGCTGGGAATGGAGTAAGGGGGCTACCCTTAGCAAGCACCCTTCCGGGCTTATTGTGGTAATACCTTATTGTGATAAGAGCAAGCTGAGCTCCTAACGCTCAGGGTCTCGCTTCCTGCCCACCCACCCCCCGGAAGCAGTTACTGATACCTCTTACAGATGAGGAGCTAAGGCTCACCAGGGTGGCTTGCCCACGGTCACCTAACTAGAAATTAGCAGAACTGGAAACTTTCTCTTGACTCAGAGGGAAAAGATAAAAAGGAAGAGTACACTCTAAATCCTGAAGTGGCTTCGAGGAGAGGAAGGAACTGGAAGAGGAAAAAGGGAAAGGAGAACAGGAGCTTGAGTACTTTTTCCTTGCTCGCCTGGCCAGCCCTGCTAATCCTTCAGACGGGCATCCAGGAGCATGCGGCTCCCGCGGGCCCCCGGCTCCCACAAACTGTAACGACGGGAGAAGAAACGGGTCTCAGATGGTGCAGGAGGGGATGAGGTGCTACTTCCACAGTCACAGGGAAGAGGTGACTAAAACACCCTGATTTCTCCCCTAGTCACCTAGGGGAGTGACATTCAACACAGCTCACACAACACATCTCATCACTTCCTGCTTCCTTGTACACACAGGCCCCCAGCGTTTCACATCCAAAGAAACCGGCACATTGAGAGCACCGCGGCACGGCGGCACAAGCCTTGAGGAGGGTGAGGACCTTCCTTTGGAGGATGAACAGGGTCACGTGACACACCTCATCCTTCTCGGTCTCAAATCTGCAGGATTACAGTCCACTGCTTCACAGTCGGGCTGAAGGGAATGCCCACGGCTGATATTTATGGACTGTCCTCTAGATCAGAGGCAGCACACACCTCAGATGGGTGTATTGACAAAACCACAAAATCCATAACACAGGTAATAATAAGCTGAACTGGGATTGACGGCCCAGGGTCCAAGCTCTTAAATTTGCAGCTTCAGCTACAGCCACCCTGCGT
Organism: Cervus elaphus; assembly: GCF_910594005.1. Lineage (NCBI taxonomy): Eukaryota > Metazoa > Chordata > Mammalia > Artiodactyla > Cervidae > Cervus > Cervus elaphus. The sequence continues at coordinate 16,870,119 of NC_057835.1, forward strand.
CAGGCACATAGGACATGTCACTCACTGACCCTCTCCTGGGCCTCTGCTCCTGCCATCCCTCCAGCTGTTCAGTCTTCTTGATGAGCTTCTATTCATCCTGCAAAGCCTTCTCTGTTGCTGTGCAACCTTCTCCAACCTTCTCATCACCCCCCTGGGACTCTCAGCTAAATCTGCTGCTGCCCCCTCCCCAGTGCATTCACAGCATAAACACAGACACCGTTTTTGATTCAAATCCCAAGCCTGTCATCTGTGGCCCACTCGCTCTCGGCACAGTGACCCAAATGGAGACCTGGCATGCTCTAAAAGCACACAGGCCTTATTCTCACCAAGGCCCGAGTCCCGCCTGGAGCATCCATCCGTCATTTGCACCTGGGCTTTCTCCACGACAAAGCTGTGAGTGAACAGCTTGAGGATAGCAATTATGTTATCCCTAAATTCTGTGTTTTCCAGAACCCACCCCCACTGCGGTCTGGCAGCTAGTAGGTACTCAATTAACATCCACGCTGGCTACTCATCCACTGGACATTTACTGCAAACCTATTGTGTTAGTCACTGTGTTCGGCCAGAACGATGGAAACCACTTCTAGTGGAGAGAAGGCTGAAAGTCTCCAAAGGAAAAGTGAATGACGCTGAATCACCGATTCACAGAAGGAGTGGAGTAGAGAGATGCACAGAGATTCTAGAAGGGAAATTCCCCTTGAAGACCCGGGCTCTGGAATCACACCAGCCCTCCCATATCGTGCCACTTTGCTTACTGTGTACACCAGGCAGCTCCTTTAGCAAGTTGAAGCTTCCCTTTCAGAAATCAACACCTGTCCTTACTTAATAAAGCCCTGGTGGCTCAGTTGGTAAAGAATCTGCCTGCAATGCAAAAGACCTAGGTTCGATTCCTGGGTCAGAAAATCCCCTGAAGAGACAAGCAACCCACTCCAGTATTACCGCCTGGAGAATTCCATAGACAGAGGAGCCTGGTGGGCTACAGTCCATGGGGCCGCAAAGAGTCACACACGACTGAGCGACTAACTTTCTTTCTTCACTTACTTAATAAGGCTGCTGGGAGGATAAAATGTAATGATCCAAGCAAAGCCCATGGAAGGTCCCTCACACACAGAAAGCACCCAATAAATATTAGCTATTACTACCACCCCCAGCATCTCAGTAACTGAAAGTTAACCAAAATGATTTCTCAGCAGCCAAGAACACACCTGAACGATGGACATGTTGCTCACACTTCCAGAAATACCAAGGGATTTCCCTTCCATTCATTTTCCAAATTAGCTAAGGATGAGAAAGTGTTGTCCTTCAGGTAATTCAACGTGTGCCAAGCACACACAGGTCACGGGGCCCTTCGAGAGGAGTGTGCCTTTGATCTGAATCTGCCCGGACCCCCCTCTTAAACCCTCAGGAGGACATGCCTGGAACTGGAGGCAGGCCCAGGTCTTGTGACAGCGTAGCCAATCCAGGCCAGACGCTTTGCCTGACTGGAGTGGGAAAGCCAGAGCTGGCCAACCCAGCAAGCAAGTGGGCAGGGCTGGAGGGGAGAGGTGATCAGAGAATGGATGCTCTCAGGTGTCTGGGTTCCTAAAAGATCAAAAGCAAGGGGCAGGGATGGGGAAAAAGAACATGCATTGAACCCACAAAAGGACAAATGACAGCCTTGGACAGAATTTCATCAAACATCTCCTGTAACGCTCATGAAGGCCCTTGGGGGTGGTAGGAGGACTTTTCCCTCACATGAGACCTTTAAAAACCAAAATGGTCAAGGCAGGATTCCAAGCCAAGATTTTCTGACTCCTTCCATAAACGTCCTCTGCCAAAGGACAGGGGTGACCTTACACAGAAAGGTCACTTCCTCCTTGTTACATCTCTGTAGTCTGTGGAGGCCACTTTTCAACAAGCATATATTGACACAAGCAATTTTAAAAAAATTCCATTTTGTTGGTTTTGTTTCGAATCCATATCTGGCGTTAGAATCTGCAGATATTCTTTGGGAGTTAGAACAGTTCCTGGCTGTGTAGGTCCAAGGGCATCAAAGAAGTGCATCCACTTCTTTGCATGGCAGATGTCCCACCCAAGCTGAGAGGCAGTCACACCCCTCGCCTGATCTGAGGCACTCCGCCTCAGACAAAGAAAGCCTGGGGTCCCGGGCACCCAGAGTCTAACACATCCTGCCCTGCTCCCAGCAACAAGGCTGAAATCAGAGTCCACAATCAGCTTGGCCGACATCACACAAACCTACAGTGTGAAGCAGCAGGCAGCCAGGGCAGGGCTATCTGAATGTGCAGGGCCAGGCCATCAGCCCCCTGACCTCACGAGCCAGGACTGGGAGGAACAAGGGATGAGGGAGTGTGCAGGCTGCTCCGCAGCTCTGGGAAAAGGCCACGAAACCAAAATAACCTGAGACCACACTTCCTCATCTATTTCCTAATCTGTAAGACAGAATTGTTGCGGGGAATGGCAGGAGCTAGAATTTCAGTACTTCCCTAGAACTCTTGCACCCCAAGGAGGTGGGATGAGAGACTGGGTGAGAGAATTTCCCTCTGCTCCTTAATGTTTATTTGATTATGAACATTTTCATATCCACTGCCCCCGCCCCCCCCCCCCAATTTAGCCCGAGGTCGCCACCACCCGGGAGCAACTCCAGGGATCCTTGCAGCAGCAGGACAGCTGTCTGGTAAGGCGGGTCACAGTGCACACGGGCAGCATCTGCTCTGCACTGTCGGTTCCCAAACCCCACCTCCCTCGGGCTGGGCCTGAAGGAACCCCCGCGTCGAGCAATAACCATTCCTCTTCACTGCTTACTTCTGCTCTGCTCTTTTTTTTCCCCTTGTGAAGGACGTAGACAGGACATGGCTGCTCAACCCAGTGACAAGGGGATGTGGAAGGCAGTCTAAGAGGAGAGAAAGTGTCTCCCTGGGGGCTTCCTGCCTTCCCCTGTCCCTGGACAGAGGAGGAAGGGGAGGAGGTGGAGGACCAGGAGGAGAAAGTCATGAAGGAGATGTGACTCTGGTGGTTTCAGGCTTATCAGAGAATGGGGTATGCACAGCAACACTGCTCATCTTTGCCAATAACGGTAATAAATGCTAATGCTCTCAGGGTAATAACCATGCCCCCAGGCTCTATGATCATCATCATGTATAATCATCAGCATGACCCAGGACATGTTTGTACTTTTTACTAGTAAGGTCACCAAGATCTGAGGATCTTTTTGAAGCCACTTTTGAAGCCACTTTTTTGAAGATCCCACAGCTACTAAGTGGGAGGATGAGGTTCCCTTAGTTATCCAAAAAGAGGTTATTTGTCTGGAAGGTTCAAAAGCCCCAAGAGCGGTGGCCAGGGCGTGAAGGATGAAATCACAAGGTTCACTGAATTCTCAGTCTTTCTTTCATTCAGCAAACATTTACTGAGTGCCTATACCTAAGAGGGGCTTCCCAAGTGGCCCAGTGGTAACAAACCTACCTGCCAAGTAGGATACACAGGTGATCCCTGGGTTGGGAAGATGCCCTGGAGGAGGAAATGGCAACACACTCCAGTACTCCTGCCTGGGAAATCCCATGGGCAGGAGAGTCTGGCGGATTACAGTCCACGGGATCACAAAGGGTCAGACAGAACTGAGCTCGCCACATGCTTACCTGAGGGAGAGCTGGCAGACCCTCCCTGGCACCTCGTCCTTTGCAAAGGGCAGTTGGTTCTGTGTTGGTGGCGTCTTAGGAATCCTCCCTCGCCTCTTCATTGCTTTCAGAGGCTCCAGGTAATGTTGGGTCTCCCAGGGCCTGTAGCTGCCCCTCTCACATCTCTGCTTCAGCTGTCACAAGGCCTTTCCCCGTGTCTCTCCGGAGTGTTCTGTTCCATGTCGTTCCATCTCAGTCCTCTCCCCTCCTCCAAGGACACCAGTCATTGGATTTAGGACCCATCTAATTCTGTGAGATTTCAACTGAGCTAATGACTTCTGCAAAGACCCTACACCGCAACGACAGCATCTGAGGTTCCGACAGACATAACCTGGGGAGAACATTACTCAACTCCAGTATGGCTGTCTACTCTGACCTTCCATTAGAAACTAAAATTTGACAAACATTCTCGAACTTTTGGGTAATGGAGTTACAAGGTACAGTAAGATAAAACCGGGCCCTCAAGCTCTTAGGAAACCAAGAGGGAAAAAATGCTAATGGAAAACAGCGGCCATTGCCTTACACCGGCTTTGTTCCTTGGCCTTTCCATGTTAGTCAAACACTACAAAGCATAATACTCAGTAATGAGACTTAAATAATTAATACTTGATAGCCTTAGCAACATCCTGTTATTTAATAATAAAGAATAATAATGTCAGCTTCATGATTTACTAATGACTGCTTAAATAATTAATTGCAAGATGTAATATGCAACCTACAAGTTTGTTAACTCAATCACTGGACTTCCTGGCCCCTAGACCTCTGGTCACTCCCATCACTGCTGTCAACCCTGCCCTAAGCTGCCAATCTCTGTCCACCAGAAGCAACTCCCGAATAGCAGAGTATGAGCTGAAGACACTGCATTGACGAGTGCCTATGGGCATGTCTGGGGGAATTTTAAGCTATTCTGAAAGTCTAGTATACTTTTCAAAAGTAAAGAGATGGCACTTAAAAAAGAAGTGAAGAAGAGAGACCAGGATACACAAGTATATATGCAAGAACTCTTTTTTTAAGTGACAGATTCAAATCATAGGAAATGAATCCTCCCCAGTGGCTCAACTGTTAAAGAACCCACTCGCCAATGCAGGAGACACAAAAGATGAGGGTTTGATCCCCGAGTGGGGAAGATCCCCTGGAGAAGCAAAAGGCAATCCGCTCCAGTATTTTTGCCTGGGAAATCCCATGGACAGAGGAGCCTGGTAGGTGGGGTTACAAAGAGTCAGACATGCAATATGGTTAAAAAAACTAGGATACAGCTATACTATACCCCTAATTCTGGAAGTGGGATTAGTACTCAGAGCATTTATTTCTGGCTGGCAGAACTAACATTTTTAATTTTCTGCGTTTCAAAGAGAAGGCCACAGACCCTGGGGCAGTGCTCCTGGTCTTCCCCCAGCAGCGGCCGTGTGCCCTCAGTAGCATCACCTAACCTCCATTTCTTGCCCAGCACCACCTCCTAGGGCTGCCGTGGGGTTAAATTAAATGAGTTCATATTGATATTTGCCAAGGGCTTAGAAAGGTTGGCTAGTTCATAAGAAGTGCTACAAAATTCTTCGTCAAACAAAACAAAGCATTATTTTATAATAAGGAAAACATACTATTATTTTAAAAGTCAGGGAAAAAACTATCGGTGGGTGAAGACAGCATCACAGAAGCTCAAATGTAATGCCACCTGGACTCTGTTGTTGCTCTTTGCTTATATTTTCTTTTCATGAGGGTTTCCAGTGGACTTCCCACCTCAGTGAAGGCATAGTTCAGATCCACCGCTAAAGCAGCACAAGGTCATTTTCTCAGAGGGCGGAGGGTGGGTGACCTGGGACACTGACATCAAAGGAGATGCTCCCCCGCCGCCAAGGGGTGACAGCTTGGACCATCTCAGGACCTCCCAGGCCCAGCCTGTCTCCACTCTCCCCATGTGCCCCAATCCTCCTCCCACCCCAACACATCTGCATAAAAAATGAGACTGGACAGCCTCAAGGATGGATCTCCAGGTTCATCTCTCACCTGGAGCCAAGGCCAGCCCAGAGGGCATCTCCATTCCGATGGCCTGGCCTTTGTCAGAGAAGGAGAGGAGCACCGGCTGGAGAGGCAGAGAGGCAGAGAAGCTGGCTCAGCGGAGCCCTCCTCAAGGAGCATCTCCAGGACGGCTCATTGTCATTCCAGCCAGGTGTCTGCCCCTCATCCTCCAGCCCCAGGATGCAGGATGCAGCAGAGGAAGGTAGCGGCCAAGATCAGAGATAATGCCCCCCATGAAATTCCTCACCTCCCACCCCTCTAACTGGGGGAGGAGAGGATGGTAGCCATCCCGGCAGAGGAGCTGATAGATCGGGTTTGCATATAAAAGAGCTGCTAGCCAGCGGTCTTGGCCCCTCCTCCTCCCTCTCTGCAAGGCAGCTTCTCCTGCTTCATCTTGCCTGACAACTTGACTTTCAGTTCAGTTCAGTTCAGTCACTCAGCCGTGTCCCACTCTTTGCAACACCATGGACTCCATCACGCCAGGACTCCCTGTCCATCACCAACTCCTGGAGTTTACTCAAACTCATGTCCTTTGAGTCAGTGATTCCATCCAACCATCTCATCCTCTGTCATCCCCTTCTCCCGCCTTCAATCTTTCCCAACATCAGGGTCTTTTCCAGAGAGTCAGCTCTTTGCATCAGGTGGCCAAAGTATTGGAGTTTCGGCTTCAGCATCAGTCCTTCCAATGAGTATGCATGACTGATTTCCTTCAGGAGGGATTGGTTGGATCTCCTTACGGTCCAAGGGACTCTCAACTTGGCTTTGGCGGGGGCCAAACCCAAGCCTGGTAGCATCCCCGTTTTCCTCCTGTTCTGAGTGACTGAGCCCCAGGAAGCTGCAGGCAGCTCTGGAGCAGGACAAGGGCCCCTGAGAGCAGCTGAGCCGGCCCTGGGTGAAAGCCACTTACTCGGGAGAGCCTCTCGGTCCAGGTGAGCAGCCCACACTCTGCCCTGATGCCTGCCAAGTTCAGGTGATGATGACAGGGCGCTGTCCTGCTTTGGCTTTAAGGAGGCATTTAAATGTCATCCTATGTTGTTGTTCAGTGGCTAAGTGGTGTTTGACTCTGCAACCCTAAGGGCTGTAGCCTGCCAGGCTCCTTGTCCATGGGATTTTCCAGGTAAGGATACTGGAGGGGGTTGCTATTCCCTACTTCAGGGCATCTTCCCGACCCAGGGATCGAACCTGTGTCTCCTGCATTGGCAGACAGATTCTTTACTGTCAGAGCCACCAAGGAAGCCCATGTCATCCTATACATGGAACCCACGTCACACACACACACACATACAGTACTAGTGCAAAAGCCCTCACAGATACAGCATGCCTTCTTCTAAAATGGCCACACTGAGACAGGACCAGGGCCTGCATTCCAAGAGCGGGACAGCAAGGTCGAGGTCACCTCCGTCTGGCCCCCCTGCTGCCTGACAATCCATTCCTGCAGTAAAGTGGACAGGGGATGGGAGCAGGAGACGGGGGCAGGTGTTGACCTCCCTCCCCGCAGCGCAGCTCAGGAGGGCCTGTCAGTAAAGACTGAGAAAGTGCCGGGCCCTGAGGCCAGGAGCAGCCAGTGTGCAGGAGGGACAGGCCATCGCTTGAAGCTCATGTGCGTACACCTGCCAAGCACTCCCAAGATGTTTGAAGAAATACCTCCAACAGACTGACAATTAAAACAGGAGGGCAAGACGGGAAGGGTGCCTCCCAGCACCTGAGGCACCATTACACTGTTCTCCCCAGGCTGCCAGAGCTGAAGGCTGGGCTGTCCGAGAGGTGATGGGCAGGCGGCATTTACACAAGGCCTCTATCACAGGATCTCAGCACACCTGCTTACCCCAGCCACCCCCGCCAGGTCACCAGGCAGGCCCCTGTGGACCCAGTTACCAGGGATCACACCCAAACACAGGGCTGTTGGCCACTTGCTGTTGCTCAGTCGCTCGGCTGTGTCCAGCTCTTTGCGACCCCGTGGGCTGCAGCACGCCAGGCTTTCCTGTCCTTCACTGTCTCCCGAAGTCTGCTCAAACTCATGTCCATTGAGTTGGTGATGCCATCCAACCATCTCATCTTCTGTCGCCAGTGCCAACCCCTGAAGGACATTCCCCTTTGCCGGTCCCCAGCTCCCACCCCTCCCGGTGCAGGAAACAAAGCGTGGCCATTAAATGCTTCCTCCATGGCATTAGACTCCTAGGGCTGTCAGAACAAAAGACCACAAGCTCTGGGCCTTAAATGCACACAAATTAACCAAAAACAGTTCTGAAGATGAAAAGTCCAAAAGAGGTCTCACGAGGTTGTCTAAAGGGTTGTCAGTGGGGCAACATTCCTTTCTGGAGGCTCCAAGGGGGATTCCCTGCCTGACAGCTCGTCCAGCATCTTCAAAGCAGTGACGTAACTTCTCACATGGCATCACTCTGACCTCCTCTTCTGCCTCCCTCCTCCATTTCTAAGGACCCTTGTGATGATACCAGACCCACAGCAAAATCCCGGATAATCTCCCTTTGTTAAGGTCGTCCTTCTTTCCACCTGCAATCTTAATACACACGGAATATTCACAGGTTCCAGTGACTAGGATATGAAAATATTGGGGAAGCAGAGGTAATTACTGGATTATCCTGCCAACTACATCCGCATCTAAGCCAGGCCTTGAGCTGCTGTGTGTCTGCAAGGCCTCCAGAAAAGCCGCTCAGAAAGAAGCCCCCCAGTTTGCTGCCTGCCACCCCCCTCCATGAAAAAGCCTGGCCAGCCCTGATCCCAGCATCTCCCAGATGGCTTCAACCGCCTCCCCATCCCAAGGGTCTCCCTCCAACCTGTGGTGCAGGGACCCTCCTCTGCCCACTTCACGATAAGGGAAGAGTAACAAGACACCCACCCAGGGTCAGTCAGCTTCAAGTAGCAGGCCTGGGATTGGAACACGGGGTTCCAGCCTGCCCGCTCTCTGCCAACCCACACCAACCCCAAGGACTCAGACTGGTGCCAGTCTTGCGAGTTCAGCCTCCTGCCGGGGTCCCTCCCAGCACCGGGGCAGCCTTGCCACCCTCATCGGGGGCTCTGATGGCCCGGGGACCTGCGATGTGAATTCTCACTGACTCCGCTGACGAGTCCGTAAGGTGAGCAATTTTTTGCCAAAGGCAACGGTGACGGGAGGTGGGTGGGCAGAGCAAGCGTAAAGGCAGCATCCACCGGGTGCTTGCAAAGTGCCAGGGGCACCCGGCCGCTGCATCTGCCCACAAGCCTAGTTAGTTCCGTTCTCCCGGAGGGAGGCTGGGGCTGCCGGGGCTGGGTACCACGCCCACAGGGGGTTGGCAGCACCAGGATTCCAGCTGGGCAGGCGCTCTCTGCCCTCCATCCGGCCTTCCCCAGCCCTGCTCACTGGAGAGCCCAGCATTCCAGCCCTCGAGGAAGTTACCAGACCACCCGAAGATGTCCTCTCCCTCCTTCTGCTCCTCCCCCGCGCCAATCTGCACCCCACCCCAGGCTCCTCCGCCAGCAGGACAGGTCCCGGAGTGGTGGAACCGGAGTTCTCGGTTGGTTTCAAGCCTCGGCTTGTGACAGAGAAGCTTCTTTCTCCTTCCACAGCAGGCCTGCAGGAATCTCGCCAGGGGCTGGGCTTGGGTGCAGTCAAGCAGAGGGCACGGCTGGCTGTCACTGGGCACTCTCCGGGAGGCCAGTCCCAACCTTTCCCCTGGATCTCGGTCTGGCCTCGCTGAGCCAAGGTAGCCCAGAGTGACCGATACCAGCGAGGCACGGGGACAAAGCCCTGCCACGCCAGCAGACCTTTGTTCCACTCACCCAGACACCAAAGCCAAGTGCTGGCTGGCTGCCGATGCAAAGGGTCCCGGGGGTACCCAGCTCAAAGGTGGGCTCACATGCCCCGTCAAGTTCTGGGTCAGCTGCATCCACGCAAGGCATTTTACCACTCTGGGCACCCACTCCAAGCCCCGCAGGAGGGGCTGAGGGAACACATACGATGCAGTAAGAGACAAGGTCCGTGCCTGGAGTCTACAGGGGAAGCAGACGGTCAACAAATGCTCCTACAAACCAATGTTGTGAAGGAGTTGCCAGCCCAACCTCCCCACTCCCAGCAGTTAATCTGGGGGTTCCAGGTGGAGATCTCTAAAGAGCTGACATTTACAATGACACCTGAAGGTTAGCAGGATTTTTTATTTTGCTTATGAGGAAAGGAAGGAAGAAAAAAAGGAGAAGCTCCCAACAAATACCACTTAGGGAGGAATATTTAAAATGGGCAAGAGCCCGGGTTAAGGAGACAGGCGCCCCTGCATTCATTTGTAAAGCATGATCTCGCTCCCACAATCAGATGCAGATGGCATACCCCACAGAAACAGAGGAGGTGTCATTTCCTGGAACCTCATGCCTAACAAAGAGTCCAGTGGGACTCCCCTAGATCCCGCATCTGTAAAATCCACAATTTGGTCCAGACAGACCTTACCTCTTCATAGGCGGTGGGGGGGATGGAGGGGCGGGGGGAGGAATCTGCTAAACATGCCGAAGGAAATGACCGGTTGAGGATACACAAGTAGTTGAGACACATGAAAAGCTGGTCAAAGAAAAGTGGCAGGGACACGGCTTTGTTTTGGGTGTTTGCAGGTCACAGAGCTCCATGCCCGCTAAGGAGTTTGCTGCCTGAAGTAAGATGCTCACACACCAGGAGTTGCCCCAGTAACCTCCAGAACCAAGTGCAGCGGGGTGACCGGTGAATATACCTGGAGAGGTAGGACAGATTCTACCCAAATGCTGTAAAACTCCTTAGACCTTTCTGGGGGCTCTGCCAGGAAAACCGTCAGAGACATGTGGAAAGGTCCATGCGTTATAGCAGGCAAAGCAGCAGCAGATCTGAACGCCCGCATGTCCTAACTTGGCCGAGCTGACCAGGACAGTAATACTGGCAGCACCTGCGTTGTGCCATCCGAGGCGGGGCACTCGGACGGATCTTCCTCACCTCTCTCTCACATCAGCCCCATGGGGAGACGGCTGTGATTCTCCTGTTTTCACAGCAGGAACAAGTGGCAGCACCTTTCTCATGCAGGTGCATGATGAAACATGGGAAAGGTGCTTAAGACAAGCTTTTAGAACTGAAAGACACTGGCGAACGGTCAGGGTGTAATGCTAAGTGAGCAGAGTAGAGATGCAAACCTATCGTAAGCAGGACAAGAGGGCTGAAAGGGAAGTGTTGCTATTCCAGAGGGTCAGGAATATAAGACGTCTGTATCGTCCGCTTCTACAAATATGCAAGCTTCAGTTCAGTTCAGTCACTCAATCAGGCCCGATTCTTTGAGATCCCATGGACTGCAGCACACCAGGCTTCCCTGCCCGTCACCAACTCCCAGAGCTTGCTCAAATTCATGTCCATCGAGTCAGTGATGCCATCCAACCATCTCACCCTCTGTTGGCCCCTTCTCCTCCTGCCCTCAATCTTTCCCAGCATCAGTGTCTTTTCCAATGAGTCAGTTCGTCGCATCAGGTGGCCAAACTACTGGCCACTAAGCAAGTTTGATGGGGGAAAAAAAAAAAAAGAAAAAAGATTTTCTTGCCTGTGCATCCCCCCACCCCACCCCTGATTCTGTGAGTGGGGCTTAAGTGAGGGTGGACTTGAAGGGGGAGATTCAGGGCTATTCCGCCAGGACACAGCCCACCTCAGCCCACTGGGACATGTGCTTCTCACAGCAGCTGCTAACTCACCAGGCCAGCAACTGGACAAGGGCATGGATGCAAAAGGAACTCACTTCTGGAAAGGACCATGAGGAGGTCCTTAGCAAAGGAAGTAACTAATGGCTACCAAGATCATACTGTGTGTTGGGCAACAAAGATCTAACCAACATTTACAGGTTGGCCTCTGGACCAAGTCCACCCATGCCTTCAAGCAAGGTCATGTCTGACTCTTGCAACCCCATGAACTGTAGCCCACCAGGCTCCTTTATCCATGGGATTTCCCAGGCAAGAATACTGGAGTGGGTTGCTATTTCCTTCTCCAAGGAAACTCCCCAACCCAGGGATCAAACTTGGGTCTCCTGCATTGGCAACAGGTTCTTTACCATCTGAGCCACCAAGGAGGGTTGGAAGAAAAAAAAGGATGGAAGGTTAGAATGAAGCATAAAAGAGAAGAGGGAACTGAAACCATCAGAAAGAGATGAAGACACTCCCAAGCAACTAGACCATGGCAGACAGAGGCAGCAAGGACAAAGATCTCCAGGGGCATCCCACGTCCTGCCTGTGGATCACCTCCAGCCATCAAATGTTTCGATGGGAAGGGCGCTCTGCAAGGAGCTCACCTGCTCTTGGGAAGGTCACATAGAAGGAGAGAGAGACACCAGCATACAGCCAAGTGATGAACTCGGCAGGAGAGTAAGAACTCACGCACTAGCACAGGGAGGTTATCAACTCCTCTTCTTTCTAAGACCACACAGCAGGCGACCAACCCAGTGAGCTTTCCCGGGTACGCCCTTTCCCACTCCTAAGCCCCCAGAAATCTGTTCCCTAAACACCCCCAGCAGGGATGCCCAGCCCTCCCTGTGCCTTCCAAAGGTGCCTCTGGGGAGCAGCCGGTTCCTGGTCCAATACCGCACCCCAGCGCCTACAGCTGGGAACCCGCTGTGCCAGGAGGAGCCTGATCCTGCAGTACGACCTCCCCTGCCAAACCCTGGGCCTCCACTCTCCATCCAGCAGCCCTGCCCAGATTCCCACACACCGATCCCCACAGCCCCTGGGGCCCCACTAGTTCCCATCACCGCTGGCAGCTGCCAGCCAGTCACGGGGCCCCACGTGAAAGGAGGTGCTCACGGGTTTTATGTTACTGATCGGCTGGCAGGGCGGCTTTCATCCCAGGGCTCACCACACCCAGATAATACAAGCTTAAGGAGAGGGAGATGACACATTGAAGGAGGGGAGAGAAAGCCATCTCCCTTCAGGGACCTGTGACTCAGTGGCATTACTTGCAGGGACAAAGAAATGATGGCTGAGGGCCTCCCATGTACCAGATACTTCATCCTGGAGAGGCTCATCCTGACCACCTTGACCTAGATGCTAGCACATCCATTGCACAGATAAGGAAACTGAGGCTAAGGCAGGTTCAATAAATACCAGACCCAAAGGGACTTCCCTGGTGGTCCAGTGGCTAAGGCTCTAAGCTCCCAATACAAGGGGTGATCAAGGTTCAATCTCTGGTCAGGGAACTAGATCCCACATGGAACTAAATATCTGCAACTAAGACCTGCAACTAAGGCCTGGCACAGCCAAATGAATAAATATTAAAAAAAAAAAAAAAAAGACCCAAGACCAACCTCAGATGACACTCCAGCCTGGATCTGACTTTGCACCAGTGCCTGCAAGTTCAGCATCATGTGTCAACTCCATCCGGAGACAAAGCACAAAGATACCGAACAAGACGCAGTGAGGAATCAGAATTGTCCACAGGTGAGCTGTGGACATTTCTGCCCCAGCCTTGGGGCTTCTTAGGTACCACGGCCTGTGCTAGATCAGCCACTGAGTTATTCAGGAGAAGAACTCATCCAGGGCAGTGGGAGGAAAGCAAGCTCAAGAGACAGAGATGCTCAGTTTGACTCTGACTCTACCTGACCATGACCAAGCTATGCAACCTACAAGTCGGTCCTCAGAAAATAACCTGTACCACCTTGTGTGCATGGGTTGGGCATCCAGGAAATGTTGGTTCTTATTTCTCCTTCCACTTCCTAATAAGCTAAGGGCCCACACTTAGTTGTTCTGTATGTGCTAAGAATGTAAGAATACAGTTAAGGAGTTGAACAGCCAAGGCGTCACCTGAAACTGTCCAAAATAAGACAGTCAATTGCCAACAAGCCTGATAATACTGGGAGGAAATACTCAGTTTTCCTCTCATTTAAAAGTGCCATGAAAAACGAGTCTTCAGGTGTAGCAAGAGGAGAAAGAGGCAGGAGTGGGCTGGGAAAAGGCGTGGTGGTCCAAGGTCACAGAAATGCTCCACATCAGGCTTCACTCAAATTCATACGACATTGGCCACCTCATATGGGCCAGTCACAGTTCTGGAAGCTCATTATCACCACCATTCCCTTACAGAAGATGGCCCTGGGGTACTTCCCTGGTAGTCCTGTGGCTAACCAATGCAGGCGACTCCGGTTCGAACCCTGATTAAAGAACTAGATCCCACATGTCGCAACTAAAGATTTCACATGTCACAAGGAAGACAGAAGATCCATGTGCTGCAACTGAGACTCAGCCCAGCCAAATAAACAAATGTTTAAAAAAAAAAAAGACCGCCCTGACACTTTTCAATCAAGACCAGAAGTCCCACGTCAACATCTGGCCTTTCTGCCAATACTTCTGTCTTCCAGCAGCATCCACTTCAATACCGCTCCCCATCTCACTCACACCTGCTGCTGGCGAGGACCTCAGGTTCATAGAGACCTGAGAGCCACTTGCTGGCCTGAGTCTCCTGGCATTTTACCCTCTGAGGATAACACCTGAATTCAGAATCCCCAGGCCCGTACAGGCGGCTCCAGCAGGGGTGGCCTTCCAGCAGGGGGAACACAGGACCCCACCCAGCCACCCCAAGTGAAGCCAGAAGTCCCAGTTTTTATATGAAATAGATGGACAGCTGTAGTGAGAGATTTCAAACACAGACTCAACAACACCCCCTCTGTGCAGCCGGTCAGCCCTGAGCATCCTTGCTGGCTGAGACCACCAAGGGCCGGAAGACAGGGAGGTCCTACCTGCATCTCAGGGGCTGATCTAAGAGGGTTCCCTCACCTGGGAACTTGTTACAAATGCAGATTCCAACCCCCTCACCCTCTTGCAGATGCCCCACTCTCCTGTCCCCGGGGTAAAAGGAGGGGGGCTATACTTTAGGCTCCCTCATCTAGCCCAGCTTCCTCTGTGCAAAAGATAACTGAGAACAGCAGAAACAAAAAGACCCTCCCAAAGCCTTCTGACAAACAGGGGGTACATCTAGTACTTGAACCCCCGGGGGCTTCCCTAGCCTCAACACAGGTTTCCCCTCAGAGTCAGGGAGCTACCCCCATCTCCTTGCACTGGGCCGCGCCCCCTCCTCACCTCCCAGACAGAGCCCTGGGGATCCTCACTGTCAAGGAGTTACCCCCATCTCCTTGCACTGAGCCACAACCCCTCCCCACCTCCCAGACATAGACCCCTGGGGATCCTCACTGTCAAGGAGTTACCCCTGCATCTCCTTGCACTGGGCCACGCCCCCTCCCCACCTCCCAGACAGACCCCTGGGGGTCCTCACTGCCAAGGCCTCCAGGTTCTCTCTCCATCCCAGTGGATGGAGTCAGTGCCCATTCGCCCCCAGGGCTCAGCCTGCAGGCTGAACCACGCTGATGACAGGACTCCAAACACCACTTTGGTCTCTCCTTACAGCGGCTTCCCCTTAACGCTGCTGACAGCTGCCTTCCGCGGGAAGGACTCCAGCAGCCAAGGGGCAAAGGAGAGAAGGAGAAAAAGGAAAAGGAGAGGATGAAATGAGCACAACCAACGAACTTGACTCGGGGAGTCTAACTATAGAACCGAGGTCTGGGCTCAAACTCCAGACACGCCACTTTCTAGCTCATGGACCCCAAGCAAGTGCCTTCTACTAAAGCCTCAGTTTCTGCCACCAGGAAATGGGTATAAGGACAGAGCCTGACATCTTTGGACAAGACTGAGCTGCACACAGCCCTCTTGGTTCTGATGTCACTGATGCAGTGCTCCCTCCCAGGGTGGGTTTTCAAGGTCATTGAAGACACACACAACATACGCAAGACAGTCAGTTTGTGTGCTCTCCCTGTGACTGATGGGACAGACGACCCAGCCCTCCCCACCTCCAGATCCTGCCTGGATGGCTCCCGCCCTGACTTGCTAACTTGCCCACGCTTCTTTCCCGTAACTCAGCTGCTGGCTGGAGTCAAACTCCGGGGCTCTGGATCTCAAAAGGACATAACTGATCCTACCAGGCGGACTTGGGCTGGGCCTGTAAGGTGATGGGGGTGGTGAGAGGGTGGGCAAGAGACCTTGGGAGGGTGGCCAGTGGCACAGAGGGTCCTGTGACCCTCGGGCCTGGGAGACTCCCACAAAGGACTCTCACAAAGTCTATGGAGAACAGGACTGCTGGGTGACTCAGAGGCCGCACTGCGGGCCGTGACTCAGCACTCCTGTGCAGAGCTGGGCCAGCCCAGCACCCTAGAGCTGCCTCCAGGAGCAGGGGGTCCCCTGCCAGGCAGGCTGGGACAGTCAGCCCCGAGGAATGCCCCCTCATTCACCAAACCCCCCCTCCCCGCCTGCCTGCCTGTGCCCACAGCCGGCGACTCACGCGGCTGGCATGCCAGGCGCCCCCACGTGACCTGATCGTCCTGTCGCTGCGCCAGGGTAAACAGGCCATGGGGGTGAGGTCACACCAGCACAGGGCGACCGAGATCAGAGGAGGGTGGGCAGCCCATGGGACTGGAAATGGCCAGGATGCCGCTCACTGGCTTCTGGGGCCCAGGAGTGAGGAGCCAGGGAGAGAAAGGACAGACGTGCAGGACAGAGGAGGGAGGGGACGGAGCACGCCCCTGGGACAGTGGCCACCAGCAATGTGAGCTACTCTGAGACCAACAACGATGTGAGCTACTCTGTACGCGGTTCAGAGGCATAACTAGCATCCTGCCCCTCACTCCTTCCCTCCCTGGATCCCTCTCTTTCGCCCCCTCCCTCTCCTGGGATTCTCTCCCTCCCCCCCCCCGCCCCCCCCTGCCACCGACCTCTCACCCCTTTTCAGACAGTCTGGTCACAAGCATTTCCCCTACTGAAAGCCTCTGCTACTCACCCTGGGGCATCATCCCCAGCAGCCTCTTTGTAAACCTGAGCCTCTACCAGCAGAAGCCCCCACTCTCCATTCCCCACCCCACTCAAAACCCTAGGTCAATCCCAGGTCACCTCTTCCAGGCAGCCTGCCAGAGATCCAGCCCTTCCCTTTCCTTTTCTGGCCTCCCACTGGGACAACTCACCTTCTCACTCTCACTCATGCTCTGCATTTCCACGGCTGCTAGTTCTTTAGGAGATTCCATCTCCCTTCTCTCCTGGAGCCCAGGTTCCCCCCAAGACCCGCTCTCCCCCCACTGTGTGCTTCTAGGATCTTGCCCACGGTGGATGCTGAATAACCATATGCCCCCAAGCTTTCCAAATGGAAATCTGACAGCCACTGGACCAGGGAAGTCCTTCTGCTTCTCTTTAAATAATCTTAAATTTTTTAGAACGGTTCTAGATTTTATAGAAAAATCTGGAAATCTGAATATGGTACAGAGAGTTCACACACTCCACAGCAAATTATATTATCATATATCTCCATCCCTACTAACATCTCAATATTACTGTACTAGGCGCTCAGTCATGTCTGATCTTTTGTGACCCCATGGACTGTAGCCCGCCAGGATCCTCTACCCATGGGATTCTCCAGGCAAGAATACTGGAGTGGGTTGCCAATCCCTTCTCCAGGGGATCTTGTGGACCCAGGGATAGAACCCAGGTCTCTTTATGTCTCCTGCGTTGGCAAGTAGGTTCGAGCCACCTGGGGACCCCACTCCTATCACACACTGTGAATAATCGTGTGCATTGTTCATTTTGCACAAACATCTGCAGGTACATCTCTGGGAAAAACATCCCCACGGGAGTTTGCTGGGTCAAAGGGCACCCGCACAGGCAGTTTGGTTAGGAAGAGCCACAGTGCCCGCCCCGTGGCTGGACCAATGCAATTCCCCCACACACACCCCAGCAATGGGAGCTCACAGAGTTGCTTCTTTGCAACTATCCAGGACACGACCACCTTGGGCAGTGTGCGATCTTCACAGGAAAAGGAGGCATTTTTCATTGCCATTTCCCTTTTTATGACTGGGTAGATGATCTTATGTTTAGGTGCCAATGGAGATGCCCTCCTATGAACTGTCTTCGGATCCAGGGCGGCCCCACGGCCACACGCCAGGCTCCGTGGGTGTTACATGTCACACAGGCTCAGCTCTGCACACAGCCTGAGGAAGCCCGCAGTGAGACTGCAAGGCCAAGAATCAGGACCATTCCGGAAAGGAAAAGCTCAGCGGTGGCTAGAGTCTCAAGGGAAGGTTTCACGTCTAGAAGGTGGTACATGGCCACTGCATCCAAGTTTCTTCTGTTCCTGAGAGAAACAGGCAGATAGGAAAGGACCTCACTAGGATCAAGGCACCAGGGAGACCGAAGGTTACAGCAGACTCTGGGGCCTGTTTACTCCACTGTTTCTTAAATTGTTTTTATTGGAGTCGAGTTGCTTTACAACATCGTGTTCATTTCTGCTGTATAGCAAAGTGAATCAGCTAGATGTGTGTATATATATATCCCATCCTCACTGGATTTCCCTTTCATTTAGGTGACCACAGAGCACCGAGTCCTCGGGGCTATGCAGTAGGTTCTCATCGGTTATCTGTTTTACACAAAGTATCAACAGTGAATACACGTCAACCCCAATCTCCCAGTTCATCCTACCCCCGTTTTCCCCCCTTGGTATCTATACCTCTGTTCTCTACGTCTGCATCTTCATTTTTTTTTAATTAATTTTTATTGGACTCATTGGAAAAGACCCTGATTGCTGGGAAAGATTGAGGGTGGGAGGAGAAGGGGACGACAGAGGATGAGATGGTTGGATGGCATCACCGACTCAATGCACGTGAGTTTGAGCAAACTTGAGGATATGGTGAAGGACAGGGAAGCTTGGCGTGCTGCAGTCCATGGGGTCACAAAGAGTCAGACACGACTTAGCTACTGAATAATGACAGTTGCTTTATAATGCTGTACTACATTTCTGGGGTCTGTTTAGAGGGAGAGAAAGACCAAAGGCAGCACAGACGCCAGCCAAGGCCTTGAAGTTACACCAATCAAGTCACAGAACTGGGTCTCATGGTGCAAGTGGACAGGAATGCAAACGTCCTTTCTTCACACTCAATAGCTATTTTGAGGGCAGTGATTGTATTCACTTTTATGACTGGTTAGTTCAGAGGCTTTCAAAGTTTCAATTACCTGAAAGCCTTTAAAAGCACATCTTCCAGCCCTCAGTGGGGTCCGGGGTGCATACTTGGGACAGGCCCCCAGGTGGGTGGACACCTCTGATAAAGGACCCCCTCTGGCCCCAAGGCTGACAAGCAGTGGGACAGCCCGACACGGGTCCCCAGGGACAACAGGAATTTTCAGGAGAGACAGTGGCTGGTGCGGAGGAGATGTCCATGTCAGAAATCTCTCTCGCACACAGGAATAGGGGCCATGCCTTGAGGCTGTGGACGGGAAACAGAACATTCAGTTTCGCAAATATCTCAGGTCTACTATGAATTCTCCCCAGACCAGAGACACCCTGGGCCGTTCATCTGCATATCAGATATATTATTTATGCTCCTGCCAGATCCCAGCGTGCGCGGGGTCATGTCACTTTCATAACCTCCTCCTGCAGACGGACAAATGGCAAGGTTGAGTCAGCTAGATGTGCGCTCAGGGTCAAGGGTGAGCGCTCTTCAATTTCCAGACTCAAATAATATCTCTGTCCCCTGATTCCTTCTCCCTCCCAGGACACTGGGTTGTCAAATGCATCTAGACCGCTTCTCAGGCTTTATCTTCACCCTCTCCTCCTCTCAGCTAGACTCAAGACCACACTCTTCACTCAGGCTGTTAATGCATCAGTAAGCCAGCCTTTTACTCTCTCCAAGTTCATCTCCACCAGCCCTTCTCAGACCACAAGCTCCAGAGAGAGGAGTCATCTCAGCACCCACAAGGGAGCCTCTGCTTCTGTCCTCCAGCGTCATTCCCCCTTCCCACACCCCCTCCCCGCACTCTTTAGACCCAGGGTCCCCAACCCCTGGGTGTGGACAGTGCCTCTTGTCAGAACAGCAGCAGCGTTAGACTAGAAATAAAGTGCACGGTAAATGTAATACACTTGGATCATCCCAAAACCATCCCTCCCTCCCAGTCCGTGAAAAAATTGTGTTCTACAAAACTGGTCCTTGGTGCCAAAAAGGCTGGGGACCAATCAATGCTTAAGACTATAGTGAAAGTCACTCAGTCATGACTCTCTGAGACCCCATGGACTGTACAGTCCGTGGAATTCTCCAGGCCAGACCAGAGTGGGGTAGCCGATCCCTTCTCCAGGGGATCTTTCCAACCCTGGGATCAAACCCAGGTCTCCCGCATTGCAGGCAGATTCTTTACCAGCTGAACCACTAGGGAAACCCAAGAATACTGGAGTGGGTAGCCTATCCCTTCTCCAGAGGATCTTCCCAACTCAGAAATCAAACTGGGGTCTCCTGCATTGCAGGCGGATTCTTTACCAGCTGAGCTACCAGGGAATAATCTGCCTGCAACACAGAAGACCCAGGTTCAATCCCTGGGTCGGGAAGATCCCCTGGAGAAAGGAATGGCTACCCACTCCAGTATTCCATGGGGTCACAAAGAGTCAGATACGACTAAGTGAATAACACACAGCCAAATAAAGTTCACGTCTCAATTCAGCTTAAGAATATAGGAAGGGCTCAAATCCAATCCTACCTTCTTGAAGGAATCTTTCCCCACCACTGTAGTCAACACCCCATGAAGGGCACCTGCTAGGTGTCAGGTACCACTCCCAGGCAATGAGAGGCACATAAAACACAGCCTCATCCCCACGAAGTTGAGTCTAGTATATGAAACAGACATTCTGATGCAAGGTGGTGAGACGGTCTCTGTTCTCAGTTTATGCAGGTGGCTATCTTAAGTCTATCCTCAGGAAGGGAGAACTTCCTGGGGGAGGTGGCATCTGAGTTGCACCTTTAAGAAACCAAGAGGACTGCAGGTTGCAGGAGGGTTGTGTGGCTTACAGAAGCACGGGAGGAGAAGAGTGGACTTCCAAAGGCCCCGTGGGTAAGGGAAAGGACAGCAACAAGCTGTGTGTGCAGCTGGAGTGGAAACACCAAAGCATCCAGACTGGTCCACACTTATTCAGACCAGTCGTGAGGCTGCAATCAGGAATGGCTTCCCCAGGCAGCTTTCTTATTCACAGGGGCTCCAAATTCAGCTAACAAATGCAAATAGCGCCTTTTAATAATGCAGACATGCATCAATAATTCAGAAGCCCGGAGGCTCCCCCAAAGGAACCATGAAGAATATCAAGAATCCCCCGCCCGGGATTTAGCAGCTTCAGAAAGCATGGCCCTTGAGGCTGCACTCTGGAAAGAAAGAGCTTCTCTCAAGGAGTTCATCCCAGGTTCCGCCTGAGGACCTCTAAGTCTGCCCAAGAAGATGATTCCGACCTAGTACACAAAAGTGAGCATCCTTCACAAGTGTGTGATTGATGGACTCCTGGCCCATTACAAACCTCTTCCAATCACATCCCCTGTTTCCACCCTCACCTGTGTGGTGGTAGGGTCCTGCCTCTGGCCTCTGCAGACCAGAAAGCTGGAGCTCTTACCTAAGGACTTGCTGGATGATATGACAGAAGGTTCCAGAGACAGGACTCTGACCCGGCCCTTGAGCCCTACTTGCTGTCCACTGGTGAATCCTACCTAGGACATCTGGAACTGGGCAGACCCCTGGAAAGCCACTTAGTCCAACTCCCCTTGGTACCCAGCAAAGGACTGGTGACCGAGCTGGGTCAAGATGCTGATGCTCTAAGGTTGATTAATTATCTGGGGGTGAACCAGGTCTTTTCTGAAGCAAGAGGGAGGGCTCATGCACACCAGTTACGAGGGGCCCCGTTGGGCCCCCTCAGGAAGGAAGACACAGATGACCTTTCAAGGAGCTGGGTCTGGGAGCAGAACAATGTAACACAGAGACATGGCCTTTTCAAGAAGAGTCCGGAATTGCTGCCCGGAACTGGGGCATCAACAAATCCAGTGTAAAGTCCATCAAAGGGCAAAACAGTTTTCCAGCTTTTATCTTACAAATCCAAAGTGGATAAGTGGTAATATAGGAGAGATGTAAAATTCCAATGATGTAAACATAAACCATACAACTTAAAAAAATAATAATAATAAAAAAATAAATGAATAAATAATAAGAAATAATAAAATAAATTATTTTCAGACGACAGAAAAATGCGCTAAATTGCCTTCACAAATAAAAATGCAGCTGTACATCTCCTTGGTCAGATGACAGGATTACAGAAATATTGCCGTGATGAGGAGCGCACAGGCTCTCGGGTCAAACCTGGATTCTACATGATCTCACTTCAGGCAGGGTACCCAGCCTCTTGCCTTCTCATCTGACTGCCTATCAAAGGGGCCAGCAGTACCTGCTGCCCCTTCCTCCTGGCCCTTGAGAGACAGAGAAAGATCTGACTCTGAGTTGAAAGGAAATTCATGGAGCACAAGTTTCTGCCAGACACCTTGCCTCCCTCCCAACATCCCTAGAGTATATCATCCCCATTTTACAGGGGTGTAGACTGAGACTCAAGGACCTTGAAGCACTTGGCCCCAAACCATCTGTCCCCAGGGCAAGCTCTAGGGGATAAAGAAAGATTCCAGTCAGCAAAAGGCTTCTGGTCTTCCTGGCCACAGCGGTAGAACCGGAAGCTGTTTGAGCCCCAGCCCCCGCCCCTCACTCGGAATCCCACTTGAGATGGACCCAAAACCCACGAGTGTGCCCTCCCGCTCCCAGGCAGCCTGTCAGAACTAGCTGACCAAGAGCTGCCGTCTGGCCTGAGAAGACGCCAGGCAACGCTTGGTGCCTGGCCGGGCTGGAACCACCTCCCACGTGGGCAGGACCGCTTCGGGGAACTCGACCAGACAAGAAAGCCTCCGTGTGCCCAGTTCTGGGAGCAGGAGTGGCCGGGGCTGTCCCACCCAGGTGTGGTCGGCACAGTGAGTCCGTGACCTCTGCCCCTTCAGAGTCTCTCTACCAGCATCTGGTACTATTTTAAGACCTTCTGAGATCCAAACAGGATTCTGAGCTCGCCGGGGATAGTCTGTAAAAGTTTTCCACTGGCACAAAGATATTCAGTGCTGTAACTCAAAGCATGACTTTACAATGGGACCTGATTATCAAGAGTTCCAGAATATCCTCTCTCGAGCCGCTCTGCTCCTTTCTCTTTCCTGTCCTTTATGGGCTGGCGGGCACACAGCACGTAGACCGGGCAAATGCCTCACGCAGGGGTTTGCAGGAGGACTTTTTCTCTGGGGTCCCAGCCCTCCTGCTAGGGAGCTTCCATCCATGCCCACCACAGAGACGTTACCCTGAGAGTCGTGTTGATATTTAAGCACATCTGCTCCAATCCACTGACTTTGCACATCGCTCCTAATAAAGCCCGAAGGCTGCCAGTGGCACGGACCCCCATCTCCCTGATTCCCCCCAATCCCTCCCTCACCAGCTCATGCCTCTCCCCACGTGAACCTTCCTCACTCTCTGGCTTATTTTCCTGTTGCCCCCTCTGCCCAACTCCAGCCCAGGGCTTACTCTTCTTCACCCCACTCTGCACCTGGCAAGCCAAGGGCTCCATGCACCACCCCGGACGCGCCGGCTGTCAGCTGAGTCCAGCCAGTGGGAAGCACCAGCAGGAGGTTCGTGGGCGGATGGAGGAAGCGTTCAGGCTCCACACGGAGGAGCCTGGGTCCCCCCACACGACAGCCCTGCCGAGTGGTCCCTCCTCCGCCCCTCTCGCCGGGGCTGGGCCTGCATGGTGCCCCATGTTGGTCCCTAACCCTGCCCTGCCTCTGTCCACCGCCCTTCACTAAATCCTCCTCCGCTGAGCCCACTGGGACTCTGACTCATCCAAGCTCCTCCTGCCTGGTCTGGGGGTCTCCTGCGCCCTCTGCAGCCACCGTCTGGGAGCCCTCCACCTGCTGCAGCGGAAAGAAAAAGCATTGAGGGACTCTCAGAGCATCCATCAGGAAGGCACAGCTTTCTGCACACATCTGATCGGCCAGAGCATGTCCCATGACCAAGCTTCACTTCTAGGAGGAGGGATGTATCCCCACCCATCGAAAGGGCAGCAGTGACACGTGAGCCTGAACTGGGATACCATCTAAGCCAGGAATCTTTGCTTATGTCTTTCTAACCTGGCTCACCTCTCACAGTGCCCGACAACCTGTCAAGCCACTCAGAAAAGTCCCTTCAACAAACGAACAAAAGCTTCTTTGTGCTTAACCTTCAGAGCCTGTTCATGAGACCCACAAGAAAGGCAGGCCCATCACTGGTCTATTAACCCCGGGGTTAACTTCTCAGTCTCCGGTGCCTCCCAGCCTGTGGGGCCTGGGTTCAAATCCCAGTTCCGCCTTTTATTATCTGGGTGACCGTGGACCAAATTAATAAACCTCTCTGTGCCTCAGCTTCTTCAAATGTAAGGTGGGGGTGGTGATAACGGTACTCAGAACACAGGATTGTTATGAGGATGAAACAAGTTACCCGACAGAGAGCACTTAGAATTGAACCTGATAGAACTTCCATGGCGGTCCAGGGGTTAAGACTTTGCCTTCCAGTGCAGGGGGTGTGGGGTTGATCCCTGGTCGGGGTGCTAAGATCCCACATGCCTGGCAGCCAAAAAACCAAAATGTAACACAGAAGCAATATTATAACAAATTAAATAAAGACTTTACAAATGGTCCACATCAAAAAAATATTTTTAACAAAAGGAGTTTGCACCGGACACGTGGTAAACATGCTATAAATAAAAGCTATTATTAATACTATTATCACTGGAGTCAGATTTTGTTTTGATCCCACACGCTTTGGACTAAGTCACTTGCTTTATTTCTCAACAGTCCTCCAAATGACAAACCTTCAAACTACGTGTTCCCAATACTTGTTGAGTGTAGACCCACTATTGACATCTACCTACAGCCCCTCAAGACAACTGCTTTGAAAAGGACCACTTTCAGTTTCCATGCAAACTGCGATGCAGTATATAATTGTATACACATGATATGTGCATTTTGTTTTTCAGTCACTCGGTCGTGTCCAATTCTGCAACCCCGTGGACTGCAGCATGCCAGGCTCCCCTGTCCTTCACCATCTTGTGGAGTTTGCTTAAACTCATGTCCATTGAGTAGGTGATGCCATCCACCATCTCATCCTCTGTCACCCCCTCCTCCTCCTGCCCTCAATCTTTCCCAGCATCAGGATCTTTTCCAATGAGTTGGCTCTTTGCATTAGTGGTAAAAGTATTGGAGCTTCAGCTTCAAAATCAGTCTTGTTAATATACTACATAGAGACAGATATGATACATAGACATAAATTATTTTATCTGATATCCACAATCCCACCCAAAACAAAGTCACGAGAGCAATACACGAACTTATCACCGCTGGCAGCTCCACACTTACGAAAGCTGGGGCCCAGTGTGAATCCTGGCTATGAGCAAGTCCCTCCCCACAGGGGCCACCCTCATCTGTAAAGCAGGGATACTCATTTCCCTGCCTCCCAGGATAACTCTGCAAAAGGCAAGACCAAAGTGAAAGGACCATTGTGCCTGGCACACAAGATGGGCTCAATCAATCTTAGTTCTCTGTCCCTCTGTAATAAAACTAAAATATTTGACATGGAAAACTGAGGAAATTTTTCAGGAATAATATAAAGTTATCCACAGCCTCCTAAAAGCCATCAAGGGAATTTTTCAGAAGTCCATCTTCCAAGAGCAACGGTTCGTGAACTTCAGAATGGAGTTTCTAAATTTCCCCTTAATTTCTGGTATTCAGAAAAATATGTGCTTAAGTGATAAGATGTCAGTGGCAGCAGCTGAGGGGTCCACCCTGAACCTTTTTTGATTCTTTCCAGGTTAAAAGTATTGCTGGAAGCCCACAGTCGTTCTCCAGCAAGTCCTGGACCACACAGAAGGTGAGTCCACAGCCTCTTCTCCCCAACCTGGTGGCCCCAGCCAGACACCATCTCCTTAGTCAGGTCAGCCGTGGCTTGCCTGTGGGCACCGGGTGGTAATTCCAGCTGCCCTGGGGAAGGGGGCACCTGTCGGTCATGCAGTGGAACAGGACTTCAAAGAACTCTGGCATTTGCTGGGAAAATAATAACTCAGCCTTGGGAGCCCTGGCTTCTGGCCCCATGAACGTGAGTCCATATTCTCCAGCAAGACACAGGCTAGTGAAAGCTAATTGTAACCAGAACCAGCCACGTCCACCTACCCTCCAACTAGAGGACTTCACTGAATCACCTGTCACGGAAGCTTTGTAAAAACAGAGTAGATGAGAGGACCATCTCCTCTCTCTCCTCTTCCTCATCACAGCCTCCTTAAATGTGATATGTCAACCCTGCAGCTGTGGTACTCGGATTTGAAGCCAGGCTCCCCTGCTTACTGTCTGGAAAACATGTTTCTTAAGGGAAACTTAATAAACATAAAGCAGTGCCTGACACAGTACAAGCACTGAGCTGTTGTTGTTGTTCAGTTGCTCAGTTGTGTCCGACTCTTTTGCGACGCCACAGATTGCAGCCTGCCAGGCTCCTCTGTTCATAGGATTTCCCAAGCAAGAATACTTGAGTAGGTTGTCATTTTCTTCTCCAGGGGATCTTCCTGACCCATGGATCAAACTTGCGTCTCTTGCATTGCAGGCAAATTCTTTCCCACTGAGCCACCAGAGAAGCCCGCAAGCACCAAATTCTTATTTTATGATTAGCAATTAGCATTTTCCTACCACACCTAGCCTCTGGAACTGTCTAGTTCTGGTCATCTCGCCAATGGGGACATCCCATTTCCTTCCACAGTGAAAAGCTTTCACTGCAGTCCCTTGAAAGTCAGATAACATGGTTTAGCCTCCACCTGATTCTCTACAGTCTGCATTCATTCATTTTTCATTCATTCATTGAAGAATATTTATTAACCTCTCGCTAAGCACTGAACATGGAGAACAAGAAGGACCCAGTCACGGCTTCTACCCTCTCATGGAGGAAACATATCAAAAACAAGAAGCAAAATGAATCAACGAAGATTGTTTGAAGACAGTGATTGGTGTCACGAGGAACATCAAGAGTACTTGGTGATTCAGATTAACAGAGGTTTGGGGAAGGGGCCTATGAGACCGAGCGGTCTGAGCAGGGAGAACGGACTCTGCTACTCAAACTGGGAGATGAGATCCTTAACTCTGGTGCCACCTGTGAGCTTGTCAGAATTCTGATGTTCCGGCCTCACCCTAGAGCCCTGGGTGTGGGGTCCCACCACCTGGGCTGTAACAAGCCCTCCAGGCGGTTCTGACGTTCACTCAAGTGCTTGAGAAGCACTGGACAGGAAGACTGATGACATTAACAAATATGCAGGCATGTCCCCGGGGGGGAACATTCTTTGCCCTTAGGACCAGACAAACTCCAAGCCCCAACACCAAGATACCGAGATCCTCGAGGTTGGTTTCTGGAAAATAACTGTCCATGGGGTCGATGTCTACCTGCCCCAGCTGGGGCCAGCTGGAGGAAGTGGGAGGGACTGGGCCAAGCAAGCAGAACCGGCATGACCCGATCAGCAGCAGCAGAGCAGAGGGCAGGTGGACCAGGAAAGCTTCCAACTGCCCTGGAGCTGCCGTCATGGTGGCCACATTCCAGTGCCCTGAGAGGAATGCGGACAATGTCTCAGAGTCCTGGGCAGCACCGACCTGAGGTACAAAGGACGCTAGGATGCCTGCTGGTTGACCAGAAGTGGCCTATGGAATCTGGCCGAATCCCTGGCATGCCTTGTAGCCCTTGCCCACTCACTCCCCTTGACCACCTGCTCCCTGGGGCTCAGCAGGGCCCAGGGGATGATGAGCAACTAGCAGGTAACAGAGCCAGGACTCAGGCTCAGAGGCCATAAAAAGCAATTCCTTTCAAGGGCCCTTGGGGTCAGACTTGCTCTCGTAGACTCTAAAGCATTCCATGCTCATCATCCAAGATAACACAGCAAGGCAGATTTCAGGGCCCAGAGTGGCCAAGAGAATCAATGGGGGAATCACAGAATCCAGAATGCACCATGTTCTCTCTCCACTTGCTTGGCCACCACCCCAACCAGGCCACCATCGCTCTCACCTGGAATGAAGCAAATGTGGCTTCCCCAGCTCCAGGGCCACCCCGTCCATGGAACCCGCCAGCTGCTTCATGCCATCCTGTCTCCTCTCTAATCACCAATCCAACCTCCCTCCCCTCATCGGCCTTGCTGTCTGGCAGTCCTTCTGTTCCCCAAATAGCCAGGCTGGCTCCCATATTATTTGAGAAATATCTATCCAAACCTCTGGACTTCCCCAGTGACTCAGCAGTAAAGAATCTGCCTGCAATGCAGGAGCCACAGAAGACACGGGTTTGATCCCTGGGTAGGGAAGATGCCCTGGAGGAGGAAACGGCAACCCACTCCAGCATTCTTGCCTGGGAAATCCCAGACAGAGGACCCTGGCAGGCTACAGTCCATAGGGTTGCAAAGAGTCAGACATGACTGAAGCAACTTAGCACATACGTATCCAGACCTCTGATAAGGATTAATCCTAAGAATACCCAATGCTGACATGTGGCAAGTTATCTGTCATAATGAGCAAGCCATCTCTACCAGGTTAAATAATGTACACCCCAAAATGCATGTGTCCCCAGAACCTCAGAAGGTGACCTTATTTGGAAAGAGTCTTTGCAGAGTAATTTGTAAATGTGAGGTCATATTGAATTAGTGCTTGCATGCTTGCTAAGTCTCTCAGTCATGTCCGACTCTTTGCGACCCTTATTATCTACAACCCGCCAGGCTCCTCTGTCCATGGAATTCTCCTGGCAAAAATACCAGAGTGGGTTGCCATGCCCTCCTCTAGGGGATCTTCCTGACCCAGGAAGAATCCATGTTTCCTGAATTGGCAGGTGGGTTCTTTACCACTAGCGCCATCTGGGAAGCCCATATTGGATTAGGGTGGGCCCTAAATCCAGTGAGTGGCGTGCTTATAGGAAGAGAAAAGGACATAGAGACACACGCCAGGAGGAGGCCCTGTGAAGATGGGGGTGGTGGTTGGAGTGATGTAGTTACAAACCAAGGAACTCCAAGCCAGTCACTGGAAGCTAAAGAGGCAGGGAAGATTCTCCCCTAGAGCCATCGGAGCGAGCACAGCCCTGCTCATTCCTTGATTTGGGGCCTCTGGCCTCCAGAACTGACAGAGAATAAATATCTGTTGATGGAAACCACCCAGTTTGTGGTCCGGCATTAAGGCAGCCCTGGGAAACCAATGGAGCACCTTATAAACACTCTCTCCAGTCCCGGCCCCAGCCCTGCACAGGCGGGGATCTCTCTCCAGATGGGAAGCAGAGGACCTTCGGTTCAAGTTCACACAGCCAGTGAGTGGCAGAGCTGAGATCCAACTGAAGTCTGACTCCAGAAAACCAGTGCTTGACACTTGGGCAAAGCAGGGACCCTCTTTTTAGAGAATGGGTGCAAAAAAAAAGAAAAAAGGAGGCCTGTGAAGCAACACCTGAAGGAATGTCCTGCTTCCTTAATAGGCCTTGCGCAGCTCTTCTGTCAGAAAGGGTTTCTGGGAAGCTCTGGGTACCAGGGAGCGAGGAACTGCTTCTGAGAACCAAGGGGGCTTCCTGGTGGCCCAGTGGTAAAGAATCCACAGGAGACACGGATTCGATGTCTGGTTTGGGAAGATCCCACATAAAGTTGTACCAGGACAACTAAGCCCATGCCCCAAAACTACTGAGCCTGTGCTCTGGAGCCTGGGAACAGTCTATGCTCTGCAACAAGAAAAAGCACTGCGATGAAAAGCCCATGCACCACAACTAGAGAAAAGCCTGTGCAGCAGCAAAGGTCCACTGCAACCCAACATAAAAAAATAACAACAAAAATTAAAACAAACCAAGGCAGACAGAGGCTTCATTCTGATGTTGTAATATACATCTGTCACTGGGGCCATCCCATCTTGTATATATATATATATATGATATGGGTATGTGTGTGTACACACATATTTAAAAGGTTTCATAATATGCAATATGCAATAATTATTTTTCTGCTCATCCCAGAGTCCTCTGTAGCCCCTAACCTGAATCATTATTATTTTACTTGGCTCAGATGCTAACAAGCTTACCTTCTGAACAGGCCTCCTGGGCAAAAGATCCAAAAATCTTTAACGGGTTGAGGCGCAGAACTTGGAACAGCATCTGGCGTGTAATTATTTTTAACTGGAAAAAAAATAGCCCATCCCGTCAGCCTCCCATTTCGAGTGGAGACAAACTGGCCACAAGCACATACATGAAAGGGTGGGCCGGGTGGGCCACGCGCACATCATCCCAGTGCTAACGCTCGGCGCTTCATCCAGATGAATGCGGTCATTCACGCGCTCCAAGGACCAACTGTCCTCAATGTCCCTCTTGCCCCATACATCAAGGGAAACTTGGCCTATTGGCCTATCTGGGCTCCCAAAACCATGGTGAGAGGCTTCATGCAAGTTTCCTAAAGCTTCTGTGAAAACAGGGCTTGTTTGCTTTATCATTTAAGTTGCAAAGTACATCCCTGGCTGAGGAGAAACACAAATACCACACACGACAGAGGGGAAGCCGGAGCCCTCACTGTCCCAGCTGAAAAGTACAAGCCTTGCGCTTTGCAGAGGCTACTGCTACTCCTTATTGTTATTATTCTTGCTGTTACCGGGCTTCCCAGGCAGCTCAGTGGTAAAGAATCCTCCTGCCAATGCAGGAGGCCTGGGTTTGATCCCTGGGTCGGGAAGATCCCGTAGAGGAGGGCATGGCAACCCACTCCAGTATTCTTGCCTGGAGAATCCCATGGACAGAGGAGCCTGGAGAGCTGCAGTCCACGGGGGCGCAAAGGAGTCGGACATGACTGAGCAGCTGAGCACGCATGTTGTTGTTATCAATAATAATAATGTTTTACCGGGAATCTTACAAGAGTCTCTCCCTGGGGAATGCCACATCCACTCTGGACCTGTGTCCCTCATCTGTCCAGCAAGGAATTAGACCAACAGTCAGAAGCCCGTGGCCTGAAAT
Source organism: Cervus elaphus (assembly GCF_910594005.1). Lineage (NCBI taxonomy): Eukaryota > Metazoa > Chordata > Mammalia > Artiodactyla > Cervidae > Cervus > Cervus elaphus. Next base: position 16,900,691 of record NC_057835.1, read on the forward strand.
CTACTCTGAGAAGAAAGAGCAGGAAAGGCTGGCCCCGCCCACGCTGCTGAAATGTGTCCAGGTATGAATGGCCAAAGAGCACTGGCCCTTCTTAAGAAGGGTCTTTCCTCCTAGGAAGTGGATAATCCAAGCAGTGAGAACACACACCACTGGCCTGATCCTGGATCTAACAGAGTAATTTTCAACATAGATGGAAAAACAAAAAGGGAGCCCATAAATGCCTTCATGTTTCCTGAATTGGTCATCGGGTAGGAAAAACTGGCTCACCATTGAACTAGATGACCTCCAAAGACAGTAAGGAGGCTAGTGACTTGGTTCAACAGATATGAAAACAAGGTTGGGGGAATGAGGGAGGGGACTTCGGGTCCAGGCCAGGAAGGGTTGGAGGGGGCGGGGTGGTGATCAAAGGCTTTTGGGAGGGAGGAAGACAGGGTTTTCAGCTTTCTTTCCCTGCCCCACTGATGCAGCAGAACAAGATGCTCCTTTGGGATTCAACTCAAATAACCCCTAGGATGCACGGTCCAGGGCGGGGCGGGGAATCCACTCTGTGTGCCAGAAAGAAAAGGGAAAGGAAACTTTCCCAGGGAGCTGCCAGCTCCATGCACGGGGCCTGAGGGAGCAGCTCAAGCCTGCTGTGCAGCCAGAACGGCCCCAAATTCTCGGAACGAGGCTCGGTTCAAAGGAGGCAAAGGAGGGTAAGGAACAGGCTGCACAGACTCCTTCTCCCGCGCTGGGAGGCCCGGAGACCAGGATGGGGCTGTGAGAGGGAAGCCAAGACTTCCAACCTCAGGCCAGCTCGGTCAGGCCCAGAGCTGCCCACACAGGCCACCCCAGAGGGTGGGACAGAGGGGTGGTCAGCTGCTTGGGGGCCGAGGGTATCTAGGACTCAGGTTGGCAGATCCTAGAAGGTGAAGAGGGAGGCCAGCCGGGGGTAAGAGACAGTCTGTGTGAGTGGAAAAAAGCCCCCTGGTCTGGAGTTCAGGGAATGTGGGTTTAGACGGACAGCTGTAAAACAGACAAATTTTCAAAAACAGATTTTTTTTCTTAAGTGGCTCAATGGTAAAAGAAGCCACCTGCCATTGCAGGAGACGCAGGGGACCTCGCCTTCTCTGGAGCCCATTATACAGAGTGAAATAAGCCAGAAAAATAAAGACCAACACAGTATACTAACGCATATATATGGAGTTTAGAAAGATGGTAACGATAACCCTATATGCAAAACAGAAAAAGAGACACAGATGTACAGAAGCCCCAAGCTTTTGAGTATCACTAAAGCAGCCTGAAAACAGAATACGGTATGGCCCTTCTCAGCAGTCAGATTTACATTAGCTAGTTTTACCCTCCAGCAGGTGTCATAATCTATCCTTTACTGATGAGAAATCAAGGCTGATGGAAGTTGAGGGACCTTCCTAAGCTCTCTTAGGTGAGACTGACAACGATCGGTCATCAGGCTCAGGCCAGAAGTCTTTCACTCAGCCACAGTAAACGTCGGGGCATGACCTTCATGGCAGGCCCATGAAAACTGCTCCCACCTCTCAAGCAACAAAGGGGGCTACTTAAGGAAAATCCAAAATCGGAATGAGAAGCAATGACCAGTACTAAAGAGGCACTCCCCACCCCCACCAAGACCCACATCTGGCTCAGAAACCCAACTAAACAAGAAGGCAACTCTGTCAAGGGGCAACCATCTGACATCGTTTCGAAGCTGCAATTTGACATCATTTCGTAGCTGCAATTTGGCAAAACCAAATGGGAAAGCAACTTAGATTAGCATCAAGAACCTTTGAAACGCCTAGAAGCTTTGACTTCATAATTCTACTTCCAGAAATCTATCCTAAAGAAATCCGAAAGATGGAAATAGCTTCACTCGCACAGGTGCACACCTACATACACATACACGAACATGCATCTCAGCACCAGTTGTGAGGGAAAATTATGGGAAATATTCTTAATCCTCAAAATTACAGGTAAAATTGGGAAAATGACAAAATATCCTTGCAACAGGGATGTTACAATGTTATGTTGCCTGCAAAGTGATACTTAAAAGCCTGCTTTTAACACCATGTGGAAATACTTCTATTACATTAAGAGAAAAATCCAATGAAAGTGTCAACATGAAGAGATCTCACATTTAAAAGAAAAACACACAGAAAAAAGAAAGTGCAGCTAAACGTGTTAACGTTGTTTTCTCCTTTATCCTCTTAACATTTCCCCAGTTTTCTTTAAGACAGAGCATTCCTATAAAAATAAGCGTTACTTGAGAAAAGAAAAATAAGCATTATTTGAAAAAAAGCAATGGCCCATGCTCCTGAATACAATGGGCAACAAGTGTAATTTAAGATGGTGAAAAGAACTTGCTTTCCTTTCCAGAGTATGCTCCTAACGAAGTACAAGATCCTGCAAAATAAGAGAGCCAACATAGAGACTGATGGGGGAGTCCGGTAACATGTGTCTCAAGTCCAGAAAAGCCATGGAGAGCAGAGGCGGGTGGTCCAGGAACTGTCTACCTCAAGGCAGGTCCATAGTAACGGAACCCTGGGGTGCCGGGGGCTGGGATGGCCCCAAGGGAGCAGCCTGAGAAACTGGGTGGGGCGGGGGTGTGTGAGGAAGCCCACTGAGAGTTCAAAACACAGCTGCTCTCAGGACATAGCCAAGTGGTTCAAGAAGGAGAAGCAATCTGAAACCCCAAAAAAGACAGTGGTCCAGGCAGAACACATGATCACCCACCACTTGGATGTACCAGGAAGGCCATTTAGAGGTGTGATCACACACTGTTTACCAGCACTGCCACTTTTAGAATGAATCCTGCAGATCAAGCACAGAAGGCTGAATCCTGGGTGTACACACAGCAGCCTGCCATCCGCGTCATAGTTTAGTTCGGTGCTGTCCAATAGAAACAATGCAAGACACGTAGGTAATTTAAAATTTTATAGCAGCCACGAATAAGAAATAAATCACAAAAAGAAAGAGGTGAAATTACTTTTAATCAGGTATTTTTACTTAACCTCGCTGGTAAGGAATCTGCCTGCAATGCGGGAGACCCTGGTTCGATTCCTGGGTCGGGAACTTCTGCTGAAGAAGGGATAGGCTGCCCACTCCAGAATTCTTGGGCTTCCCTAGTACCTCAGCTGGTAAAGAATCCACCTGCAATGCAGGAGACCTGGCTTCGATCCCTGGGTTGGGAAGATCCCCTGGAGAAGGGAACGGCAACCCACTCCGGTGTTCTGGCCTGGAGAATTACATGGACTATTCCATGGGGTCACAAAGAGTCGGACCCAACTAAGCAACTTTCACACACAATATATCTAAGTCTTATCATTTCAGCATGTCATCAAAAGGAATACTTATTAAAGATATTATACATTCTCTGTGTTGTACTAAGACTTAGAAATCTGGTGCACATTTGACCCTCACAGTACATTTCAATGCAGACTTCTCCACCTTTCAAGTGCTCACCAACCACATACTGGCTATCATACTGGCTAGCACAGGTCTAGCCATAATTTGAATAAGCCCAACCTCTCTGGCCACTATAGTCCTATGTTAAAAACAAGGATGGAGTTAACCTGTTTTCTTTCATCGTCAAATGCAGTTCAACAACCTTTCATTGACTGTAAGAGTTAGCATATACACAGCCCCTTTCGGATGGTACCAGCAACAGTGCTTCCTTTAGTTCCTAAAATGTGCTTCAGAAACCAGATGCTCAGAGTGGTTGTCTGCTCAGCAAAAAGTCACACAGCCAGCAGGACCCAGAACTCAGGCCTCCTGCCTACAAATTCAGTTCACTTTATCTTCACTTACTATTACCACACTAGCAAATGGGTCCCTTCTTCCTTCCCTCCCCTGGGGAATCACAGGCAAGTTGTTGAAATTTAATAAGCCATTCTATGCAGCAGCATTTTATTAATTTTTATCAGACTGTAGTTGCTTTACAATGCTACACTGATTTCCACTGTAGAGCAAAGTGAATCAGCTGTACGTATATACATCCCCTCTTTGTTGTATTTCCTTCCCATTGAGGTCACTGCAGAGCACTGATTCCCTATGCTACACAGAAGGTTCTCATCACCTATCTATTTTATACATAGTGTCAATAGTGTACATATGTCTATCCCAACCTCCCAATCCATCCCCTCCCTTCCCCCCACTTCCTGCAAGGAAATCAAACCAGTCAATCCTAAAGGAAATTAACTCTGATTAATCATTGAAAGGTCTGTTGCTAAAGCTGAAGTCCCAACACGCTGGTCACCTGATGTGAAGAGCCGACTCATTGGAAAAGACCCTGATGCTGGGCAAGATTGAGGGCAGGAGGAGAAGTGGGCAGCAGAGGATGGGATGGTTAGATAGCATCACTGACTCAACGGAATAAATTTGCACAAACTCCAGGAGATAGTGGAGGGCAGAGGAGCCTCGTGTGCTACAGTCCACGAGGTCAAACACAGCTCAGCAACTTAACAACAACCCCTTCCCCACCCCACCCTCATTATCCATACATTTGTTCTCTGCATCTGTGTCTCTATTTCTGCTTTGCAAATAAGTTCATCTGTATCATGTCTCTAGATTGCACATATAAGCGATACTACACGACATTTGTTTTTCTTTCTGATCTGCTTCACTCCGTATGGCAGTTTCTATGTCCATCCATGTCTCTGTGTGACAGCTTTTAAAGAGACCCCACCATGCACCCTTCTCTGCTTCCTCGGCAGAGGAACATCTAAAAATCTAAAACACGTAACAACTGAAAGACGTGCGCATCCTTGAGAAGCATAATTCATCACCCTAGCAATGAAAACCAGACTGTCTGCTGGGTGGGGTGTGACTTTACAGCTATCAGTTTCTTGGCTGCAAGGCAGAGTGCTTGCCTGGGTCGCCTGACCCACTGCAGTAAATGGAATGAGCCTGCCAGTAATCCTCTCGTGCTGATTAGGTCCCAAGAAGAGAGCGGAAGATGGAAGAGGACCTAAGGACCATCTGTCATCTGCTCCCATCTCTGCCACTTCAGCTTGCCTTGGGGGGCTTCACTCCACGCTCTGTGATCTGGAGGGCCAGGCAATAGGACCCATTAGTAAACTTCTCTCAGTGCCCCCAAGCTCCCTCATTTCATAATCAATGCCCTGGAGCCCTGAGCAAGAGATGAACTCAATGGGCAGGACAGCAAACCAGTTAGACCCCTCAGATCCTGCAAGCAGGTTGCCTGGCTTCAAATCCTGGTTCTGGTCCTGCAACTTAGTGGCTGTCCCCTTGGAGAGCCACTTCCCTTTCTGCCTCAGTTTTCCCATCTGTAAAATGGGGAGATTAATACTGACAGCACACACTGTTGTAAGGATTAAATACATAGATTAGATATAGAGGCAGAGTGCTCTCGGAGGCAGGCCCATAGGCAGAGCTATTTACTTGAGAGCCGACAAGAGTGTGCAGATCAGGGAATGAAGGAAGGAAATGATGAATGTCATGGACTGGACTCCAAAACTAGAAATTTAAGAAGCAAAGCAACAAGTATCAGTGGGCTTTTCAAACTGGAAAGTACACAACACCTTCGATCACTCGGCCCACAGTTTGTGAACCAACCCCTGGAGGCCAGAGACCCAGTACTCCTGTGCCCATTTGGGGCTCACAGGCCAACTGGATACTGATAATCAGATCTTCAGTTCAGTTCAGTTCAGTCGCTCAGTCGTGTCCAACTCTTTGCAACCCCATGAACCGCAGCACACTAGGCCTCCCTGTCCATCACCAACTCCCGGAGTTAACCCAAACTCAAGTCCATTGAGTCGGTGATGCCATCCGGCCATCTCATCCTCTGTCGTCCTTTCTCCTCCTGCCTTCAATCTTTCCCAGCATCAGAGTCTTTTCAAATGAGTCAGCTCTTCGCATCAGGTGGCCAAAGTACTGGAGCTTCAGCTTCAACATCAGTCCTTCCAATGAACACCCAGGACTGATCTCCTTTAGGATGCACTGGTTAGATCTCCTTGCAGTCCAAGGGACTCTCAAGAGTCTTCAACACCACAGTTCAAAAGCCTCAATTCTTCAGTGTTCAGCTTTCTTTATAGTCCAACTCTCACATCCATACATGACTACTGGAAAAACCATAGCCTTGACTAGACAGACCTTTGTTGACAAAGTAATGTCTCTGCTTTTTAATATGCTGTCTATAAAAAAAAAAAAAGCAGAGACATTACTTTGTCAACAATCAGATCTTACCAAGCACCTAATACTCAACGGTGCTGGAGGAATCCGCTAATGTACAAAATCTTATTCAATGCTCACAATCAAGTATCTAGTTGGTAGTACTAACCACTTCATTTTACAGATGAGGAACGTAAGACTCAAGATGGGGAGATCTGAGACTTTTGAAAGCAGACATATCCATTAAGCTGTTTTCCTATACTTCTCAGGCAGGTGAGCGATTATTTCTGACTTTGGGTGGCCTCTGCTACGGAGTATCAGAATGATTCAAAATGCCAGGCAGAGGCCCCCAGTTGTAAAAAGCTCAGGCTCCAGGTCTCAGCCACAAATGAATGAATAAATCTTGCTGATGAAGCGGGTCCCTCTCCTGGAAGAGGGACTTGCCCGCCCTGCTCCCATGATTTAGGCTGGGCAAGGCAGGCAGCCACGGAGGGATGATGTGTAGTATTTTCCTCCTGGAGGCTTCCAAGCCAGGACAGGCCTCTCTGGGGAGCCTATTCTCTTCCGATGCTGCCAGTTTATCTGTCAGTTTATCTGTTTCGGAAAGGATTATCCTGGCTGGGGGTATCTAAGCTGAGGGCTATTGTAAACACTGGAGGAGGTGCCTGACATTCCTACATTCCATGCAGAAGAGCTTGGGAAGCATAGATGGAAAGAGGGGGAAATCCCACCTGGGGAGGTCAAGATCACCTGAGGGACCTGGAACTTGCCTGGAGTCCTGGGTCCACTTGGATGGGAACATAATCTGTACCAAGGGTTGTTTCAGGACCCTTCTGGGCATCAGTTTCTACCCCAGCATCAGCCTGGGGCAGGTATAAGAGGTCCTGAACCGCCCGCAGGAACAATGCTAACAGCAGGGGCTGCTTATTCAGTGCTTGTTATCACTCCAGCCCAGATGAGTTCATCACATTTTGTGTGCCATCTCATTTAAACTTTAAACTAATGTGGATCTTTTCAACTCAGTTCCCAGCTGAGGAATCAGGCAGAGGGAAGTTAAGTTCACTGCACGATGAACTAAGTAACAGAATGAGGCCAAGGCTAGAGGGAACCTGCAGCCATTCCGTTCCAGGAGCCACGTTCCTCACCATCACACCAACAGCATTTCTTTTTAGATCATTTAGATCTTTTCAGATCATGATGAGGGTCAACAGTCCATGGCTAACGACATCTCTTCCAATTTTGAAAGTCTATGGTCCCAGGAAAATCCAAAAGCAATTGTTTGCACCTGACACCAAAAGCACAAACAACAAAAGAAAAACTAGATAAATCAGAGTTCACCAAAATTTAAAACCCCTCTGCATCAAAGGACATCTTCAAAAGAGTCAAAAGACAACCCATAGAACAAGAGAAAATATTTGCAAATCATCTAAAAAGGGATTCACATCCAGAAAATAGGAAGAGCTCAACAATAACCAAAAAAATACATTTCTCCAAAGAAGATATACAACTAGCCAATAAGCATATACAAAGATGCTCAACATCACTAGTCACTAAGGAAATGCCAATCACCACCACTATGAGATGCTACTTACATACTTTTAGGATGGTTATTATAAATTTAAAAAAGAAGAACATAACAAGTCTTAAGGATGTGGAGATTTGGGAACCCTTGCTCACCCACAGCTGGTAGGGATAGAAAAGGGTGCAGTTTCTATAAAAACAGTATTCAGTTTCCTATCTATCCAACAGCTCACAATTCCCAATTCAGGTCTGTTGTCAGAAACTAAAATGCAAAGATCATTTGTATTCATTCACTCAGCCAATGATCTTTGGACTAGACATTGGGGAAAATGGAAGACAATAAAGTGAACAAAAATTTTGAGGCTTATTTTCTATTGGGGGCTTATTTTCTATTTGGGGGCTACAGAAAGCAGGCAAGACAGATAACTCAGACTGGACTTTACACGGTGGGAGGCAGTAAACAGGGAAACAAAGCAGCTCAGAGGAGCACGAAGTGTTGGCTGGATGAGTGACGCTGAAGGTGGAGAAGCCACAGGGAAACTGACAGGGCAGGGTGCGGGTGGGGCGGCAGACCGCTGCAGGTCCCAGAGCTGGACCGGGGCACAGGTCCAGCAGGCTGGGGCTCATCCCAGGGGAGTCCAAGGCTGAGGGGAGGGTTCTGAACAGGACTTACATGATGACCTAGGTTTCACCAAGACGACTCTGCTGCTGGAAGAACTTAAGGAGCCACAGGGAGCCACACCAATGATCATTTATAATGACACGATCTCCCCAAGAAAGCACAGATTGACACCGGAAAGTAAAAAAAATAAATAAATAAATAACTGGGCAAAGTCAGGGGCTTTCTGTGTATTCACTCATTTAATCCTCTTAACCATCCCAGAACAGCAAGGCTGTTATTCCCATTTGACAGATGAAGAAACTGAGGCACAGAGATTTGAAGGCTACGCAATTCTCTAGTGATTGAGCTGAGGTTCCAACCAGACAGTCAAAGGTCAGAGTTTGAGGAGATAGAATCACCCATGCTGTCTGAAGCTTACATTATGATAATGAGCAGAGCAAAGCAAATGAAGAGAGTGCTGGTCTGGGTACCTAACAGTTTTCCTCCCCATCGGAGCTTCTTTGTCAGTCTATTGTCAATCTATCCTCCCCACCCCCACTCTTGCTCAACACCACCAATTTCTAGGTATAATTAAAATGGGTGTATGGCACAGAAAAAATAAAACCTGGAAGCCATTTTACTGTAACTCACATCACCTAGGACATCTGCCAGTTTCACTTTCCCCTTTTCCCTCTGAATCTCTATCCAGAGATCATCTAATTTAGCACCAGAGTTGTGGAGTTATCAGAGCTGAAATTTGCAGTCGAAACTGCCTACCCTTTTGAGGTATGAAGAAACAGGGAATGGGAAAGTGGGGCTGGAAATAAAGACAAACTTCCTCTAGGGAAAAGAATTCATATTTATACTTCCTGGGTATAGAGTTAATAGATAAGAGATTGGTTAATGGATTGATTCCAAATCCAATCTTCGCGTGCTGACCTGGGTTCCAACCTACCTTTTAACAGCTGTGTGAACCTGGGCAAATCAACTGATGTCTCTGAGTCTCAGTTTGTGCCATCTGAAAAATGGGGTTGATGATGGTTCCTATTCCATAAGGAGTTGCTGAGCATACATGGAATAATGAAAGGGAAGCCCTCGGCATTGTACCCATCACACAGTGGGCTCTCAGGATGCCAGCTGCTGTTATCAACCATACTATTATTTTTACTACAAATCCTCCCAACCCACCAGAGGCAGGAGATAGTGTTTCCATTCAGAAATAAGAAACAGAGACTGCAGCCCTTCTACAACAGGCATACCCATCTCCTTCTGCCACTCACCAATCCCATTGCTGGGCTCAGCTCCTCTAGAAGAAGCCTCCCAGACCAGCCGGACCTCAGTCATCCTGGCCTTGTGGGCCCATCTAAGGCATCTGCCATCTGAAGCCAAACCTGGTCCTCAACTACTTCAACCCCCAAGCACCAGCATCACTCTGTCCACTTCTGAGAACCAGACTTCACCCCAGTGTTGTCGCCATGCGCAAAAAGCATACATCTGTTTTCCTGCAGTGGACTGGGAGGGGGGGTTCTTAGAGGGATCCCCAAGTGTAGCTACATGTCCAGCACAGCGCCAGAGAGTAGCACGCAGTAAATACCAGGTGAGCGAATGGCACTGTTCCACTGTGAGTTTTCTGTGTAATTAGTTCAGAGTTATTACATGGATTAATACGGACAAGTTCTTAAGAACAGCACAGAGGCAGGGCTTAATAACTCTAAGAAGTCATGTTATTGTAGCTCCTAATAATGCTGAGTAAGGACTGTGATGCTCCACCATAACTGCACTAACGCCGAATCATCACTGTCGGTGGCTTTCCTCTGCCTGTCTGCATCTCTAAAGGCAAGGATACATCTACCAGACTATCAAACCCATGGTTCTTTTTTATTTCCCAAGAGCCTTGACCAGTTCCAGGCACATGTTCAGCTCCTAGAGTTTCCAGATGAGTGTGCTCAGTCACTCAGTCGTGTCTGACTCTTTGCGACCCTTTGAACTGTAGCCCACCAGGCTCCTCTGTCCCTGGGATATTTCAGGCAAGAATATTGGCATGGGCTGTCATTTCCTCCTCCAGGGGATCTTCCCTACTCAGGGACCGAACGTGCATCTCCTGTACTGGCAGACGGATTATTTACTGCTAAACCACCGGGGAAGCTTAGAGCTCCCAGTCATATCCTTAATGAACTTTGCCTCCGTAATGTGAAGAAAGATGACAAGATGGAAACACTGCACAAGATCGGGGGAGGGCTTTACTTCCTCCTGGATCGGTTGTTTCTTTAAGTAACTTGGCCGCGATGGCTCACCTAAAGGAAGTGAAATCTGAAAAGCATGTATTTTCCCCTGATGGAAATCAGCAAAGGCTCACAGACTTCCAGGGCAAACATCAGTGAGCTGGCCGGAAACCACCACTGCCTAATAACAGCCGACCAACACTTTGGAGCCCAGCAGGATACAAAAGGTCTGGCTTCCTCCACAAGAAAAAAAAAAAAGCTAACATGTGTTGAGGGGGTGGAGAGGGAAGGGAAAAGGAAAAAGGCAGTCAACATCTAGGAAATTATTACTTTTCCAGGACACACAGCCTATCACAAAAGCAATCAAGGAACTGAAGAAGCAACCTAGAATAGCATCATGTGCAAACAGCTCTAAAGGGAAGAAAGTGAATCACATGTATGCGAGAGGTGCTCTGCTGCAGTACCTTAGTCAATAAGGGTTTAAGCCCACCAAGCCGAACCTGCAGCCTGCGAGGCGCTGGGGGCACAGCAAACAGCCTGTCGGGTCTGGTGGAACCTGTGCAACGGGACGGGGAGAGCCATAAGCAGGGGTTGCAAACTGCTGGCCTGGGGGCCACAGCTGGCCAGCATGTGTTTTGTCTGACCTGTGAGGGGGTCTTCAAAAATCTAAACTGAAATATTTGAAAATTAGAACTTTAATTAAAAAAAAAAAAAATTCCCTGGCTTCTCTTTCACAAGTAGAAAGTCTGGCAACACTGAATCTCCTCTGTGGCCTGGGGGAAACAGGGAGGTGGGAAAAGGGAGTTGGACTCAAAAAGCAGCTGCCGGGTTTAGAGTGGGGACCAGTTGTGGGCTAGTCCTCACACATCCTACTGTGCTCCTTTGGGTCCACACTGTGCATTACATCATCTGCTCATCTTCCTAAACAGCTGAGTCTGCATGGGAACCCATGGCCGCAACCCAGAACAATGGGGATGTGAGCTGCCATAACTCAAGGTGCGGGGAGGGGATGAAGGAAGGCTTCCTGGAGGGGATGAAGGCATGTTTCCAGGAGGAGGTGACCCCTAAGCTGAGTCAGAAAGCATCAGTAGGAGTTAGTTTGGAGACGAAGTTAGGAAAGGAACTGAAGCCTGTCCCGTTTCCCCAGCTGGATGAGACAGGGATGTCAGAAGTGAATCTGTAGGCACCTGTCCTCTAAAAGAATCCCATCATTCCAAACCTTCCTCAGGCAGAACCCACATTCCCCAGCTGCCTCTGATCAGGCAAGCCTTCCTTCTGCTCCAAGCAAAGGCAACCATCTGGCAGGAAGCACTCAGCCCGGAGGGTTGGCGAGGGCGGGGTCCTTAGCCCAGCTCCACGGGTCCACACCCCTCAGCAATTCAATCTATAGAGGGGCTATTACACAGCAGGTGCTCGAACTCATAATGCGAAGCCAGTAAAAGCTCAGGGTCTAGTTTGCCCTTTAGAAAGCCAGGAGGAAGGCAGGCAGGGAAGCAGGGAGACAGCTGGGGCCGATGACAGATGCTTTCCAGTGGCAGGAGGGTGCATTCTGGAGCCAGCGATGTCACTGCTGGACCAAATTGGAGAGAGTGCGTAGTCACAGGTCAAAGGTGTCAGCAACTGCTCAGGTATAAAACACAAAGATCATAGGGTGCTGTCTAAGGTGTGGTTGCCAAGACCACCTCCACGCATTACCAGGACTGATACAGTGATCACCCCCATCCTTTGGCATCCCTAAGTATGTGGGGAATGTCTGCAATCGAGAAAGCATGTATGGATTGTCCAGGCAAATGACAGGGAAGAGACACTGCCTGGGGCCACCCTTGAGGCAGGGGGAGAAGACAGCAAAAGCCAGGGGGCAGCCCTCCTACTTCGAAAGCGTTTTCTGGGAGACCGTCTCTCTCTACTGACCCCCCATACCTCCCTTTCCCCCCCTCCCCGCCTGCCCCCCGTGCTCTGAGGGGAAGGCGGCCCTGCAAGGCTGATGAGCAGGATACCATCCCCGCCAGAGGTGTCCTCTGAGTGTCAACCCAGCTGGGTCAGTCTGGCCTCACCTCACAGGTTTGTTTCTTGGACCAAATGCAAATGTCTGCTTCGTAAGAAGCAATACACGACAAGGACAGGAATGATCTTGCCACGAAATCTCTAAGTGAGATGATTGGCTGAATGATCCCAAGGCTACCCTGGCCCCCACTGAATGAATTATGACTTAAGTGGACTATGGGGTAATACCTAGCCCTAGTGGCTCAGCAGTGAAGAAGAGCCTGCAATGCAGGACACACAGGAGACAGGGGTTCGAACCCTGGGTCAGGAAGATCCCCCGGAGGAGGAAATGGCAACCCACTCCAGTATTCTTGGCTGGAGAATTCCATGGACAGAGGAACCTGACAGGCTACAGTCCATGAGGTCTCTAGAGTCGGACATGACTTAGTGACTAAACAACAACAACAAAGAAGCTTGAATTTATGACCATGAGCACATGGTCATGGATGCACTCTGGCTGCTTTCCTTACTATATAGTTTCAAAATGCCTAAGTGATACATGTGTCTATAGTCTTCCTCTACAAAGCATACCACCTGCCTCATCTTCTTCTCTCTCCCAGGGGGATGAGAGTGAGTCTGATCTACATCCTTCCATTTTTTTTAGACATTCACACCCACCTCTAAGTATCCTTAGAGGATACTTAGAGGATACACAGAACATGAGCTGTGAATTCCCAAATGTACCAAGGCGTGGGGCTGCACATGTGTTTTTGATTTCACTGCCAGCTGCCAGTTGGTCTTTCAAGTGACCTCACATTCACTAGCTGAGTCAGGGGACCCCAGGCCACACACAGCCTTCCCAAGACTTGAGTCAGACCTCCTATTTTGGGCACATTTTGAAATACAGGGAAAAATGTGCCCCAGAAACAACTCAAGTGCCCTTCCAGTGGAAGATGGGTCAAAAAACAGTGGCATATCCAGAGAACAGGACACTAATTGCAATCTAATCCACAGAACGACTGACATATACCACAAGGAAGATCTCACATGCATGAGAGAAAGCAGACTCAAAGAGCTACATCCTGGATGATCCCATTTACAAGCAAAAGACAAAACCATGAGGTCAGGAAACAAATTCGTGGTTGTCGGAAGCTGGGGACCAGGGAGGAGACTGACTACAAAGAAGTAGAGGGGATGTTTGGGGGGTGATGGAGATGTCCGCGATGTTGATGGTAATGATTCCAAGACTGTGTTACAGAGCTGTGTGCATTTATTGAATTGCCTACCACTACCTACTAAAAAAAAGCAGATTCTACTATCAACAGATCAGACCTCAACACATGCAGCTATATTAGGGAGATTCAGAATCTTTTCACGTGTATTATGCTTTTTTCTTTTGAGAACTATTTATTCATATCCTTTACTCACTTTGCTATGAGACTGTTTAGTTTGTTATTGACTTTGGGGAACTCTTCTTTATTATTAAAGCTTTTCCTTTTTTAACTTAAATATTCCTTTTTTTCTTTACTATTTTCATCTTTATCAATCTTCTCCTTTTCCTCTTTGCTCTTCTGCTTCTTTGGTTAACTTCCCCAAAATCTTCACTTTCACTCAAATGTAGCATTTCAGTGTGAATCCCTTCCTCTCATACAAACTCTCTTCTATATTATTCTATTTCCTACTCTTTCATATTCCTTATACTTCGGTGTATACTTGCTTGTCTCTCCACTAAGTAACAAGTTCCTTTAGAACTGGTACCGTCAATGCTGTCCTCACTGCTGAAGATCCAAAACCTTGAGTAGTGTCTGGTACACAACAGGCACCCCACAGATATCTGCTAAATAAATGGAAGTTAAGAAAAAGCTAGTACAGGTGCATATGACGTATACGCACATATGCACACAACGCACACTACACGTCATGGCTCATGACACTGCGAATCACGCACGGCAATAGACACCACATGTCTCAACAGATAAGAGCAAGTTTGGCTTCGGTACGGATCTCATGAGTTGCAATGTTTACCTCAAACTTTTAAAATACCGAGATGCTATGGTGCAATGTGCTTCCCTAGTGGCTCAGATGGTGAAGAACCTGCCTGCAATGCAAGAGACCAGACTTGATCCTTGGATCTCAAAGATCCCCTGAAGAAGGGAATGGCAACTCACTCCAGTATTCTTGCCTGGAGAATTCCACGGACAGAAAAGCCTAGTGGGCTTTGGTCCATGGGGTTGCAAAGGGTCGGACATGACTGAGTGACTAACACTATACTATACTCTGATGCAATAGTCCTAGGACTGAGGACTTATCCCAAAAAATTAAATGAAAAATATAAATATATATATTTATAAATATATTATAATATTTTCTATTATATATGTTATTGTTATATATGTTATATATTATATTTTATAATTTATTTTGTGATATATCATTTTATAATATATCATTTTATAATGTATTATATAAAAATGCCATGGACAGAGAATTCCCCAGCAGTCCAGTGAGTAGGACTCTGAGCTTCCACTGCAGGAGGCACAGGTACAGTCCCTGGTCAGGGAACTAAGATCCTGAATCCCACATGCCGCATGACACCTTCACACCCCTCCCAAAAACCACTCGGACCAAAGCATATGTAATAATGCTCAGGAACGCTTACAACTTACAAGGTCAGACATAAACATACATACACAATTATAACTGTTTTTTTAAAAAACCACAGTAAAGACAAAATAGTGATTGCATTAACTCGAGAAACAACACTTATCTTTACAGACTTGTCCCCTCAGATGTTTAGAGATAGGCTTTTTTTTTTAATCTGTAAAAAAGATAATTCCAATTTCCCTAATTACAGTCTGTCCACCCAGGGCCATTTCAGGCACCTCCCTTCTAAGATCCACCCTCTATGGAGTTTGTTATCTCTCTAACTGTAAATTTGGGAAGTTTGTCCTCAGCTACGGCCCCAGGGTGGGCAGGACCCACTCAGATCACTCCTGCCTGGTCATTAAAGCGCCCCCACAGCAGTGAGAAGCCCTTGCACCGCACCTGGAGAAAACGCCCTGGCACAGCAATGAAGACCCAGCACAGCCAAGATTAACTTTTTTTTTTTCTTTTAAGAAAAAGCTAAAGCAGTGCAAATCAGCTTTCCATTTAAAACCATTCCATGGCTCCCCATTTTACTGTGTACAAGACAGCATCTTTCATCTTTTAGAAAGG
This sequence comes from Cervus elaphus, assembly GCF_910594005.1. Classification (NCBI taxonomy): domain Eukaryota; kingdom Metazoa; phylum Chordata; class Mammalia; order Artiodactyla; family Cervidae; genus Cervus; species Cervus elaphus. The sequence continues at coordinate 16,916,357 of NC_057835.1, forward strand.
CCTGGAGATACTACAAGCAACACCGCCAAAGAGCGGTTTCCCCTTCTACCTCTGTCCGCCTTGCTCACACCACTCCAATTCGTTCTTCATCTTGCTCCCCCATCTCACAGTCCAGCCCTGCCCTCAACCTCTAACGTGGCTCCTTCCTGGGCTCAAACACCATCCTCTAAGACGAACCCCTTCACCTCCTTCAAGGCTGCTCCAATGTCAGCTTCTCAGCGGAGCCTGCCCTGAAGCCACCTTAACACTGACCTTAACCCTCCAGACCCTGACCCTTGTTCCCACAGGACACATTCCCCTCGAATACACTGCTAATATCCTCAGTTTACTGTGTCTGCTGCTCGGATGTCTATTCTAGCTATAATGCAAGCACCATTCATGCAACATCTCTTTTGCTCCTTCCTGCATTCCCAACACTGAGAACTCTGCTTGGCACAGAGCTGGTATGCAATGTATTGAATTAATGAAAATGAATAGGGACTTCCCTGGCTTCAACCTTCCCTGGGCTAACGGTTAAGACTCCGAGTTTTCAATGTAGGGGTCACAGGTTCGATCACTGTTTGGGAAACTAAGACCCCACATGCTGTGTAGTACAGAGGAATTTTTTAAGAAATGAATAAATGAAGCCATGAGCCCTACCAAGTTGACAATTTCTGGAGAGAAGACAGATACACAATATACCAGGTAATGATCAGTGCTGTCCCAGTTTGCTCCAGCTGCCATAACAAACCACTACAGACCAGGTAGCTTAAATGATTGAAACGTTATTTCTCACAGTTTTGGAGGCTAAGAAGTTCAAGACTAAGGTTGTGGCCAATCTGATTTTGATGAGAGCTCTCTTTCCGGGTTGTAAACAGCTACTTTCCTCCTGGATCTTCACAGAGACAGAGAGGATGAAACCTCTCTGGTATTCTTCTGGTAACAGCACTAATCACCACATAAAGACCCCACCCTAATGACCTCATCTATCCATAATCCATAAAAAAAGAAGGGGACGACAGAGGACTGAAATGGTTGGATGGCATCACCGACTTGACGGACATGAGTTTGAGCAAGCTCTGGGAGTTGGTAATGGACAGGGAAGCCTGGCGTGCTGCAGTCCATGGGGTTGCAAAGAGTCAGACACGACTGAGCAACTGAGCTGAACTAATCCATAATTACCTCCCAAAGGCTCCACCTCCAAACACCATCACACTGGGAGTTAGTATTTCAACATATGTATTTTGCAGAAAGACATTCAGTCCACAACAAGTACCATAGACAATAGTAAGACTCAGGCATGGAAATGGGAGGAGGGGAGGTTGCTACTTTATGAGGCAGCCACCAAAGAAAAACAATAACAAATATAGCAACCACCACTTACATAGTCTCTACCACATCAGCTCTGTGCTAAGCACCTCACACCTCTTAATACAGTGGGGTCAGGAGTCGCTGTAGTATTTGCCTGTATTGCATCCATCTGTTCTCTGCCTCCTTGTGGGGACCACACTGTCCCTACTGTGTGACTTGAATAGAATGAAAACACCAGGAGAGCAAGGGTTTTTGTCTCTGCTTCTCTGCTGGACCTCCAGGAGCTAGAATAGTGCCTGCTGACAGGGCAACTGCCCAGTAAGTAAACAGCTCAGTCAGTCCATCTTAAACAGAGTAGCAAATGTTAAGGGCCAATGTACCAAGGAAAGGAGGACTTCCCTGTTGCTCAGTGGTAAAAGAATCCGCCTGCCAATGCAGGAGACACAGGCCCAATCCCTGAATCGGGAAGATCCCCTGGAGAAGGAAAAGGCAAACCCACTCCAGTATTCTTCCCTGGCAAATCCCATGAGCAGAGGAGCCTGGCAGGCTACTGGCAAGCAATACAGTACACAGGGTGGCAGAGTCAGAGATGCCTTAGCAACTAAACAACAACAGCCAGGGAAAGACAGCCCTAAAGAATAACCAGTAAAAACAAGCGTTTTTCTGTCTTCCTCAAGAGCTTACTTCCTCTGTGCTAAGTGCAAATTTTTTTTTTTTTTTTTTTTTTTGCATCATGCCTGAGAGGGAGACACTATTCCTCTCCCCGTGTAGCAGCTGAGAGCTGAAATAACCTGCAAAAGCAGGCTGCCAACTGAGGGGTACCCTCTGATTTCTGTCCTTTCTGAGACCTCTCCTGATTTCTTATCTTTCTTCTATTAGCCAGTGTTTCGTTCAGAGGCTTGCAAAGAACACTAGTAAAGTCACTGCACTTCATGATCTATGTAACCAGAATGTTACTGTTACACATTAAAATGTATTCAGAAACCACCAGCTCCAAGCAGCCACAGGAAGCAATAAAACCCAGTAATTGTCACAGTAATATTATCAGTTACCTTTTGCTGAGGGCTAAGCAGGAGCCCAGGAGCCCTGCTGAATGCCTGCCTGCTGGGCATCCTCTATTTCCTCCTCTCAGCCAGGGCAGAAGGTGGTGCTTTACCGTGCCCATCTTCCACGTGAGGAAACAGGCTCCCAGAGGTGACGTAACCTGCCCCACAGTAACCCAGGTCTGCACTACCCCTCAGCCATCCCAGCTGCCTTCCACTGCTTTCCAGCTTCCTTCCTTTCTTCAGAGTCTCCTCCCTCGGGGGGCAAACCCTTGGCCTCCCATCCTGATGGGCTGCTCCACATCTAAAGAAGACAATGACTTGAGGGATGGGCATGGCTTGTTTACTTAAAAATAAAGTAGTTCTTCGATAGCCACCTGCGAGCCAGTCTCAGGGCTGTGTGAGCCAGCAGATGAAACAGCGACCACCCCTCCCAGCCCATCCCTACTCCTTTGTTGCTCCCAAGAAGTTCATGGTCCAAGAGGGAGAAGAAACAGATAAACAGATATAACAGGGGCTCTGATTACCCACCGGGCACCAACTAAACAACACCACCCCTACTCCTTGCCTCCCCCCTTCAAAAAAAGGAAAAAAAAAAAAGAGGAAGAGAAAATAAAAGAAAATTCAGAACTCTGAAATTAAAAAAATAACTGAGACCATTTGGGCCTCGTGACTGTGAATCTTGTGTTTATGGGCTGGCATTGTTTTTGTTTTTCAGGACACGGTTGGGACGATACAATCTTTGTGTTGTTAGGGTGGTTACAGGACCAAAACACACCCAAGAGAGAGGAAGGTACTCCGGATCGGTTGGTTGGGGGGCGGGGGGTGGGGGGGGAGCAGGTCGTGGAGGTGGAGGGTCTGGATCATTTGCAGAAACAGCTCTATCTCCCATCTGCTGTGAATGTTGTTAGTAATAAATGCTGGTCACAGAGCCAGGCCGGACACCTGGATACAGCTTTCTGCAAAAGCCCATAGATTCTGAGCCAAGACGGAGGCTGTCCCCTGGCCCCAGAGGTCCCCAGACTCTCCAGTTTAGAATTTTCTGAGCACTGAAGCCCCATTCTCGTGGCTTCTTGACCCCAACCAGGCCAGCAGTCAGGGCAGGTGGGGTCTTCACACGAGGTGTGGGGTTTTCCTTTGTGCCTGGGCAAGGAGGGATGACTGGAGAATGAGCTTGACCTTCCCACTCCAGGCGGAGCAGCACCTTTGTCTGTCTTTAGTTTCATTGCCCTCTGACTTCTATGAGTGAGCCTGGGGAGTCAGATGGCCAGTGCAAATCCGGGTGTCTCTGCCACTCCGTGGCTGTATGACCTGAAGGTGCGGGGTGGGGTGGGGGGATCCTTAATCTGACCTGTGGGCTCCCCATCTGCAAAACAGTGATGACAACAATAATTCTACCTTCCCAGGTAGCTAGCCAGGTGGCCAATGCCGGGGACCCGGGTTCAATCCCTGGGTCCCTGAAGAAGGAAATGGCAACCCACTCCAGTGGGTTGAAATCCCATGGACAGAGGAGCCTGGCGGGCTAGAGTCCATGGGGTCGCAAAGACTTTCGACTTGGCAATTAAACAACAGCACAATAGCTGGGAGATTATATGAAATAACAAATATAAAGCATTTCAAGGCTGGCCCACAGTAAGAACTCCATCACTGCTGGACACTTGATTGTAACTGCCGTGGTGAGGCTATAGGAAGCATAAAATGGGAAGAACAGCTTGGCCTGATATAAGATTTCAGTGTTATTACAAAAACTACTACTATTATCAGGAATTCCCTGTCAGTACAGTGGTTCAGACTCCATGCTTCCACTGTAAGGGGCAAGGATTCCATCCCTGGTGGAGGAATTAAGATCCTGCATGCCACGTGGCATGGCAAAAAAAAAAAAAAAAAAACGGGGTGGGGAGGGGAAGAAAGAAACTACTACACTACCATTATGATCATTTACTATTATTGTTATTAGAGTCTTAGATTAGCTGGAACCCGAAAAATAGAAGAGACAGAGGCAGAGTCGATCAAAGGACCCATCTTGGTAGTGCCTCCTGTAAGGCCTCAAACCCCTGACGTTTTTTGGGAAAGGGTAGAAATGACCATCAACAGGGCTCATCCATGTTCAAAATTATCCCATTTTGGGTCAGGAGTCCCCCCACTGACCCAGGGTATGTGCAGGAACAATCCTGGTTTCTTAAAGAGATCACAAACCTGCATCCAGAGGTTTGTCTTTTTTTTTCTTTTTTTAAGGGGGCAGGTGGGGAGAACACCATGTCCACAGCCAGCGAGGACAGGAAATACTAAAGAAAAAGCTTGAGCATCCAGAGGCCATCTGACACCCAAAGCACAGAGGGAAGCGCAGCCATTAGCAGGCACAAGGCTACCTCGCCGAGGAACATGGACCAGCAACCATCCAAGGTCCTTGCTCCCACAGGAAAGGCTCAACCACCAGCCATGGGTATCACCACTTTCAGGGAAACTCACACAAAGAGGAGTAAATATCATCCCGGAGGCTCTTTAGTTGAGCAGAGAAAAAAACGTCCCTCCCAGTCAGGCAAAAAGCCCTGGGACACAGGCTCTGAAACCCAGCCTGCCTGCTTGCCTGCCATTTAGGAGGAAAAGAAAAAACTAAAGCACAAGAGATCAGCTGAATGTGGCTGGTGAGAATTTACCCAGTTTTTAGATCAGCAAACTCACAAATCAGTTTCGGGGGATAGGGTCTGTCTGCTATTTCAGAATCGAGAAGAACTCCCTCTTTCCAGCCCAGAAAAGCTCTAGTCCCAAGCAGAAAGGGCAAGCCCAGACAGCATGCGCCCAGGGGTGGGAGGGAATCAATCAGAAAAAGAAACTGATTTCTTCTCCTTTTCAAGAGAAGCCTGGATGATGCAAAATTTTGCACTCAAAGTCAGTAAAGCAACAACAATAAAAAGTTACCCTTCACCAGGCAAAACAAAAATGACCGCAGAACAAATCCCGCCCCCTGCCTCGGGAATTCACTGGGGACAGCATTATGATCCGCCCAGGACCTTCTCGGCCTTGCCATCACCAGACCCATCCATGGAATCCCAGTCCTGCCGTACCAAGGCCTCAGACCACGAGGTACTCCTCACCTCCAGGATGTAATTGCTCCCAAAGAGTGGCGATCAGGCCAGGAGGCTCTTGCCCAGGCCAGCCACTCTGTGCTTGTTCTGCTGCTGCTTCCAGGAAGGTTTTTCTCCTAATAAATCTTTCAGGAAGTCCCACTGAGTGTTCAGAGGATCCATCCAACACCCTCCTTCATTGGTTAAAGCTTGAGACAGATTCGTTGTGATCACAGGACTGTGTCAGATGAACAAGCCTGAACTTGTCACTTCCAGTATGCAAAAGAGGGCTGCAACATCCTATAACAAACAGCGCAGCAGACACAGTCCCTACCTCCTCAGAGCCTCCGCGCACCCACCACACACAAACACACGTTTCTTCCCGCTTTGCTCCAACAACTACGCAGCTCCAGGCGCCAGGACGCAAAGTGGTGGGGGAGGGGAGGGGGGGATGCGAGAGGGGCCGCCAGCCTCCCTTTGGAAAACAGAAGACGGAAAAGAAACACCCAAATGTCCCCAAAACCCCTCACTTAGGGATTTCCTCTCTTCTCTCATCTTACAGACGGGCCTGAAGTCAGGGGCTCAAATGAACAGAATATTCCATGCCTGCCAACTCTCGGGAAAATACCTGCACACCAACCACATGCACCCTCATGGTCGCCCTTCCCGAAAGTCTAGGCTTGCTTGGACCACAAACGCTGGCATAAATAAAAGCACATTAGCCTCGGGAGGGTAAACCTAAATAAACCAACAATCCATCCAAATAGAATTACCAGGATGGGGGGGGGGGCACCCGGAAAATCAGTAAATGCAAGGCACAAGAAGAGAAAGTTTCCAAAACCAGAGTTGCTGAGTTTTCGGAAATCACCTTGTTGGGGAGTTGGGGCGGGGTGGGGCGGGGGGAGATGGGCAAAGAATGGAGGGTGTATCATATGGTTCACAGGCTTCTCAATTAGCAAAGGGGCCTCCCGACCTTGTCTGCGAATCCTAATCAGTACTGATCGGAGGGGGTCTATATTTGGAGGTTATAATAAATACTTTTCATCAAGACCACAAATCCGGAATTATCTCTCTGCAAGGGCTATTTGATGTCACCCTCTTCCCCTCCCCCCGCCCCCAAACGCCCCAAACTCGCTGCCAGTCTAGAGTCTGGAGATGAGCAAAGTGCACGGTTAACAAACATATTGGGATCTGAAAGCTCTTTCCGTCGGTCCAGCTGCCCACCGCGCATCCCTCCCCGCAAGGCCAAGGCTGCCGACTCTCCCGAAAGGCGGAGGACAAAATTGTAACTTACTGAAAGGTGTCTCCCACCGTGTCTCCGCAGGTCACCGGGACCGCCAACATCCTTTCCGCGTGGAAATCCACTCGAGGGGGTCCGGGGCGGGGGCGTGCCGGGGCTCATCCTCGCTCGCGGCCCCTCGCCCTTCCCCCGGGCCCCGCCGCCCGGAGTCCGCCCGGCCCGCGGGCCCATGTGCTCGGCGGCCGCACGCGCTCTGCCCGCTGGAGCGCGGGGCTGGCGGGCGGCCCCTGACGTCACGGCGGCTCGCGCTCCGGGCCGCGGGGGAGGGGAAAGCGCGCGCCGCCCGGCCGGCCGCGTGCGTCCTCTGCCCCTGCTCGGCCGGCGCCCTCCGGCTCCCCGCCGCCTTGCCTGCAGCCCCGGGAGCCCCTCCGCCCGCGGGCGGAGCAGCCCCGGGCATCCAGCCGCGGAGGGCCGCGCGCGGAGGCGGGGAGGGCCTGGGCCGCCGGGGGCCCCGATGGCGCGGGGGAGGGCGCGCTGCGCACCGGGATGGGGGGTCCTGGCTGCGTTCGCACCGCGGCCCGGGGAGAGTCAGCTCGAACTCGATGATGGTGCCCATTCACTTGTGCGTGGCGGTTTCAGCTGCCCTCCTCCCCACACCTCCACACCCTCCCCCCCCCCCCTCCCGCCGGCGTCCTGGAGTCTTCCCACTTGCCAGATGTGGAAGGAGAGTTTAGGGAAATAAGATGGACCGAGATGCTCTAAGATGGGAGCTCTCCGCGCAGCAGACCCTGGCTTAGTTCCATCTCTAGAAACCCGAGCGCCTTCTTGGGTACCACCAGCATCTGCTGGCCTGGTAAGAGAGGCGCACACACCTTCTCACCCTTCTTACCTCCTTCGACGTCTCCAGCTGCCCCCGAGGGCTGAGGTTGGCACATCCGTGCAGAGGGCGTCTGTCTACACAGCTGCCTCCCCTCGGGTGTATTAAACTACCACCCCCCCGTGAATGTCCAGTTCCCCGCCCCCTCCCCGCCTGAAGGAAAGAGAGAGCGCTGGCCTCCTGCAGGGAAAGCATTTATCTTGCTTTCTCTACAAAAGCCCTGGACTGGACCGAAGCGAGGAGCTGCCTCCAGTTCACTCCATCATCTCATGAGCCCTTAAGGGAAACAGGCGCCCTGCTAGGCGATTGGGAGGAGCGACTGAAAGACGAGTTAGATACAAACCCTAGAAGGAGGTCACAGCCCGGTGAAAAGATGGACACGCAAGTGGGTGATTTGAGAATTATGGAAGCGAAGACTGTCCCTTTCTCCCCGACCCAGTGCGCTACCCTCCCTTTCATTCCAGCCCACCCAGCAGCCTTCGACCCAACCTTCCCGCTCTGTTCTATTCAGTTTCTCCTATTCCAAGGGCTTCTTCCTGACTTGACTGGTTCCCCGCTCTTGGAAAAAAAAAAAAAAAGCAAAACTTCAGGTGATGCTCCTTGTACCATCTGAAACACAGACTCATTTATAATCACTGAACGCTTGTTTTGTGCCTGGTCTTGGAGTTCTGATGGTCAGACCTCAGCATCTGCATAAGGCACTGTCAGAACTGTGAGAACAGCCCGTTGGCTGCTTAAAGTTCTCCCTGGAACCGACCTCTGTCATCCCCAGGGAAGCTGGCCCGCCTCCTGTTCGGTATCTGGTATCTGCAGGCCAGGTGAGGCCAGGCTTCCAATGACAATTCCATTCTCTCAGACGGTAGGTTGGCTACTGTATCCTTCCTGTTGGCTGTCTGCCCTGGGGCCTCTCTGGGCTGAAAAGACACTTTGACCCAGGACTCACTAAACGTTGACCTTGACTTTGCTTGCTCTCTTTGGATCCCTGAAATATTCATCTTAAATTCACATTTTTCCGTTTTTTAAAATTCCTCTTTAAAATAAAAAAATTTTTTTTCAGAAGAAATGCAAAGAAAATATCTTACTATTCCTACCATCCAAAATTAACTAAAATGACATTTTGGTATACCTACTTCCAATTGTTTTTTAAAACTTGTTCTCTTCTTGCATAAGGGATACAGTACAAGTACATTGTAAAAAAATTAAAACTGCACAAGAAAGTATAGAAAATAAAGGGAAGTAAAAATTTTATCAGCCAGAAATACTTTCCATAAATATTCTATAAATCCAAGACATCTTTTTAGTCATACTTATTTATGTATCCAGGTAGATGGATAGCTAGATGCAGGATTGACAGACAGGAAAAAATATATTGATTTTGAAATCTTAATACTGTGTAGTTGCTATTTTTAAATTTAAGGCATTTCACTTTCTTTGAATAGAAGACAAGGAAGCCAACAAGAAGTTAAGGAATTGTTAAACTTTAAATCTTTCCTTACCATGTGAGAGATATCACTTCCTAAATAATTTGGCATGTGGTCAGATGAACAAAAGGAGAGTGAAGTCATGATGTTTTCTTTGTAGGTCTCTCCATATAATTATTTATGAGTAGGTATTTCTCCAAAGATGACATACAAATAGCCAACAGACATATTAAAAGATGTTGATTATAAATTTCTCTTAGCAGGCAATACCTTGCTCCCACCTGCCCTTACTTCACCTCTTTTATCTCTTAATTTTCTTAATGTTTTTAAATTGCCATGCTCCATTCCATAACTGAAATTCCCATGGTTAGTTAATACTGGGTCTATAATTACATAATTTCATGCTCATGGTCAGTTCTTCCCTTTTCCTTCTTTCTTTAAAAATTTTATTTATTTATTTATTTACTTATTGTTTTTTTGGCTGCATCTCTTGCATGCATAATCTTAAGTTTCCCAACCAGGGATTGAACTGGATCCCACGGCATTAGACGGATGCAATCTTAACCACTGGACTGCCAGGAAAGTCCCAATCCTTCCCTTTACTACATCTGCTTCCTTATCTGCAAAATCCACCCATTCACTTATCACACATTTGGAACCCCAGTTGAGTATCAGGCACGAACTAGTCCCCTAGACTCTGTGGCAATAAGACAGACAAGAACCCTGTTCTTGAGCACCTTTCATTCTAGTGAGAAAGGCCAGACAAATAAGCCAACAGGCAAGTGAATTTCAACAGCAACACTACCAAGATGGGTAAATCTGGGTGAAGAGCTAGAGTGGTTGGGGGCAGGCGAGCAACTGACTCCAGACAGTATCAGCAAGAAGGAGCCAGTTGTGCAGACTGACAAGAGAGTGTTCCAGGCCAACGGAACCACAAGGGTCAAGCCTGGAGGCACATGAAAGCAAGATCATCAATCATTCCACAAAGGCATATGGAGTCAGACCGGCAAACAGTTGCAGACATCATTTTCTTTTGGGGCAGGAATCACATGCGTTCAGCTCCCCATTTCACCCCCAGCACCAATTCAGTGAATATACGTAGAAGCTATAAGTGAATGACTGAACGGACACCCTGGATCCTGTGGTAGCAGAATGAGGGTGGAAAAGTGCCAGGTGCAGTAGAAACACAGAGAAAGGCATCTGTTTGGCACAGGCCAAGAAGAATCCCCAGGGGAAGTGGAGACTGCAGCTTGAAAAATAGCTTGGACAGAGAGGAGAGTAGGGTGTTTGAGCAAAAGGAATGTGCATCCTTTTAGAGTCTGACAGACTTTGAGTGGTCTGGTATCGCTGGAGTATGAAATCACTGTTGGAAAAGTGAAGAAAGGGTAATTGGGTCAGAGGAAGGTAGATCAGATTCTGAGAGACCTTGAGGTCCAAGTATTCTCGCCTTTGGCTTAAAGAAAGGAAGATGCCACTCAGGACCTGGCTGAGAAACAGTGAGAGCCTGGACCAGAGGAAGGCTGCCTTAGGAAGGAGGAGAAACAGGTAAATGCTTAGGAAAACACCTTCACCCAGTAAATCTGGGGAGGAGCAGGGGAAGACGCAAGGGTAAGTGCCAGATTTGGGATTTCAGAAATGGTGGGTGGGCGAAGTGTCACTCTTTGGGTGGGAACTCACTGGAAGATGCAGGCCTGGGTGGGGGAAGGGATGCCTCCATTGTGGACTGCGAGGGTTTCACAAACCTTTGGTCCTTCCAGGTGAAGCCTGGGAGGCAGGTGGCTCTCAGTGCCCTATATTCATGGGTAGTGGATGCCCAGAGCAGGACTGAGCCCAGGCAGGAAATGTTAAGGGAGGGGCCAAGGGTCACACTCAGAGGAACGAACGTTTATGGGGCAGAAAGAGGAGGTGCTGCTGTTCAGTTGCTCTGTCGTGTCTGACTCTGCTATGGATTGTAGCCCACCAGACTCCTCTGTCCATAGGATTTTCCAGGCTAGAATATGGGAAAGGGTTGCCATTTCCTTCTCCAGGGGATCTTCCCAACCCAGGATTTGAATCTCAGTTTCCTGCACCTTTTGCCTTGGCAGACAGATTCTTTACCATTGAGCCGCTTGGGAAGCCCCAGAAAGAGAAGGAAGCTGCTTGTATTCAGAATGCTCTCTGTAAACCTATGGTCCTTTGCTTTCTGCCTGAACTCACAGGCCTGAATGGCAATGAGAACAGGCCCCATCACTTGCTGGGGTACGGAACCTCCATCTTCTCCTCTTCCCAAGGCTTATCAGGTGATTACAGCCTAGAGGTTCACCCACCCATCTTTCCTGATGCTCACAGCCATGGATATGGAAGAGGCTTCTATCTCTCCCTCTTGGATTCTGCAGCCTAGCCGGTCCCTCTGCCTTCCAATCGCTCCTCTCTGATAGCCTCCAAGTAGTCTCTCCAGGGAATACCCTGGCAGTCCAGTGATCAGAGCTCTGTATTCTTATTGCTGAGAGCCTGGTTTCAATCCTTGGTCAAGGAACTAAGATCCTGCAAGCCTCAAGGTGCAGCCAAAAAAAAAAAAAAGGTAGTTTCTGCAGATTCACCTTAAGAAGAAGCAAGTTTCTCCCCTCCACTGTCCCCAGCCTGCTACCCCCCACCAGTCATCTATTCTCCAACTGTCTCATCTCCTTCGCTTTTGCTTTCTTCTAGAATATCTTTCATTAGGGGTCACCTGTGCTTTTTTGTGGATTGGTCCCAGCATCTCCTCTTCCACGAGCAATTCAGAGAATACCCGAGACTACACCTTCTTCTCCTGGTCAGACTCATGGTCACGTTCTCACCAGCCCTGCTTGGCAATCTCTAGGAGTTACTGAGTCCACCTCACCTCCCTCTTCAGCCTCTGAATAGCCCTTGGGCGGAGACTTTGCCACAACTCTCATTCATTGAGTCAGTCAGGCAAGCTGAGACCCAGAGAGCTCACTGGTCTTGACCAAGGTCAAGTCAAGCTTGTGGCTGCGCCAGGACCGGACACCAAGTCAACTGGCCTAGGTGGCCAACAGCTCATCTGCCTCCAGGTGAAATGAAACCGGGTCAGGTTGTATTTTGGGCACAAAGAAAAGAGAAAGTGAGCTCTCAATGCATGGACACTTCTGGACCATACAGATCAGCCTGTCACCATCCCACCGAGGGCACTGGGAAAACATTGATGTCAGGAAGATCTGAATTTGAATCCAAAAGCTATCAGATGACTCTTAGTGAGTTACTTCATCAAAGTCTCAGATTTGAAAAGTTTGATTATTTTAATTGTGGTAAAGTAAACATAACATGCCTGCAATGCAGTAGACCAGGGTTTGATCCCTGGGTTGGAAAGATGCCCTGCAGAAGGAAAAGGCAACCTACTGTAGTATTCTTTCCTGGGAAATGCCATGGACAGAGGAGCCTGGCAGGTTACAGTACATGGGGTCTCAAGAGTCAGACACAACTTTGTGACTGAGTCACCACCAAACATGACATTAAAGCACCATTTTAACCATTTTAAAAATGTATAATTTACATTGACTTCCTGGTCCCCCCACCCCCAGTTCTATCCCCTGGCAACCACCATTCTACTTTTTATCTCTACATATTTGACTATACTGAGCATCTCAAATAAGTGGAATCATACAGTATTTTGGGCTTCCCTGATAGCTCAGCTGGTCAAGAATCTGCCTGCAATGCAGGAGACCCCAGTTCCATTCCTGGGTTGGAAAGATCCCCTGGAGAGGGGATAAGCTACCCACTCCAGTATTCTTGGGCTTCCCTTGTGACTCAGCTGGTAAAGAATCCGCCTGCAATGCAGGAGACCTGGGTTCAATCCCTGGGTTGGGAAGATCCCCTGGAGAAGGGAAAGGCTACCCACTCCAGTATTCTGACCTGGAGAATTCCATGGACTGTATAGTCCATTGGGTTACAAAGAGTAGGACTGAAGTGACTTTCACTTATGCAGTATTTATCCCTTGTGACTGGTTTATTTCATCTTAGCATAATGTCTCCAAGGTTCATCTATGTTGCAGCATGTTTCAGAATGTCCATCCTTTCTTAGGCTGAATTACATTCCATTCTCTGTATATGCCACATTTTGTCAAACCATCCATCAGTCTATGGACACGTGGCTTGCTTCCACCATTTGACAATTGTGAATAATGCTGCTATGAACATGAGTATATAAATAGTTCTTCAAGATCCTGCCTTCAATTATTTTGGGGATATACCCAGAAGTGGATTGCTATATCATATTGCAACTCTAGTTCTAAATGCTTTAGGACTCACCAGATGGTTCAGATGGTTTTTGTTTTTGTTTTTTGTTGTTGTTTTAAATTATTTGTTTGGCTGCACCGGGTCTTAGCTGTGGCACGCAGGCTCTTTGATCTTCGTTGCCCCATGTGGGATCTTTAGTTGTGGCATGAGAACTCTTAGTGCAGCATGTGGGATCTAGTTCCTGACCAAGGATGGAGCCTGGGCCCCCTGCATTGGGAGTGCAGAGTCTTTGCCACTAGACAATCAGGGAAGTCCCTGGTTCAGATGTTTTAAATAAGCTTTTTATTTTGGAATAACTTTAGATTTTCAGAAAAGTTGAAAGATAGTATAGAGCTTTCTCTTACATCTGTTACCCAAGTCTCATTTTTATTTGGCCACATTTAGTTCCCTGTCCTTGGCAGTGAAAGTACAGAGTCCTAACCACTGGACTGCCAGGGCATTCCCAGGCTCCATTATTATTAACATGTTACATTACCATGGTACACTAGTCAAAACTGAGAAACCAACCTCTGCACTGAGAAACCAAAACTGAGAAATGCCAGGATTTATGTAGGTTTCACCAGTTTTCCCATTAATATCCTTTTCTCATTCAAGGATCCCATCTACAATATAACATTATATTTAGTCAGTATGTCTCCTTAGTCTTTTCTGGTCTGATCCTTAGACTTTCCTTGTTACTCATGGATTTGTCAGTTTTGATAATTGGTCAGATATTGTATTCTTGCCTGGGAAATCTCACAGATAGAAGAGACTGACCGGGCTGCAGTCCAAGGGGTCACAAAAGAGTCAGACATGGCTTATTGCCTAAACATCAACAACATTATATGAAATATCTTTCATATGGAGTTTGTCTGATGTTTTTCTAATGATTAAGTCTTAGCATTAATACTTTCATCAGTTAAAAAAAAAAAAAGGACATAACTATTTCACAGGTTATATGTAATTAAATGAGCTATTGTAGTTTAAGATTTTGTCTCTCCAACATTGATTCCTGGATTGCCTGATATGCTAAGTCAAGCTATTTTTTGAGAATATTATGAACTTTGATCAAAACTGATCATTTAGTTGCATTTAAGTCAGTAGTTTAAAACCCTTCTTATCAGGGAAATGCAAATCAAAATCACAATGAGCTACCACCTCACACCTGTCAGAATGGCTATCGTAAAAAAGATAAGAAAAAAAAAAGATAACTGATAACAAATGCTGGGAAGGATGTGGAGAAAACAGAACCCTTATGCACTGTAATGCTAAGACTTAATTAAGCAAGCTCTGAGAGTTGGTGATGGACAGGGAAGCCTGGCACACTGCAGTCCACGGGGTTGCAAAGAACTGGACGTAACTGAGCAACTGAACTGAACTGAATGCACCGTTATAAAAAACGTAAATTAGTTTGGCTATTAAGAAAAATAGTATAGAGTTTCCTCCAAAAAAATTAAAAATAGAAGTTCTGTATAACCCAAAAATCCCACTTCTGAGTATACATCCAAAGGAAATGAAAACAGGATGTTGAAAAGATATCTACGCTCTCATGTTCATAGCAGCATTGTTCACAATAGCCAAAATATGGAAACAACTTGTGTCCATCAAAGGACAAATGTATAAAGATGTAGATATACCCAATGGAATATTGTTCAATCATAAGAAAGAAAGAAACTCTATTATTTGCAACAACATGCATGGACCTTAGAGGTGTTATGCTAAGTGAGGTGCATCAGATAGAAAAAGGCAACTGTTGTTACATTCATAGAATCTAAAAATATGAACTTATAGAATCTGGTGGTCCAATGGTACTTACTAGGGGCTGAGAGATGGGAGAATTGGGAAGATTTTGTCAAGGGATCAAAACTCAGCATTTAAAAGATGAATTAGTTCTGGAGATCTACCCACAGTATGGTAACTATAGTTAACAATACTGTACTGTGTGTTTGAAAGTTGCTAAGAGATAGATCTTAAATGTTCTAACCACTAAAAAGAGATGACAATAATTCGACGTGATACAGGTGTTAACCAACACTAGGGGGTAAGCATATCACAATATGTAACAAATCAGCACATTGTACACCTTGAACTTAGAAAACATTCTGTATCAATTATATCTCAATTTTTTTAAAAAAGTGACTCTGGGAAAAAGAAAAAACTCTTCCTCTTTACTAAATTTTCACAGAGGACTTGTTTATATCACAACTGAATAGCTCAAACCCCAGGAGATTCTTTACCTGTGTCTTGAGATAATAGCTAATCAACAAAAGTAAGGAGCAAAAGAGGTGTATTTATTACTTTCCTTCTAAAGAATCAGTGTCTTTCTAAGTCGGTTCAGAATATGGGCTCTGGGGACTTCCCTGGTAGTCCAGTGGCTAAGATTCTGTGCTCCCAATGCAGGGGGCCTGAGTTCAATCCCTGGTCCGGGAACTAGATCCCACGTGCTGCAACAAAGGTTGAAGATTCCATGTGCTGCAACTAAGATATTGCACAGCCAAATAAATAAGTATTAAAAAAAAAAAAAAAAAAACAGCAGCAGAATATGGGCTCTGGAGTCAGGCAAACCTGAGCTTGAATCCATTTGCTGAGTGACTTTGGGCAAATCTCTTCAGCTGTTCGTGCCTCAGTTTCCTTATCTATAAAATCGGTTCCCAGTCCGAACTTATATCACAGAACGGTTGTGAGGATGAACTGAAACAAGTCACGTATAGCATAGTTCCTGGCATTTTATAGGCACCTAGAAGATATTAGTGCTTATGAATCTCAACAAGGCTTGTCACATAGGGCTCATTGGATATCTTTATAGTCTTTTTGGACTTTTTTCTGGTTAGTAATGTACAGAGGAATGTTTCTTATGCAAAATTTGAGAGTACAGAAATGTGAAGAACACCAGAATTATTTATAATCTCACTACCTGAGATAGCTATTATTAACATTTGACTCATACTATTTCAGTCTTTCTTGAAGGTATACTGAATAGGAGTACATGAATATAATTTTATGTCTTTTCTTTGAAATTAGTATATCACATACACTTCTTTATAACCTGCTTTGCTTTAGCTCATCTTGAAACCCTGAATATTTCTCTATAGCATTAAACATCTGCAATTCAATATGCTTTCAAACACTTGCTTAATAATGTAGCATATGCATCCAGAGTAAGAGATTTAGCCCTTTCTCTCACCCTGAACAAATTAGACTATTTCCAATCAGTCATTCTTCATGATGTAGAAAACTGGCATGGAAATTCAGGGCATGAGTCTTCCTGGGAACCTCTAATCTCTTCCATAGACTCCGTGTTGTGAAATAGACTTGTTGGGTCCCTGTGAATGAAAATTTTTGAAACCTTGTCTATTGACAGATTTTTCATAGAAAAGTTTTTCCTGTGAGCTTGGGTGTTTCATTCCATCCCAGCCATGGCATTCTCTTTTCTTGTGGGAGAAACACTCCAGTTCAAAGGGCAGGAAAGGAAAAAAAAAAAAAAAAAGGAAGGGAGGAAAAGAAAACCTTGCATGTCAGCTTCATTTTCCTTGCATGTTGGATTATTACCAAGAATGAAAACTCCCATATGTGATTTTTGGCTCGTTGCAGTTTTTTCATGAACCTATTTTGCTCAGACCCACTGCCCATTTTTCTGTGGAGGTGTTCTTTTACTTCTTGATATTTGTTCCCCAAATTAAATTACTTTTTATCCCCTTTTATTCTTTAAAAGGAGAGAGAGAGAGAGAAGCAGCTCATTATAAAAACAAATCAACAAATGTATCACCTACCAGAAATAGCTATTGTTAGCTTTGGGGTATGTATCCTAGATACTATGTACACACAGACACCCTTACTTCTTTCCTCAGGAAAATAGAATCACAGATACACATAATTTATACTCTATTTTTGTCACTTAATAATACATTGCAATGGTCTTTCCATGGCTGTACATGTATTTCTACAACATTACTTTTTAATAGTCCTAAAGCATTCCATTGTAAGTTTGTATCATATTTTACTTAACTAGTACCTTATTGCTAGTAGTTCATCTCACTTGCAAATTTTCATTATTAAACACAGTACTGCTACAAACATCCTTGTGACTAAATCTTTGCATATGTCTTTAATGATTTCCTTCGGGTAAATTCTCATAAGCGATTTATGATGTATTAACACTTCATTTGCCATATAAATTGCAAGTATTTCTCCCTGATCTCTCATTTGCTTTTTCTTTTTGTTTGTAATGGGTCACTTATGAAGACTCTTTAATTTCGATAAGCTCACATCTACCAGTCCTTAAATGTGCCTTGTGTTCCTGTTGTTATTATGTTCAGAAAGTCCCTACCTAACCTGTGATCACATTTATCCACTTTCAAGCATGTTTTGGCTGATGCCTAAATAAATGTTTATTCCACTCAACAATCAGTGTAAATCTAGAATGTCATGCTGTCTCCCTTGGTAGTGATCAATTCAAGCATGGACTGGCTGATCCAATTCTAGACAACAGCATGTGAACAGAAGGCCAGGAGGGTATTGCTATGAAAACTTAAGCCTAAGGAAGAGAGGAAAGAAGGTATCATTTCTCTTCTTAGATTGAAAAAAAAAAAAAGAATACATTTCTTTGTTGCTTAAGACATTGGTTACCTTTAGGAGTGCTTTTGGCTGCAGGGAACAGAAGGAGTTTAAACAAATAAGGATTTGCATTTCATGCTAATCAGTAGTCTGGAGCCTACTTGGTATTAGTACAGTGGCTCATTTGTAGCTATCAGGTGGCTGTTGCATCCTTGGACATCACGTTTGTGGTTAAGGGAGAATAAAGTGAAATGAGCAGCGTCAGCCAAATCTGACCCTTTTACCAGAAAAAAAGCAAGTCTTCCCAGCAGCTGTTGGTAGACATCCAGTCTCATTGGCTGGAGCTGTCACATGGCCTCTGCTAGTTGCAAGTGAAGATACAGTAGAAATACTTGGTTCTTCCAAACTCTGCAGCAAAAGGAGCCATGTGGGAAGGGATTAATAATAGGGTGAGGAGCTTCCCTGGTGGTCCAGCGGTTAAGAATACACCTTGCAATGCAAGGGACACTGATGCAATCCCCAATCCGGGAAGATCCCACACGTCTCGGGGCAACTGAGTCCCGGTGCTGACAACTAATGAACCTGGAGCCCGGGAGCTGCAACTAATGAACCTGGAGCCCGGGAGCTGCAACTACTAAAATCCACATACCCCAGAGTTTGTGCTCCCAAACAAGAGAAGCCCTCACACCACAGCTGGAGCGTGGCCCCCACCAGCCACTTGCAGCAACAAAGACCCACCACAGACAAAAATTAAAATAATAAAACAAATGAATATTTTGAAAAAAAGGACAGGGTGTCTGCCTCGCTGGTTTCAGTTAGGTTTCTGTTGTTTGGAGAGAATCTTAAGTAAGAAGACCTGAATTTTTTTTTTCCCCTTCTAGTTGCTTTAATAGTTTTCTATTTAACTTCTTAACTTTTAAATCTGTCTTAAATTGAGCTTTCTTAGGGTATAGAATTCTGAAACTTTTCCATGCAGGAGAGAATAGGAACCCCACTAGTAACTTGAAATATAAAATTGCACTTGTCACAGAGAATCCTGCAAAATAGTCTGAATGCTGAAGTTCAGAGGTCTGTGAAAAAGCCATGTCTTCCATCTTACCTGCAAGGTCAGGACAACAGGGAGATCTGTCATTGAATTTCATCCTGGACTGGGTGATTTAGCATCCTAGGTTACAGTCAATGCTCCTGAGTCTTACTTAAGTTGTAAGGTCCATTCCCTAGCTTCCAAGTTAGTTAATTCCAAGCACAGAGAAATTTTGTTTCGTTTTTTCTTTTTTGAGGTTGCCTCTACCCACAGAGAGTATCAGGTGCATTCCATACTGAGTGAGGTCTTTAAAAGAGTAGCTGGCTTTGATACATTGAAAATGATTCTAGTAGACAAGAACTGCAAGGGAAAAAATCAGCTACCATTTACCAAACATCTAATCCTAATCAGCTATGATATGTATCAATTGTATATATTGGCATACATATTTTCATTTTTAAAAAAAAACTCAATACAAGATACAGTGAAGCAAGGCATGATATTTATTTATTTATTTTTATTTATTTGACTGCATCAGGTCTTAGCTGAAGCACTAGGGATCTTCAGTCTTCATTGTAGCATATGGGATCGGCCTGTGAACTCTTGCTTGATACATGTGGGATCTAGTTCCCAGACTAGGGATTGAACCTGGGTCCCCTGCTTTGGGAGAGTGGGGTCCTAGCCACTGGACCACCAGGGAAGTCTCAAGGCATGGTCTTTGGACCAGAGAGGATTTGCAATGGGATCTGCAGTGAACTTTGACCAACTATCTACCTAATTTGGAGCAAGTGTGAATCTCAGTTCCTTATCGAAACAATGAAAATGATAATACCTACTCTTTAGCATGTTTGTGGAGATAAAATAAACTCCGGGAAGTGGGGTCTGTCTCCTCGTGTAATATAGCTTCCTACCCTGTATAAGGCACTTTTATCTTCTAGATAGCACATCTGGGTATACTTTTGCTAGCACTATTTGATATTTTCATATTTATTTATGGTTTCTTAGCATTCTTCATCCCCCATCACAGGAATGTGAGCTTCAAGCAGAGACTTTGTCTGTCTGTTTATCTCTGTGTCCCCAGGGCTTAATGCAGAGCAAGTACTCAACAAAACTAGTTCAGTATTTGTAGACTGTGTTCAGACCCTAGGGTGGAGTCTCACACACAGTAAGTGCTTAGCAAATGATCGTTCCCTTCTATTCTTCCTCCAATACCAATGCAGGAGGCTGTTTTGAAACAAATGCCATGCTCAGCATCAAAAAGCAGGGTCCAACTTACAAGCTTGCTAGTGTAGACTTGCGTGACTTAAATAAATGACTTTCCTTCTCTGCGCTTCTGTTCTATTCCTTCATCCGTATAATGAGAGGGCCCAAGGAGATGATCAATTCTAGCTCTTCTACAGGGTACAATTTTGTGATTCTGAATGAGTTGCAGCCTCTATATATAAGAGCACACACAAGGAGGGATCTTCCTGGTGCTCCAGTGGTTAAGACTCCACATTCTCATTGCAGGGGACAGGGGTTCAATCCCTGGTCAGGGAACTAAGATCCCTCAGGCCACGTTGTGCAGCCAACATAAATAAATAAATAAAAGAAAGACCACACATTTTATCTTACTTGTCCTGCCAGAGGAGAGAGAACACCTAACATAGATCTATGCTCCCATGGAAACTGGCCTAGATGAACAACTGCCAATGACCAGACTGGCATACCTTCAAGAGACCTTGGAAAATTCCCAAGCCAATCTCCTGTCTATGCTTGAGCTCTGAGAGGTGAAACTGACCTGCCCACAGTCACAGAGTTAGTTACAGGCCAAAACAGGATTATAGCTAAGTTTCTCTCAACATCCCTTTCCTCTGCTATATATATGTCTCTGGGGTACTATTTCATTGGCTGTACCTTGCCTTTTATCTGTCCACTGGGTTTCAACCCATTTGAATGCATAAGTATCGTTTCTCTGTTTTGGGAGGAATTAGGGCCACTCCGATCCACACAAGGGAAGTCAGATGAATGAATGGTCTCCGGACCATTTGAATACATAGATATCATTTCTGTTTGGGGAGAAATTAGGGGTACTCCAATGTACACAGTTAAAGGAAGTTAGATGAATATTCTCATGTGACACTTACGGCTTGATTCATAATTAAACATTTTGTTGTTCAGTCACTCAGTTGTGTCCAACGCTTTGCGACCCCATGGACTGCAACACGCCAGGCTTCCTTGTCCTTCACTATCTCCTGGAGCTTTTTCAACCTCATGTCCATTGAGTCAATGATGCCACCCAACCATCTCATCCTCTGTCAAACCCCTTCTCCTCTTGCCCTCCATTTAGCCAGTTCGTTGTAGGCAAGTGTTGTCGCTTCCCATCATGTTTCTTTGGGTACTGGTTCAGTCCTGATTCTTTAGTCACCATCTTTCTGTCGTTCTTAACTTCTCTACACTTTATCCAACATCCAGACTCAGTGGTCTTTCAGGTTCAAGGGTCCCTGCAGAAATAGAATCTTTTCCTTTCAACATTCTAGGTTTTTGTACTTGGGTCTCAGGTCAGAATGGGTTACCTGACATCTACATGTTTTTCCAAACTTGTAGGACACAAGAAATCAATGCTGTGTGTGGTCATGATGCTGAATTTGGAGCCAAAATGACCTGATTCCAATCTGCTTCTGCCAGTCTCCAGACACATGATAAAAAATGTCATTGACCACATAGATATTCAACCTGTATATGTATTATGTGTGTTTATATCTATATATTGAATAATAACATGTGATTCACAGACTCATACAATGGGGCTAAAAGAGACTTTGTGGGAGTAGGTTGTGGTACAGCGTTTGGCACATAGTAAACTCTTAATAGACATTGTTAAGAATTATCAGAACTTAAACCCTTGACCTGGACCTATCTGCGTCAGTATCTCTTAGGTTTCACTTTAAATGAATGGAACAAACTCAGTAGAGAAAATAGCAAAGATTTTGTCCTTGGCTAAACTCTAGCCAGGCCCAACTGAGCTCTCTTCTCTACTAGACCTTAACCTTGGACTGTAAAGGCTTAAAGAAACATGAACATAGTTTCTACAAGCTCAACATGGCACCCCTAGAAAGGCCCTAACCTGGCGAAAATATCAGTCTGAGAAAATTCAAGGCTGCCAAAGAAGGAACTGCTTGTTTCAGACAATGCCTGAAGATATATCCTTGTTTCCCAGTCTCTGCTGCGAGAGCAGGACCCCAATTTCAAAAAGCACTGGTTAGCAAGCCCAGATGGGTTTCACATGGACCACCACCCCTTCCACTTCTCGATTTTTGTAATTTTTCATTTTCCTGGTTCTACCAAGCCCCCACTCACTTCTCTACTGCCTCCTTCTCCCTTTAAAATACTCAGTCACCTGTGTGCCAGTCAGGATGGAGCTCAGTTCTTCCGCTCCTGTCAGTGGTTACTGAATAATACCTGTTTTCACTGCTTTAACTAATGTCTGCCTGGATTTCACTTTGACAGCCATTGATGTTTAGTCACGAAGTTGTGTCCAACTCTTTTGTGACCCCATGGACTGTAGCCTGCCAGGCTCCTCTGTCCATGGGGTTTCCCAGGCAAGAATATTGTAGTGGGTTGCCATTCCCTTCTCCAGGAGATCTTCCCGACCCGGCCTCATGTAGGAGGCCGCCATCTTAAGCATATGATGGCATCTTGGTGCCTTTGTTGAGGACTGGAGAACCTCAGACACATGTGGGAAGGTAGGAGAAATGAGAGTGAGTATGCAATAATGCTCAAACATATGTTTGCTCTGGTTTCTGGAAAAAGAAGCAAACTCACAACGCAGTGAATAAGTCTTTTTGTGATCTGACTCTGTTAAGAGAAGGGCAACTTGGAAGGGGCTTCCCTGGTGGCTCAGATGGTAAAGAATCTGCCTGCAATGCAGGAGACCTGGGTTTGATGCCCTAGAGAAGGGAATGGCTACCCACTCCAGTACACTTGCCTGGAGAATTCCATAGACAGAGGAGCCTAGCAGGCTACAGTCCATGGGGTCGCAGAGTCAGACATGGCTGAGCGACTAACTCTTTCACTTCACTTTCACCCTGCTCTTACACTCTGCTGTGAGAACAATTTGTCCCATATATGAGCTCGTCCATCAGTCCAGATCCAGGATCAAGCAGGTAACATTGAACCAAGTTGAACACAGAACTACACATCAACAAGAAAGTGAATTGTCAGCCAACCCCAGGTCTGGCTTGGGTTCCTTTCTGTGTCACACGCATAGCAGTTCCCACATGCATTAGGATTGTGCATTAAATCTTCTGCTTTCTTTTACAAACAATGAAGATTCTTAGCCAGTTTTGAAAATCCTATTTTGGAGGTTGTCATGCATCCCTCTGAGCAATAATGAAGACTATGAGCCCTCCACCCCAGAGTCACATACCTGTGCCCCCAGTTCATGGGTCTGTGGGTTCTCAATGAATAATACCTGCCATGGGCTGCGGGCTGCAGGGGTGTAGGGATCACGTTTTTGCACTTTCATTTCCTCAGTGCCCAGAACAGAGCTTAGAACCCAAAACAGGTCCTTCATGCATGTTAATACATGGTTGAATAAATGTATGGGTGAGCCAAGGGACAAGCTATAGCAAAACTTAAGTAGAGCTTACCAGGTGTCAGACACTGTGCTCAGTGATTTTTGTGGGTTATCACATTGAAGTCTTACAACAACCTATGCTGTGCTGTTCTGTGCTTAGTCGTTCAGTCCTGTCTGACACTTTGTGACTCCAGGGTAGCCCGCCAGGCTCCTCTGTTCATGGGCATTCTCCAGGCAAGAATATTGGAATGGGTTGCCATACCCTCATCCAGGGGATCTTCCCAACCCAGGGATTGAACCCAGGTCTCCCACTTTGCAGACAGATTCTTTACCATCTGAGCTACCAGGGAAGCCCATGAATACTGGAATGAGTAACCCATCCCTTCTCCAGGGGATCTTTCCAACCCAGGGATCGAACCGGGGTCTCCTGCATTGCAGGCAGATTCTTTACCAACTGAGCTACCAGGGAAGTCCCAACAACCTATGAGGTCAAAACTATTAACATTATTATTCCCATTTTATAGAAGAGGAAACCAAGGCACCCAAAGCTTTAGTGGGTTTGATCAAGATTATTCAGCTGCACCTAGAGTCCATAATCATAATCACTAGATTTTGAAGAAAGAGGCAAAAACATTTTTAAATATTTTAGCTTGCTTCTTCTTTTTTTTTTTTTTAAACTTAGATTCAGCTAATATCTTTGGAGGGCTCACTTAGTGCCAGACATTATGCTGGGTGTTCCACCTCTGAAACATGTTTCCTTTCCTCCAGCATCCCAGGAATACAAGCAAGGGGTAGAAGATCTTGTGAGTTTTTGCCCTACTGTGAGGTCCTGATTGAGCAATTCTTTGTCCAGAACCAGAAGCACAGGTTCTCTTAAACAGAAGCACTTCCTTATAAATGGCCAAGATTAATGGTGCTGGCTTATTGCCACTTGTAATGGATTGACATCATCCCCAAGTACCATAGGCTGGTTGGACTGGCCCATCAGGTGTGCTGTCTTTGATGTTTTGATCATCTCAGTTTATCTAGGGCAAACAGAGCCATGTGCCCATCTGTCATTGGCCAAACACAAAGAAGCTGATTGCTTTTAAATTGTCATCATGGAATTTCCTGGCTACTGGGAAAATTACATATAATAAAGACAGTGGTTGTGGTTAAAAGGCCAGGAAAGAGAACATTCTGCTCCTATTAATGTTATTGGATTAGACACTTGCTACCTCTGGGTCTCAGATTCTCATCAGTAAAATGGAAGAACTATACAGGATGATCACTAGGGATCTTTCAAGCTTTAATAGCCTGTGAGCATTTGGATTTATTTAGCATTGAGCCTCAGCAATGTGTCAAAAACTGTAAAGAGAGAGATGAAAAATTGACTCTTCTTTCTTTCTTTGTATTCATTCAGCAAATACATATTTTTTTAACTTTTTATTTTGTAATGAAGTATAGTTGATTAACAATGTTTCGATAGTTTCAGGTGTACAACAAAGTAATTCAATTATGCATATACATGTAGCCTTTTTCAAATTCTTTTTTTAGGTTGTTACATAATAATGAGTGGCATACTCTGTGTTATACATTATGTCCTTGTTGGTTATCCATTTGAAATATAGCAGTGTGTACATGTCAATCCCATACCCCCTAACTATCCCTTCTCCTCCTCACCCTCCCTCCCTGGTAACCATAGATTCATTCTCTAAGTCTGTGAGTCTTGTTTCATTTGTATAATTTCATTTTAGTTTCTGTATATAAGCCATATCACACAGTACCTCTCTTTCTCTGTCTGACATATTTCACTCAGTATGACAGTCTCTAGGTCCAGCCATGTTGCTGCAAAAGGCCTTATTTTATTCTTTTCAACGGCTAAGTAATATTCCATTGTCTATATATACCACATCTTTTTATCCATTCACCTGTTTACTGACATTTATTCTGGAAAAGAATAAATTGGCTACTGTAAACAGTGTTGCAGTGAATATTGTGAGGCATGTATCCTTTAGGACCATGTTTTTTTCTGGATATATGCCCAGGAGTGGGACTGCAGCCTCATACAATAGCCCTATTTTTAGTTTTTTAAGGAACCACCATCCTGTTCTCCATAGTGGCTCTAGCAATTTACATTCCCACAGTAGGAATGGTTCTCTCCACATCATCTCCAGCATTTGTTGTTTGTGAGTTTTTTTTTCCACGGTGACCATTTTGACTGGTGTGAGGTGATATCTCATTGTTATGAGGAGTGACTATGACTTAGCTTTTAAAAGGGTACCTCTGCCTGCTACATGAATGGCTGTCTGAAGTCAAAGGTGGAAGCAGTAACACAGACATCTTAGCTTGGACCAGGAAGGATGCAGGGGGAGATAATAAGAAGTAGTCAGGTTAAGGGGAGAAACAAATACACACAAACTCTCAGGAAAATATATGCCCTTATTTTACTCTTTGATCTGCAACCTATCTGATTTCACTAAATATACGCATATATAACACTCAGCAGTATATTTTGAAAAGCCATCCCTAGTAGGCATCTATTGATAGATCAACCTTATTCTTCTCTAGTCCCTTTCCCAATTCCAATCAAATAAAGATGGCCTATGCTTTCTGTTGTACTGCACAAAATTGACATTCTTAATAGTAAAAATACTAGCCACTTCAGATGGTTCAACCCCAAACCTCTTCCAGAGAGAATGGGAATGCTAAATGGCTCAAAGTGAAACTCTTACAATCTCAGTGGAATGCAAGCTTAAAATGCAAAGTATATTTTAGAAAAATAAAAGTTTCATTTCTGGCCTGGTGTGTTATTATTGGACCGAGACCTGCATTTCCACTCTTCAGGGTCTCATCTGCAGTGTTCAGCATCAGTGTGGCGGCTGCGCTTTGGTGCTGACGCCCAGCTTGAAATGAGAGTCAGTGAGTCATGAGAACTGGGGTCCCAGGAGAGGAACCCCTGACAGTTGTTACCAGGTCAGAATATTGTCACTTCTGTGAGCAGATTCAGGTGTATGTCTTGCTCTTGGTAACTGTTGCATGGTATCTACATCATGTAGAATGTCACAGTTTATCTATTGCTTAGGAAGGTTACTTCTGATTTTTTCATATTATACACAATGCTGCAGTGAATTTCTTTGTGCATATATGTGAGGGTTTTTTTCATAGACTTTTCAATTTTTTGCTTTTCCTTTTACCTTTGCATGTACTTATTTTCCCAACACTTTAAGTCAGAAAATGTTTCTAATATGCAGAAAGGTAAAAAAGAGTAATATAGCTCTATAATGTTGATTCATCAATGATTAACATTTTGACATATATCTCTACTTTTAATGGTTGATCCATTTCACAATGTTACAGATGTAACCTCTTTCACTCCTAAATATTTCAGCAAGCATCTCCCCCAAACAAGGACATTCACTTAATCACAATACCACATCCATCTAAAAAATTAGACAATAATTGAATATTCAAACTTCCCCTATTTTTCCTCAAATATCTTTCATAGCACTGTGTGTGTCTTTAACCAGATCTAATCAAGGACAAGGTAATGAGTCTTTTTATATCTTTAATAGTCATCTTCACCTCATTTCTTTCATGACCTTGACATTTTAAAGCAATCAGGGCAATTATTTCATAGAAAGTCCTATATTACCTTTTGGGGAGGGAGGGGGAACTTCTTTCCCCAGCAAGTTTTACTAGTTCACAAAGATTTGTTCAAAAGCCCTGAATTTAGTCTTTGTAAATCAACTTGGCATCTGTGGAAATGGTATTTTAGTTGGCTAGATCTACAGGTAACCAGAAGACCTGCATTCTAGCCCAGTAGTTCATTACTGGGGACAGTAGTGTCCCCAGGAGATGCTTGGTAAAGTGTAGAGGCATTTCTGGTTGTCACAAATGGGGGTAGGAATGCTACTCACAACTGATAGGTGGAAGCCAAGGATGCTTCTAAACATCCTACAAACCACAGGACAGCCTCTCATAACAAAGAATTGTCTAGTCTGAAATATCAACAGTGCTGAGCCCGAGAAACCCTGCTCTGATCAGTGACTCTGACATCAACTTGCTCTACAACTTTGGGCAAACGTCATCTTGTCTCCAGGCCCCTTTCAATGGTTCTTTCCAGCCCCACTCAACCCAACTGGACTAAAGAAAGGTCTGCTTGACAACTGGCATCTCTGCTGCTGAGACCAAGTGACAGGAACAGTTCGAGCCCAAACCTCCTGTCTGACTGACAGCAGGTCAGGTCCACATCCTGTGTTATCACTAACATCCTCTTTCACACATTGTAGACAAACTATTTTAAGGCCAAGCCATACAGTACAGTTTGGAAAGACCCAACCACGACACAAACGGGCTGCGGCTAAACAATGCCACACAGTGTCACCTATTCCTAGTGATTTTCACAACTAACCAATAAAGCGGGTTATGAACTTGTAAATGAGAAAAACATTTGAGTAAGCAAAACATCAGGACAGACAAACTCTTCATTATACTTGTGAGGTGAAGAAAGGTGATCCTCATAATGGCAACATAGATAATCTAAAAATCACTCAACCCTGAACGCCTGTTGGAGCTCTACCCTGAGTCTCTGCTACCCTTGGTTCCCTGTTCACATGTCAACTATCCACCGTGAACTGAGGGCCTACTATGAACCAGGTACTCTTCTAGGCATTTAAACATATATTGTTCATTTAAATAAAAAAATTATGTATTTGGCTATACCAGGTCTTAGTTATGGCATGTGGGATCCAGTTCTGTGACCAGGGATCCAACCTGGACCCCTTGCATTAGAAGTGCAAAGTCTTAGTCACTGGACCACCAGGAAAGCCCTCATTTAATTTTTAAATCCCTGAACTTACTTTCCAAAAAAACCTTAGCAAACTGTCCCATCTTATCAGCTTTCTTCTTACAGTGCAATTTGTCTTTCCTTCCGTCAAGAGGTGTGGTCAGTATTCTCTCTGTTTGAATCTAGATGGGCTTATGATTATAATGGAAGTGACACGGTATGACTTCTGGGGTATAATCATAAAAAGGCCAGACTTTTTATGACCTGAGCTCCTGGAAGACTCACTCTTGGGAATGAGCCACTACACTGAGAGAAGATACAAGAGATCTATGATAAAATCCCCATGGAGGAGACCCAAGAACCCCAGACCACAGCCTCCACTGAGTTCTCAGCTGATAGACTGGCAGCAGTCTCTTGGCAGTCATGGGCCATCTTGAAAGGGGACCCCTCAAGCTGCCTCAGCTCACACTGCATGGGGGAGAGATGAGATGTCCCTGCTGGGTGCTTCCCAATTGCAGATACAGGAACCAAGTAAATGAGGCTGCTTTAAGGCATTTGACTTTTGGATATTCTGTAATGCAGCAATACATAACTGGTACTAATACCAATATGTAGGTGTTTTTATTTTACGACTGGGAATGCTGAGTTTTGGCTAGTGGCAAAGCCAGAATCCAAATTCTGTTTGGTTCTGAATCCTGTGGCCCTACACAACACATGTGACTGTCTTTTGGAAATGAGATATAGATCTTCTTTCTCAAGCCCTCATCAAGCATAATATAAAAGCTTTCATATATATATATATACATATATGTATATATACATATATGTATATATACATAGTACGTATAACATATATCTTAGAAAGCTTAATTTTTGCCTAACTCAAAAGTTTATGGCATTTTCACTCCATTTGTTTGATTTAGTATGAATGGAATGCTAGATTTCTACTTAAAAAAGATAAATATGCAACAAGCAACAAAGATTTACTGTATAACACAGGGAACTATAGTCAATACCTTGTAATAACCTATAATGAAAAATAACCTCAAAAATAATATATGTGTATTTGTATAACCGACTCATCTTGCTGTGCACCTGAAACATTGTAAGTCATCTGTACTTCAATAAAATACATATATTACGTGTGTGCAAAGTCGCTTCAGTCATGACAAACTCTTTGTGACCCTATGAACTATAGCCCGCCAGGCTCCTCTGTCCATGGGATTCTCCAGGCAAGAATACTGGAGTGGGTTGCCATGCCCTCCTCAATATGTGTATTAGGACCAGAAAAAAAAAGGGGGGGCTTCCAGAGTAGAAGGACATGTGCTCATCTCCTCCTCAGAGAGCACCAAAATCGCAACTAGCTGTTGAACAACCACCAACCGGAAGACACTGGAACCAACCAAATAAAGTTACTCTATGTCCAAAGACAAAGAAGAAGCTTCATCGAGATGGTAGGAGGAGCACAATCATGATAAAATCAAATTTCATACCTGCCGGGTGGGTGACCCACATACTGGAGAACAATGATACTAAAGAAAATGAGATATAACCCCTGCTGTCGAGGGGTATAAATCCTACTTGGGGAAATGACACCTAAACTTTATACATTAATAAGTTCAAACTCAGATTGCTTATAGACAGAAAATATCAAAGCTGGGAAGTTATCCCATGGGGAAAAAAAAAGATTCCAAGAGGACATGTCATGGGTAACAACAAAAATTTTGAAAGACTTTAAATGTCTCATAACTGGAAATGATTGATAAAATCTTACACAGTAAAAAATATAACTGTGAACATCAGGTGACAACTTATAAAAATGATTGCAAAATCATATTAAGTGACACAAGTCAACCACAAAATGAAATGTGCACATAGTTCATGACAACATAAAAAGCGAGAGGGAAATCATATTTATTTAACTTCCCCTGAGTTCCTGGCTGACTGACTGAAGTTCCTGGCACTCTATGCACTTTTCTTTAATTCCAGCTTAAAAATTACTCTTTGTGGAAGTATTATCCGTGTTTTACAGATCAGGGAATTGAGACTCAGAGACATTAAGAAACTTGCACAAAATCAAATAGCTAATGGGTAACTGGGCCAGGGATCAGACCCAAGGAGATGAACATGGGGAGTAAAGGGCAGATGAGCAATAGAGGGAGGCAAGATGGAAGGAAGATCAGAGAACGGGAGAGCAGGCAGAACATTGGAGATGAGATTTGAAGAGGTCAAATGATCATTTTGCCATCGGTTGCATTTACTTTTTTGCAGACTTGCCTTTCAGATTATGGATTGCTTATGTTCCTTTAAATCTGCAAGCAGCTATTTAGCAGCTGCTGAGACAGCATTGTGCCAAGTCCTTGGTGTACAGAGTAATATTAATACAACTAAGTTCCTGAAGGAGCTCTCTCTTTTTAAAAGAAATAGCCTGAGCCCAAAGCACTTAGCTAGTCTGTCCCTAAAATTTGTCCCACAAAAACTTTTGTAGATCATGAGTGTTTATTATTGCTTTAAGTTGCTAAGTTTGTGGGTAATCTGTTATACAGCAATATAACCAACATAATAATATAATTACTTCAAGCTTTCCATAAGTAAAAGGGTTTACAACTAGTAGATAGATTTTGCTTTTCTAAAACAGAAAGTAATTCATTGTTTTGTTTTATTTCATTATTATAGATTATGACTGCTTATTGTAAACAATTTGGAAAATTCAGAAAAGCATAATTAAGGGGAAAAATATTCCATGTGATCTACAACACAAGACAACTACTGGTAGTACACATGTCCCTCTGAGTTTTCATATACAGTCAAACTACATTAAAATTCTTAAATACTTTAATTAATTAAGCAGTTATCAGACAGGTCATGCACAAGATATAAACTTCAAAAAATATCAAAAGATAGCCAGTGAAATAATGTTCTCTTACAAATCCCCAGTTTCTACTCTTTGAATCAGCCGATATAGTCAGGCTTTTGAATAGTCTACCAGGGGTATTTTTTTTATACAGTTTTTAAAGATTACACACCATTTACACTTATTACAAAATATTGACTATCTTCCCCATGTTGTACAATAAATCTTTATAGCCTATCTTACACCCACTAGTTCATACTTCTCACTCTCCCACCATCTATAACCCCAGAAGTGTTCTTTGCACATGTAATAGTATCACCTATAAATTCTTAATTCAGCCAATAGAGAACTACTGCATCATTTTAAATGCCCACATGTATTGCAACACATGGATATATCATAATTACTTAACACATTCCATGTGGACAGGCATCAGATTGCTTAAAATCTTTCAATATTGTTAAGAGTGTCCCAGAGAACATCTCTGTTCATGTATCATTTTGTGTATTTGCCTGAATATTTCCTTCATATACATTTCTATAAGTGGAATTGTTGGGTCAAAATCTATACAATTTAAAATTCCTCCATCCACAGTATGTTGGGGAAGGAAACGGCCAGTATTCTTGCCTGGGGAAGCCCATGGACGAGGTGACCGGCAGACTATAGTCCACGGGGTCGCAAGAGTCAGACACAACTTAGCAACCAAACCACCACCACCACCACAACATGTGGGTCTTGTATATTAACATCTTCATTTTTAAGGACCAGAAAATTGAGAACTAGAGAAGGTAAGTGATTTCCCCTAAATCACACAGCTGGTACAGGGCAGAGCTGGTCTTCCAACCCACATTTAGGACTTGGGGTCTCATGGCTCCCTCTCTTCTAGCAGAAGTCTGGGCAGGATTCAGCTTACCCACAAGAAGAGCAAATGAGCTCCCCCTTCTCAAGCCAGACCCTTGTGTCCTTGCTTCCTCCTCTGAGAGTGGGCAGGGAGGGACCTGGCATTTTCTCTTGTAACTTGAAAGTCAAAAAGTAGGAGCAGACAGGGCTATTAGAATCTCAAGAATGAGAGGAGAGTGTGGAATCAATGGGTTACTGAAAATGTTGGGAATGACCAGAATTCCAACATCAAAGAGCAGTAGAAAATGCCTTCTGAAACCATACACTATCCAGATTACTATTCTTTTGGATTTTTGCATGACCATGGATTATAAGCAGCCTAACTGATTGCCCATTGCCTCTCTGGAGCTGAATAAGTAGAACAAGAGAGGACGTTCAATACCAGTGAGGCAGGACACTGGGTCTGGACTAATAACGCATAAGTCACGGGACTGTGTTGTGTGGTTTTTTTTAATCCTCAAGAAAAAGAAATGACCTCTCCTCTTCTCTTCTATCACCTTTTCACCCCCTTTGAGAGACAATGTGGTTTCATGGCAAGAATATGAGTTTTAAAGTCCTGGGTGACAATTCTAATGTGGTGTTGGAAATGGGCTATCAGCAAAACCCTGAGTTTTTGTTTTCCCATCTGTAAAATGAGTTCTTGTGAAAGTTCCTGAAATTATGTTCATGAAAGAGCCTGACACGTGGCAGGTAAATGCTCAGGAAAGGTGATTTTCTTTCCTTCTCCTTTCCATTCCAGAAAGTGAAAGTTAAAGTTGCTCAGTCGTGTCTGACTCTTTGCAACCCCATGATTGCATAGACTGTATAGTCTATGGACTATATAGTATATAGTCCGTATATACTGTATATATATGGACTGTATAGTCCATGGAATTCTCCAGGCAAGAATACTGGAGTGAGTAGCCATTCCCTTCTCTAGGGGATCTTCCCAACCCAGGGATTGAACCCAGGTCTTCCACACTGCAGGTGGATTCTTTACCAGCTGAGCCACCAGGGAAGCCCGAGAATATGGGAGAGAGTAGCCTATCCCTTCCCCAGAGGATCTTCCTGACCCAGGAATTGAACCAGAGTCTCCTGCATTGCAGATGGATTCTTTACCAGGGAAGCCTCCATTCCAGAAGGAGATCTTAATAATCAGGTTATGATTTATATGACCTGAGAAAAGCTCATTTCTAAGAGTTCTTGGATTACCAACTTTTTCTAGCTTTACAAGAAAAAAGGTAAGTATAGTCATCATTCCTTTTCATATTCCTGTATGTGCAAATCTTGAGAGAGGGCATGTGTGTGTTCATGAACACCCACTCACACCACAGACAAAGTAGTCACCGGCCCCATTACCACTCAACCCTAAATTTAGACGGATTTGAACAGATGACTTAGGTAACCACAACTGGAAGGAAAACACAACATGTACATCCTAATTAAAGTTATCCCTTCAGATAGCCTGCAAATTTTAGTTTTACCAAAGACCGGATCAGAGGGCGTTTATCCACAGCTCGCACTGGAGGCTGATAACCAGTTGTCGTGTTCTCCAGGCTCAGAGTCCAGGAAGACTTGACGAGACTCTGAATGAGGCTGGTTAAGTAGGAACCAGTCCACTTTCCTCCTGCAGCTTTCAGGCTCGGATCCAGAGCTCCACACACTGCAGCTTTGTTTGGTTCTTGCCGAGGGTTTCTCGAGCTTTCCGCCAAGCAGCACTTTGTAGAACCTGCGTCTAGCTCCCCGAGTCCTGCAAGTGTTTCTCAATATCAACATCGAATTTGGAAGAACACACTTAGCCGGGCTCTGTTCTCTTCTGGGAAAGTGACTTTGGCCGCTAGAAAGAACGTGTGTGGTGTGGTGGCTGGAGGTCACGTTGACGACCCCGTGGGACCAGCGTGTGGACTAAGAGACGAACCTCACAGACAATGGTGACCCAGGACGTGTATCTCCGAGGACAGATGGGCTGGGCAGTCCCATGGGGCCCTGCACTTGTTCTGGGGCCCACATTTGTTCTGAGGCTTTGTTACTACTGCTGTGAAAGTTATAATAACATTTGTAAAGGGGGTCCTGCACTTTCATTTTACACTAACTCTAACCCTGACCTTAACCCGGCAAATAATGCAGCCCAGCTTGTTGATTTCTCCATGCCTTTGCATACGCTGTTCCTTGCCTGGAATGCCTTTCCCACCTCCTGTGCCCCAAGGAATCCCAAGTTTTTCTCTCCTTTTTTCTTTTCTTCCCTACCTGCCTCTTTCTTTTCCTTCCTTCCTACTGTTCTTCCTCTGTTAATAGCTGCTGAGTCCCTGTTTTGGGCTCCACCTTGTGCCAGGGGCCAGGATATCTAGAGCAGACAAGACGGAAGATCCTTATTTTCATGGAATTTATAGTCTGGGGAAGGAGGTAAACAAACGAAATCACAGAGAAACAAAAAAATGTCAGTTATAAATTATAGTCGTTGCTATGAAGGAAACACAGGGAGTACTGAGCGTATCACAAAGGTGGGAGGAGGCCAGTTTGGGGAAGGGGGTCAGTGGCTCCAGGGCAAGGCTCTGTTCTCAGAAAAGCTTACTCTCCTCCCTCCAAGAGCTGGCCGCTGTCACTTTGAGCCTAGTGTGTATTGCATTCCCAGTTTATTGCTCTGCTGAGGTGCTGGCCCAACTTGATGGCGATCATATGTCTGCTTGTCCATCTCCCCAACCAGAACGTGAGTTCCAAGTTGCCTGAGGACTGAGACCACATTGTAAGCATTCTTGTCTCCCCAGACGCTTTGCTTAGTAGTCACTGAAGGATGTCAGATACTTGGTTACTCGACATGGGTGGCTCTCAGAGGAGGCAAGGGAGCGATTTTGTCTTCCCCCACCCCCCATCCAACCAAGGGATGTTTGGCCATGTCTAGGGACATTTTTAATTGTCATGACCTGGGGTGAGGGAGGATCCTGGCATCTGGTGGGTAGACGCCAGATATCCTGTAAGCATTCTATAATATCCAGGACAGCCCCCTGCCCCTGAAACAGAATCATTCAAACCCAAAATGTCAATAGGGCTCTATACTCTGTCATACAAAATTGCACATATGGAGAATATTTTTTATCTTTTTATTGGAATATAATTGCTTTACAATATTGTGCTAGTTTCTATTAAACAAATATTATATATTAATGCATATATGTGGAATCTGGAAAAAGGTTATAGACGAACCTATTTCCAGAGCAGGAATGAGACACAGATGTAGAGAAAGGACATGTGGATCCAGTAGGGTGGCATGGTAGTGGGGAGGGGAGGGGGGGACGAATTGGGAGATTAGGAGCAGAAAATATTTTTAAAATTTTCACTGGTATAACCATCCCCTACTCTCCAGCAGGGCCACACTAAAGAGGTTCTTTTTCAGGAAGCCCCTTAGAGGCAGCCCCTTAGCTGTTCTTAGGACACTTTGCAGTGTCTCCGGCCGTGAATTTCTGCTCTTCCCACTGTGACCCTATGAACTCGTATATGTTAATTTCCTTAGCAAGCGCTGGACAGCGGTGATTTCCTCTTAATCCAGCCCTTTCTTCCCACTTCCTTCTGACCTAAGCTTCTCCTGACACAGCTAAAATCCATTTCCTCAGCAACGGATATTTCTGAGCTCACCAGGTCACCCAGGAACATGATTGAGCAAGTTCAAGAGCAAATAGCTGTTCAAGGGGTTCTGAGTCAAGGAAGGAAGGAACTAAAATTTGGTGAGAGCACTTATTAAGGGCCAGGCACTTTCCCCAACATAATCCTCAACACAAAGTTTCAAGGGAGATATTATTAGCATTTCCTCTACCCCAAGCTTTTCTGAAAAAGAAGAAACTCAGGCACAATCATTCTTATAAGTCCGTATAGCTACTAATGTGGTCAAACTGGGATGGAAACACTGATTGCTTTTTTTCTAATGTCAATGTATAAGCTTGTTCCGTCACTGATGTTCCCAAGTGATGCTCTTATTATTTTTACTTTTTCCTTCATTTCAAAATGGATATGATAGACCTCATGGATATATATTATACCAAGGGAAAGACTAAGTAGAGAAATCAGAGTAAGGAAAACAGGGTGAAGAAATCAGGGTAAGGAAAACGATAAGAAAAATAAAGCCAAGAACAAGGTTAACACTAAAAATAAATGCCTTAAAGTATCATATGCTTGCTACAGATGGACACCGATTTGACTCTGAGCTTCCCAGCAACCAAGGCGAAGCAGGAAATAACATCCATCATTT
The DNA here is from genome assembly GCF_910594005.1 of Cervus elaphus. Lineage (NCBI taxonomy): Eukaryota > Metazoa > Chordata > Mammalia > Artiodactyla > Cervidae > Cervus > Cervus elaphus. Next base: position 16,952,421 of record NC_057835.1, read on the forward strand.
TTCCCCTAATGCCTCTGGGGTTTAAAGTAAAATAAACACATGAAAAATTGGTTGTAATCTCTGTGTCCAAAAAGAAGAGCTATCTTGGCCCTGAGACAGATGAAAGGTTTTTCATGTGGATTCTGATAAAGGTGACTGTAGTGACTATATCAATCCTTACTGACATGCCTACTTTGTGATAGCATGTGACCACAGGTAAAATTTGATGTAGATGAAAATATTGTTAACAATTCAGGTAAGCAAAACAATAATATGGTTGATGAACTGAAGGTTGAGTTAAGTTATAATTCTCAAGGTGATAAAGTGGCCAGTCAAAGTAGGCTAGGTAATGCCACAGTGACAAATAACTCCAACATCTCAGAGGTCTGCCACAACAAATGTTTATCCTTACTCTCAGGACTTACTCCTGAGATCCTGGGTGGTTCTGCTCTGTGTCATTCTCAGCCAGGAGACCAGATGGGGAGGTCCTATCGCTGTATTTCTAGGACTGCCGCAGAGGAAAAAAGCAAGCTAGCGACTTGCATATTGTTTCTTGGAAAGTTTGCCCAGAGATGGCATGTGTCACTTCTACTAACAATTTGTTGGTCGAAGCAGATCATTTAGCCACACTCAACTCAAAGGATGGGAAAGTAATCCTGTAGTCTTTCCAGAAGGACGAAGAACTTGGTGAACTACTTGGTGAACAGAGTTAATGACTATTCCTATGGAGTCATTTTTTTTAATAGGTGTGTTAGTCATCTACTGCTGTGTAACAGATGACCCCCAAAACCAATGAATGAAAGCAACAGATGTTTGCTATCTCACAGTTTCACGGGGGCAGGAATCCAGGCTCAGTTAGTTGGTGGCTCTTCTTCAAGGTTTCTCTTGAGGCTGCTCCCAAGGCACTAGTCAGAGCTGCAGTCACCTCAAGGCTGGACTAGGCATGAATTCCCTTCCATGGTTGCTCTTGTGGCTTTAGAAAGACCGTAGGTCCTTCTTGGTGATGGAGATATCAGCTCCTTACCAAGTAAGCCCCTCCATCGTGCAGCCTCATGGTATGGCAGCTGGCTCTCCCCAGAGTGAGTTATCTGAGGAAGAACAACAAAGAACATAAGATGGGACCACAGTCCTCTATGACCTAACCTCAGAAGGGACATCCCATCATCTTTACCATGGTATGTCTGTTAGAGGTGAGTCACTAGGTTCAGGCCACACCTGGGGAGAGGAGCTAGGCAAGGATGCGAATACCAGGAGGTGAGGACTTGGGGGCTGTTTAGAGGCTGCTTTCCACAATGGGATTGCTGGCAAATCCCAATTCTACCATCCACTGATTGGGTGACCTTGTGCAGACAATTCAACCCACCTAAGCTTTCTCATGTACAAGAAGGCACTTGTAATAGGATGTACCTCCCTGGGAGATATAGTTTAATATTCTTTTATACATATGATTGCTTCCCTTGTGGCTCAATGGTAAAGAATCCACCTGTCAATGCAGGAGATACAGGAGACATGGGTTTGATCCCAGGTCGGGGAGATCGCCTGGAGGAGGAAATAGCAATCCACTCCAGTTTTCTTACCTGAAAAATCCCATGGACAGAGGAGCCTGACAAGCTATAGTCCATGAGACTATAGTATATATACTATATATATACTATAGTATATAGTCCATGGGACTATATAGTCCATGGGACTATAGCAAGAGAGTTGACACGACTTAGCAACTAAACAACAATACACGTGAACACATCTGGCCTGGTGACTGTAAACACTCTCTAAGTTTGCTTGCTCTCTCTCTCTTTTCCTTTCCCTTCCTTTGACCCTGTGTAGGCTCTTTGATATATTAAAAGATGACGACTCTCTTTGTTGATGCAAAGGAATTGGCAAGCTATTTGGTACATGCTATTGGAGGCGCTTGTCATTCTATCAAGAATCTCAGGGTTGGAAAGAATTTAACACAGCATCTAATCTTTCTACTAATCTGATGTGTGTCCATCAGCCTTCTTTTTCTTTTTTCCCATTGGCCTGGTTTTTGCTCCATCCAATCAGGATATTCTTTACAATTGGGTATTCGCTACAAAGATGGGGCCCTTAATGCTTTGTTAAATCCTGTGTCTTTATGCTTTCCTCACTACTCAACTCCTGGCAGCTTCTGCCTTTATCTTTCCTGTGTGCTCTGGCCTTAGCTGCTGTATACCAAGGAATATTTAGCTACCATTGACTTCCTGCCTGCCTGCCTTCCTATCATTAGCTTATGATACTCTCGTTGGCATCTTGTCCCAAGCAGAACCAGTATTCTGAGTAATGAGCTGGAGCACATGAGGTCTGATAAGGTCACTGCACCAACCCCAGAATATGACAGTCAGGAAAATGGAGTTTAGGTACCTTGTGGGGCCTGGAATGAGGCTGGACACAGAATCTTCTCTCTGGCAATCTCCAGTGTCCCCCAATTTTGTGTTAGTATTCTTCCAGCTTCTGTAAAATGTTCTTCTCAGACAACTTCAGGTCATCCTTTCCAACCCAACTGCCTCCCACAAAAGTATTTTACATGGAAATATTAGAGCCACAAGAGACTGTTAAAATAGGGAAACAAGTGGGAAGATGTGTTATGCTTTTCTCGTGAGAACATATTCAACAATTTCTCCTTTATTCATTCAACCCACAGTTTTTTAATTTATTTATTTTAAAATAAAGTTATTTATTTAGGCTGTGCTGGGTCTTGGTTGCAGCTCTCAGGATCTTTACTGTGGCATGCAGGCTTCTTAGCTGTGGCACTCTTAGTTGCAGCATGCATGGGGTTCTAGTTCTCTGATTAAGGATTGAACCCTGGGCCCCCTGGATTGGGGGCATGAAGTCTTATTCACTGGACAACCAGGGCAGTTTTATTGTCTTCTATCTACCAGGCACTAAGCAGGTTCTGAAGATACAATGGGGAGCAACAAGAAGGACACAATCTTTATCCACAAGGACTCTACAGACTGAGAAAGGCCACAAGCTCAAAGAAGACAGTCTCTGGGGTACCAAGAGTCAGCCAGAGTGGAGTTCACATCTCCTTATCTCAACAGATCAAATGAGGGGCTCGTCTCTTTGTTGAATCCGCCTGCAATGCATGAGACCTGGGTTCGATCCCTTGGTTGGGAAGATCCCCTGGAGAAGGGAAAGGCTACCCACTCCAGTATTCTGGCCTGGAGAATTCCATGGACTATACAGTCCATGGGGTAGCAAACAGCTGGACACAACTGAGCGACTTACACTTTCTCTTTTTGGGCAGTGTCTCAGGCTTCCTTAGCCTTCTTGTTATCCTTTGCCTTTTCCTACTGTTCATGGGATTCTTTAAGCAAGAATATTGGAGTGGGTTACCATTTCTTCCTCCAGAAGATGAGATGCTTAGATAGCATCATTAACTCAATGGACATGAATTGGAGCAAACTCCAGGAGACGGTGGAGGACAGAGGAGCCTGACGTGCTGCAGACCATGGGGTTACAGAGAGTAGAACATGGCTTAGTGACTGAAGAACAACATATTCTTTGCCATCCAGTCAGTCCTATTCTGGAGTAGGAAATAGCAACCCACTCCAGTATTCTTGCAAGGAAAATCCCTGGCAGGCTACAGTCCATGGGATTGTAAAGAGTTGAACTTTACTGGGCATGCACACACACATAATCCTATTACCTCTTTTCTGATCTTAAAGGATTGGAAAAGATTTAGATTTCAAATCTAAATCAGTTCCTTCTGGCAAGAATGAAGAATGCAGTAGTTGACTTTTACCCCAGGCACAGGGATGCAAAGATGAATAAACCCATTTCCATTTCCAGGAGCTCACAGCATAGAAGAGAAAATTGGAATCAGTTGTGGCTTCCCCGGTGGCTCAGTAGTAAAGAACCCAACTGCAATGCAGGAGACTTGGGTTTGATCCCTTGATTAGGAAGATCCCCTGGAGAAGTGAATGACTACCCACTCCAGTATTCTTGCCTGGAGAATCCCACGGACAGAGGAGCTTGGGGGGCTATAGTCCGCATGGTCGAAGAGGCAGACATGACTGAAGTGACTTAGCACACATGCAAGGAGTCATTATAATGACAAGAGGGGAAAGCTCTAGCCCAGGGCTTCCTAAGCTGGGATAAAGCTACAGTATAAAAATACAACATGATTTTAGATGGTACACACTGTTTAAATAGCAATAATTGCATATGTCAGTGTACCTCGAGTATGAATGGGAAAAATATATATATCCAACACCTCAATCTCATGCTAAATGTTTTTGTTTTTATGAATTTACTCATTCATTTAACAAATTATACAGTGTTGGTTACTCTGTACCTGGTCACTATTCTAGCTACTGAGGGTCCAGAAGTGAACAAACTGCTGAAAATCTTGGCCTTCATGGATTTCACATTAAACTCATATAACTTACTTAAATTCAAAACATGAGATGACTTAAAGAAAAAAATCCATAGATAAGCCAGTTCTGCCACTTACTCCTCAGGTAAACTCAAACCAGTTTCTCAGTCTTTTTGTGCCTCAGTTTCCACCAATATTCTTGCCTGGGAAATCTCATGAACAGAGGAGCCTGGCAGGCTACAGTCCATGGGGTATAGTCCATCTGAAAAATAGGGATAATAGGGTATGTTCCTCACTGGGTTATTCTGGATCTTGTGAGAATGGATCATGTGAAATGCACACAGTACCTGGAACACAGAGAGCCCAGTGTGTCTATTAATTTTTTTTTTAAGTAAGGACAAAAATTTTGAACTACTGTGGGAAGCTGGAGCTTCAGCCTAGGACATCTTCCTAAGAGCCTGGAGAACTAATTAAGATGCATGCTTCCCAGACTCTACCTGAGAGTCTGAAATCCCCTCCCCTCAACTACCCTGAGACCGACCCACCAGGGGGCTGCATTAGGGTTCAGATGAGAATTCCTTAAGGTGCACTGTGTGTGCGCTCAGTTGCTCATCCGTGTCTGACTTTTCGCGACCTCCAGTACTCTTGCCTGGAAAATCTCATGGGAGGAGCTTGGTAGGCTACAGTCCATGGGGTCGCAAAGAGTCGGACATGACTGAGTGACTTCACTTCACTTCACTTCAGACTATAACCCACTATAACCCAGCAGGCTCCTCTATCCGTGGGGTTTTCCAGGCAAGGATAATGGAGTGTTGCCATTTCCTATTTCAGGGTTAAGTTGCAGTACGGTGGGGAAATGCCTTCCTTGGTGCTCTGGTGCCTTGAAGGACAAACCCCTCAGCAAGTTGTATTCAGTGGGAGGTGCTCAGCAGAGGGACCAACAGGTACAAAGAAACAGGAGTGAACTGATTTGCTTGTGAAGCTGCAAGAAATTTGCCAGGATTGGGGTGTTGGGTATGTGAGGCTGTGAGTTGACTCTGATTTGAGGAGACACTGGCTGGGTGTCCCCAGCATGCAGAACATGCTGAATCAAGTTCAGTGGAAACCTGCCAACAAGCTTTTGAAAGTGTGAGAAGTTTGCATTTTAGGGCTTAAGTTATTGCAGCCAGAAGCCCAAAGTAGCCGCTCTGAGAAAAATGGATTCTAAGAAAACCTTTGATAAAGATCTGCAGGCTGTCACTCTGTCTTCAGGGTTCTGTTTTAATAGCATTTTATAGCAACTCCACCCCACAATGATTACAGAGGAGATGGGAAATGGAAAGAGTCTGTCCAATCCTGTAAAGAAAGCAACAGATCACACTCAACTGTCTCATATGTTTTCCAGAAGCTTTACTGGCAAGCAGTGTGAAGGAAGACAATTTCCAAGAATTCCTTTCATAACCCCAGAGTGGGGAAGAGAAAGTGCTGGGGAATCTGATGGATGTAGGTTCAAATTCTGACTCTACCTTGAGCTGGCTGCCTGACCCAGGGTGAACTACACAGTTGCTTAAGACCTCATCTCATCTGCCTGATGACAATCATGTCAAGAATAAACAATGCTTGGGGTGGGAGAAGAAGAAGTATGTGCTCTTATGTATAAAACCAGCTACAAAGACCTACTGTAAGACCCGAGGAATATAACAAATATTTTATAATGACTATGAATGAAGTATAACCTTTAAAAATTGTGAATCACTGTTTTGTTCACCTGAAACTTACGTAATATAACATTAAACATTAACTATACTTTAATAAAATAAATAAATAAGCTTCAAGGATTTATTATATGATATAGAGAATATAGCAAATATTTTATAATAACTACAAGTGGACTATCACCTTTAAAAATTGTGAGTTGCTATGCTGTATTATACATCTGAAGCATATAATATTGTATCAATATATCAGGGAATTCTTTGGTGGTCCAGTGATTAGGACTCTTCACTTTCATTGCTAAGGTCCCAGGTTCAACCTCTGATTGGGGAACTAAGATCCCGCAGACCACACGGTGTGGACAAAAAAATAAAAAGCAATTGTATATCAACTGTCTCTCTATTAAAAAAAAAAAGAAAAAATCAACATAGGAAAACAAAAACATAACAACAGAGGACGTGACCTAATGAGTGTGCTATGTGTGGCACAGTTTGGCAGAGAGTAAAAGTTCACTGAGTGACAACATGTTATTCATTTCTTTTGTTATGTTATTCATTTTTAATCAGAAAAAGTGAACTGGTGTCCAGAAACCAGAGAAAGAGGAAGATACAGGCACCACTCCCCATGAGGGAACTTTTCATCTGGGGCTTTTAGAGAAAAAATATGTCAGAAGGGTATGTGGCTGAGAGAGGTGATTTGGCTAAGGGCTGAGGATTCAGTTGGACTTTCTGCAGGGGCAGGAGTGGCCTTGTCCCCTCAGAGCGCAGAGTAAAGAAATGCTTGGGTGGGTGAGGAACTCGAAGTGCCGAGGACAGAGGCGCCAAGCAGGGAGGGAGTTCTCTCGCCAGCACACACACACACACACACACACACACACACACATCCCCGCTGTGGGTTCAGCCACTCGTGGGGAGCCTAGAGGAGGAAGGAAAGCGCAAAGGAGGCAAGGGAGGGTAGGAGGCAGAAAGAGAAAGCCACATCGAAAAAGGAAGGAAGGGGACTTAGGAGTGGTTCGCTGTGCAGAGCGCTGGCGTAGAGAGAAAGCTGGCCTCCAGTGACCTGAGCTCCTGGCTGCCCTCCCTCAGTTCTGCCCTCATCAATGGGCCCCACCAGGCTCCTGGAGGGCCTGCGACGTGCTCCCCAGTTTGGGCACTGGGACTGGAGCTCATCGATGCCACACGTCCAGCCCTGGAGGGGCTGACCCACCTGCACTGGGCTAGACTGTCCGTCCTCTCCCCCCGCCCCAGGGTTCATGTCTACCAGGAGTCAGAATGTGTGGAAATAGCATCTCTGCAGATGTAATTAGTTAAGATGAGCTCATACTGGATCAGAGTGGGCCCCGTCTGATGACTGGCGTCCTTATAACAAGGGGAGGGGAGATGGAGGGATAAGCCCAAGAGCGGGCCGAGGCCATGTGATGACAGGGCAGGGACTGGAGTGACGCAGCTACGAGCCAGGCGTGGAAGGACTGCTGGGCTCCACCAGAAGCTCGGAAGAGGCCGGAAAACATCCTCCCGTAGAGCCTTTAGGGGCCTCCCTGGTGCTCAGCAGTAAAGAACCCGCCTGCAATGCAGAAGACTCAGGTTCCATCCCCGGGTCAGGAAGATCCCCTGGAGAAGGAAATGGTGACCCACTCCAGTATTCTGGCCTGGAGAGTCCCGTGGACAGAGGAGCCTGGCCGGTTATAGTCCATGGGGTCGCAAAGAGTCGGAGGCAACTGAGTGACTAAACAGTGAGGGCCTTCAGAGGGAGCATGGCCTCGCTGACACCTGTGAGAGTACATTTCTGTTCTGTCAGCCACCCAGTTTGGGGTGCTTTGTTATGCCAGCCCCCAAAATCTGATTTCCTGCTGTAAGAGGAAAACAGAACGCGGACACCCCTCACTTTGCAAGGTACTGTATTAACCGAAACATGAGCAAATCAGAACTGCGTCCTCATCGTGCAGGTTCTGTGGTCACTGAGGCCCAGTTTCAGTTAACACGGAACCATACCAAGTGTGACTATATGCATCCCCTCCCACCACCCCCAGGGAAAGCACACATGGCTCATAATCAAGAGAAAATTAATGAAGAGCAGGACAAAGTGAGTTATAAAAAAAAATCAACTGTGTTGAATCAGGAAGGGCTTTCTGCCATAGTGAAAGTGTGTGTGTGAAAGTCGCTCAGTCGTGTCCAACTCTTGGCGACCCAACGGACTATACAGTCCATGGAATTCTCCAGGCCAGAATACTGGAGAGGATAGCCTTTCCCTTCTCCAGGGGATCTTCCTGACCCAGGAATCGAACTGGGGTCTCCTGCATTGCAGATGGATTCTTTACCAACTGGGCTATGAGGGAAGCCCCTTTCTGCTATTATAAGCGAGTTTTAAAAGATTAGCAGAGGCTCTCAGAAAAGTCATCTAGGGGAATGTAGGGGGCCTCCTCTCCTTCTTTCAGGGTTCAGCTCTGACCCTATCACTTCTTTGCTGTGAGATCCTTCTCTACCTGAGGCTCAGTTCCTCACCTGTGAAACAGTGATCACAAATCAAGTTCCTGGGGGAACCCAGACCTGATTGTTCACAGCAGCCTCTTTCACTCTCAGCGGTGCCCTGGTTTGTATTAAAAATCAGTCAAGCCGGAAAACAAGTGGGGGAGGGGACTTCTCTGGTGGCCCAGTAGTTGAAACTCTGTGCTCCCAATGCGAGCGGCCCAGGTTCGATCCCTCATGCTGCAACTGAGAGTTCGCATGCCTCAACTGAAGTTCCTGCATGCTGCAACTGAGACCTGGAGCAGCCAAATAAATAAAACAAAATAAATAAATATCTAGGACTTCCCTAGCAGTCTAGTGGTTTAAGACGCCACTGCATGGAGCATGGGTTCAATCCCTGGTCTGGGAACTAAGATCCCATTTGCCATGTGGATCAGCCAGATAAATAATTAAGTAAAATAAAAAACAAGCAAAACTATAGGATTGCTTTGATTTTCTACGTTTCAAATATGAAATTATAATATCATATGCTTTTCAAACAACAATTTCCCAGGAAGTTCTGGTATTCAGGTTTCCTAACTCAAGGGGGTTTCTTGACTGAGAACCACTTGAATGAACTGTCTCTGGTCAGTTCCCAGACAATTCAGCTTTAGGGCTTCAGAGCAAAGCCTCCAGAATTGGACTAAACTGAGTTGACATCTAAGGTCTACCACCTATTCACTTTGTGACCTTGGCAATTCATTTATTATCCCTCTCCCCAATCTCAGAGGACCAGTTTTTTCTTTCATGCAATGAAGCTAATCACAGTGCGTAATTCACAGAATTGTTGAGATGATTAAATGATATATGTAAAATCCTAATTGCAATACCTGTAACAAAACAATTATTTCTTAAATGGGACATGAGAAAAAGGATTGCTTTTAAGCTGTGCAGAGTTTATTTGGGTTTGCATGAAGGAAGAACTCCTGGACAGTTGGAGTGGAGACACTACAGCATCCAGACAGCCTTCTGTCATTGTATCTGTGGGCCTGGACTGCAGTGCAAACTATCCCTAATTGTAGATAACCAGAGAACAAAATATGCAGCCAATGAGATGCGACTCAAAGGATATCAGGGCTCAGGATTTGATTGTATTTACACCTTGTTATGGCTTTCAGTCCTCTGTCTCTCTTTGCCTTTTTTTTTTTTGAACGTTATTGTTTTCTTGTCCCCAGAACAAGGCAGCATCCTATTGTGGGGGCAAACTTGAAGCAAGCTTCATGTCATACTGGGCTTGTTAGCTGTAAGAAATAGAAATTCCTACTGAGTCATTGAGTCCTAAATATAATTTTCTAGAAGGATGTTGGGGAGTTCCCAGAACTGATGGAGACCTGGGAAGCAATGCCAAGCACCTACAGAGCCAGACAACTTGGTCTCCCTGGGGACAGTGAGTGACCAGAAAGAATGCACTCAGACCTCTCTCTCCTGTTCTTGGTTCACTCCAGTCAAGACTCAAAGTCCTGGGAGAAAAAAAATTCTGCCTAGTCTCCCATGGGCATCTACGTGGCTGGAAGGGGCCAGGGCACTCCCTTGAACCTGCCCAGACCACCAACAGTGGGTAAGAGGACATTCCAAAAGGGGACAGGGGTACTTTACCTGAAGAGGACAGGATGACTGCAGCCCCAGCACCCCGAGGGCTCCTGAAAGTGGGGAGACTCGAGAGTCACTCTCCCAGGGTGCCCCTGGAAGTCTGAATACTCTAGACACAATCCTTCCCCTGCCTCACCGCCACTTTTTCATCTGCAAAAGATGGTCAGTTCACCAGATATTAGGGGCTTCGCACGCAGAATGTTTCTACACCCACTGACCACTTTCAATGCTCTGATCTCCTATTTCATTATGTCTAATTGGTCCACCCCCAGCTCACAGTACTGACTTCCTTTCTGATGAGCCCATTAACAGTGAGTGCCCTGCTGGCGAAATTCCCCAGGCCAGCCTGGGAGGCATTCCATGATAAGTTTCCAAATTTATTGTGGAAAAGGCAGCAGTCTCAGTGCCTATGAGGGAGATGTGTGAGGTGAGGGAAATGACAGCTTAGTTTGTTAAGAAGAGGAGAGGGGCATGCCAGCCTCCTGGAAATAATGGCCCCAGGATACCTGTCTGGCCTGGATTAATCTGGTGACGGTTGGGACTCCAGATTCTTCACACTGTGGGGTTACCTCCCTTGGCTCCCAGGCCTCATGGGATGCTTCTGTAGTGCTCCATCTAGAACCTTCCAGCATCACACGGGGTACTTTGTCAAAAATTCAAAGACCCTGAAATGGCCTTAAAGTGTCTGTGCTTGTGCTCAGTCATGTCTGACTCTTTTCGACCCCGTGGACTGTAGCCCACCAGGCTCCTCTGCCCATGGGATTTTCCAGGCAAGAATACTGGAGTGGGATGCCTACCCCAGGGGATCTTGCTGACTCAAGGATTGAGCCCACATCTCCTGCAGCTCTGCATTGGCAGGTGGGTTCTTTACCACTGTGCCACCTGGGAAGCCCTTGTGGTTAGACTGGCACAAATCATCTTGGTGCTTGAGGCTACAGGACTTTCTAAAGGATGACAGCTGTATGATGTGGCTGGTAAGAAAGTCAGACAGGGAAATGGAGCAGACCTGGGCTTGAATCCTATCTCTCTCTCTTTTTTAAAAAGCCTATCTCTTCTATTTCATTAAAGGACTTTGTGCCATTCTCTTAAGATTTCTTTGCATCTTTCTTCTCATCTGTAAAATGGACATGATCACAGTCCTTTATTTGTGTGCTTACTGTGAAGACTCATGGAGAAAATGCATGTGAAGTGCTTTGCATAGTACTAGCCCCTTAGAAAGCACTTGATATATGTTAACGTTGCTATTATTATTTTTAGGGTTTTTGTTGCTATGTCCCAGTTGGAAAGAATATCATATTTATGATTACCTGGTCCGGGCTTACTGATCCTCATTACAGACAAAGGTACAGAATATAACTCATTCAGACAATAGCCATTGGGAAAATCCCATGTCCTGGTACTCAGCATCATGACTTTCAACTTGACCATAACCCAAGGCCCCAGGGATGGTGCCAGCATGACCAGAAGATCCAGAGAAACGTAGTGGGAATGATGCGACCTCCCCCACTGCAGAGTCTGTCCTTAGACAAAGCCCAACCCCTTCTTGCAGCCCCTAGGGGATCCGGCTTGGAGCCCACACCTTAAGCCCCGCCCAAAGATGTTCTTCTCCTTGTGCTGTCCATTCCTTCCATTCTTGTGGTTCCTCTAGGTTCTTCCTCTCTTCCATAGCAGAGTCTTGGAAATATTTGGCTTGACTAACTCATATCCATCTTCCATGTTTTAGCTGAATACCTTCCCTGGACCTCTAGGCTGTCAGGCACCCCCATAACACTCTGTTCTTCCTCACCCTACTACATTGGGTCCTTGAATTTATTTAATTGCTTGCATAAATATTTATTTAATATCACACATCTTCACTAGATTGTTTAAATTATTTCTTCCACACTGGTGCCTACTTTGTATGTAGGAGTAATACAATAAATATTTGTTGATGGGAGCAGTCTGAGGGTGGGGATCAGACCTGGCATGCCCTTGGCACTGAGCCAGTTTGGAAGATCCATCCCAGTGGTAAGATGTCCCTGCTAAGTCCCTTCAGTCGTGTCCGACTCTATGCAACCCCATAGATGGCAGCCCACTAGGCTCCCAAGTCCCTGGGATTCTCCAGGCAAGAACACTGGAGTGGGTTGCCATTTCCTTCTCCAATGCATGAAAGTGAAAAGTGAAAGTGAAGTCACTCAGAGGTGTCTGACTCTTAGTGACCCCATGGACTACAGCACACCAGGCTCCTCCATCCATGGGATTTTCCAGGCAAGAATACTGGAGTGGAGTGCCATTGCCTTCTCCAGATGTCCCTAGTTTAGAAGATTATCCTGGATTCAGATAAGGCAAGGAAACAAAGCCTTTATTTTGAAAGATATGAGATTTTGAACCAAGTCAGCCCAACATGAGTAGAAGGCTCTTGGGAAGATTACGTCTGCTCTGGTGGGTTCTTCTAGAAAGCCAAGGCTAAGATTACATTACCTCCAGCTGTATGTCACGCGTCCCTCAAGGAGCATGGCAGGAACAAATTCCTTTAAGCATCAACCTATTGCCTTTTTCTGGCCATGAAGCTCATCAGTTGCATTTGTTTTGCAACATTAACTGAATACCTTCTATGTGCCCAGTCATTGCTAGCGCTGGAGATAGCAAGACACAGCAGCAAGCAGCTCCAACTCCATCGAGGAGGCCAGAGGAGCATCTGGACGAGGTGGGGAACAGCAGGAAGTGGAGAAGCCTAGTGATGTGGGATCAGGGGACCTAGGCTGAATCGCTTCTTTGACACTGCCTAGCTCTATGACACTGAGAAAGTCACCCAACGACTCTGAAACTCAGGACCCTGAAGTGTGTGATGAGGAAGTAAGGGTTTTCATCTCATGAGGATGTTGAGATATAAGACAGGCAAACAACCTGCTGAATGAGAAGGGTGTCACGGTGCCTAGCTCTTATTAGCTGCAAAGGTGTAGAAAAGAGAACTGAGGAAGCAGCAACCCGAGGGGCTTCCCTGAAGAGGTGACATTCAAAATGAGACACAGAAGTGTGTGAGGAACACCAGGCAGGTCGAGGAACTGAGATCCAGAGGAGGGAATGTGCCTGGCAGTTGAGAAAAAGAAAAATGCAAATTGCCTCAATAAAGTGGTAAGGGATGATATGGCAGCAGGCTGGACAGGGAAGCTGGGGCAGGTTAGGAAGAGGTACAAAGATATTCATATTTTTATAGCCAGAGTAAGGAGGGCTCCTAAGTTCTCATCTGTCAGGGAGGGATCTGGTCAGTCATCTTTTTAGAATTAATAACTTGGCTGTGTTGGGTCTTCGTCGCGGGATCTTTCCTTATGGTGCACGGGCTCTCTAGCTGTGATGCTTCAGCTCAGTAGCTGCGGCACGTTGGCTTGGTTGCTCTGCGGCAAATGGAGTCAGCTCCCTGATCAGGGAGGGAACCCACTTCCTTTGCGTTGCAAGATGAATTCTTTAACCACTGGTGAGCAACGAAGTCCCAGATCAGTCACCTTTTGAAGAAGACCACTCCTGTTGCTTTGAGGAGGCCATATTAGAGTCAGGGAGATGCCACGGTGGAGACCTAGTTACAAGGTGTCGGTAGTCAGAGAGATAGCGGTGGCTGACACCAGTGAGACACGGGAACAGGGCCGAGAGGAGGAAGGACTGAGCATCTGAAGGACTTGCTGACGTGTTAGAAATGGAGGGGGAGAGAGGGAGACGAGGGAGAGGGAATGCTCGTTTACTGAGCCCTGCTGGGCCATTTCCCATACACAATCTCATCTAATTCTCTCAACCGTCCTGGCAGAGAGGTATGGTTCCCACATACCCCCAGCCCCACCTTTCCTTTCTTCTCCCTTCAAACTGGGAAAGTCGGACCCAGAGTAGGGACGTCCTCTGCCCTGGATCACATGGCCAGCTGGTGACCCAACCGGACGGAAACTGAAGTCTGTGGGATTCCTGCTGCCAGATGCCTTTGTTGACGATGACGGTTAGTTCCCAAACTCATTTCTTCATCCCCATCACTTGTGGAACTTAAAAAGAAAAAGAAAAAGCAGAATTCCTGTCCCCACCCTCTGGACATTGGTTTAGTAGCTCTGAGGTGGATCTTTTATAAAAAGATCCTCAGGTGATTTTGAGATTGAGTCAGGCTTTTAAAATATCTGGCCTCTTCCAAGCAATTCTGAGGAGCTCAGCATCACTGTTACCCAGTGAGTCAGTCTTGGGAATGACTCTTCTTTGTGTGCATCCATCTTTGTGTTTCAGGAATTAATTGTATTTCCCTTGCTGGATGGGAGGCTATCAGTCACACTCGTGGCCCCAACTGTACCCAAGGAGGAGGGTTGGCAGCCAAACCTCAGGGTGGGCAAGTGACCCCAGAAGAACAATCAGGGAAAGAGGGACATGCTTTCTTTGATGAGCCTACGTTAGCTTATAGTTGCTGACACCCATTTGCCCCTCAGTCAGGAGGGCAGATCCTGACTGAGGTGGAAGTATGGAAAGAATCCTGATGCCACTGTCTGTTTGAGCCCCTAGATTCAATCAGCCTTGGGCTTTTTCAGTTACAAAAGCTAATTATATACATTCCCCCCACTGCCCATGTCTACCAGCTAAAGTTGAGTTTCTGTTGCTTGCAACCTACAGATTCTGACTGAGACTCAGAGAAGCTATTACTGAGGCTTCTGCTCTTTGGAATGAATTAGGTAGACATCACAGCAGGGAATAGGTTTGGCATGAACTGAGCGCAGAGCATTGGATTGAATGGGGCAAAAAGGGTGGGCAAATCCAGGGTGTAGAAACTGAAAGTATATGATGAATAGGTTCATTCATTCATTCATTCATCGATACACTCATTCATTCAATCAGCACAATCTTATATGCTAGATACTATGTCTGCCCTATGAGGTACAGTGATGGAAAAAGTCATAGTATGTGTCCCCAAGGAGTTTAGAGTCTAGCAAGGGAAAAAGAGAAGTAAACAGGTTATTTATATATGGATGAACATGTTCTGTGAGCCTAGAAGGAGAGACTTGGCCTGGTCTTTGACATCGTGACTGGGAAGAGTCACTGTGAAGGGGTGACTATGTTCAAGAAGGCATGCCCTTCTCACCTAGTCCACCTAATCTTTATCTTCCCCCTTAGAGTTCCAGGCAACAAGTTATTGGCACCAGGCAGAAAAAGATAGAAGCTGCCCTCGAGATACTTACATTTAGATACATTACCCCTTTTCACCTGTATCTTTACTTCTCCCCTTCTCAACTTCATTCCCATCAGTCTACAAACTAATAATCTCTTTATCTTTAATAAGGAAGTTTGGTGGCTCAGACGGTAAAGTATCTGCCTCAAATGCAGGAGACCCAGGTTCGATCCCTGGGTTGGGAAGATTCCCTGGAGAAGGAAATGGCAACCCACTCCAGTACCCTTGCCTGGAAAATCCCACGGATGGAGGAGCCTGGTAGGCTACAGTTCATGGGGTCGCAAAGAGCCAGACACGACTGAGCAACTTCACTTATCTTTAATAAGATAAAATTGAGATCCAATCAAGCAAATCACTTCACTTCAGTCCTCAGTCTTGTCAGACTCTAGGACCCCATGAACCACAGCACGCCAGGCCTCCCTGTCCATCACCAACTCCCAGAGTCCACCCAAACCCACGTCCATCGAGTCGGTGATGCCATTCAACAATCTCATCCTCTGTCGTCCCCTTCTCCTCCTGTCTTCAATCTTTTCCAGTGTCAGGGTCTTTTCAAATAAGTGAGTCAGCTCTTCGCATCAGGTGGCCAAAGTATTGGAGTTTCAGCTTCAACATCAGTCCTTCCAATGAACACCCAGGACAGATCTCCTTTAGGATGGAAAATCAACCAAATGCAAATCTTGGTCTTCTTTTGATAAATCCATCTCTTTCCTTATCTTCAGAGCTAGCTTCTTGAAAAAGTTGTTGTACTTTGTACTTTGCTTTCTACTCACTGTTAAAGCCCACACCACCGGGAAAATGGCACTGCATTCAGCCATTCACCAAGGAATTGTTGAGTCATTGTTCAATGTCAGACATTTATGTTGTCACTGATGAAGATTCACTGCTGAACAGGACTGATGTGATTCCATTCCTCAAGACAAGACAAGTGATTCTATAAAGAGTGGAGAGTGTTTGGGCAGACAATCTTGGTCTCCTAGGGAACCTCGTCTCATGGCCTTAGAGTATTAGGAGGTGAGCCATGAAATATGAATAAGAGTGTGCCGGGCTTGTGAGTGTTGTGTTGATGGACAGATGGAATGTGGGTCAAAAGTTTTTAAGCAGAGGGGACAAAATATCTGAAAAAGCTCATAGGATATTGGAAAACCAGAGTGATGAGATCTTTGAGTCAGTGGAAGCCATTGTGTGGAGGACCTTCGACTTCATATGTGAAAGGCAAGGGAGGGGCGTAATTACATTTGTGATTTAGAGAGATCTTGGGAGTGGCAGTGATGGAGAAAACAGTGAGTGATTCTCAACTTTTTCAAGGCCTGCAGCAGCTTATTAAAACCCAAGCTTGGGAGCCATTTCCTGAAATTCTAATTCAGGGGACAATGTGTCTGAATTTGTCACAAATTCACAGTCTGTGTTAGTATTGATGGTCCAGGAATCACACTTTGGGAACTCTTGGAGAAGGTATAACGGGAGGGCAGGATGCTGGAAAGATTGGAAGGCAGGGGGAGAAGGGGATGACAGAGGATGAGATGGTTGGGTGGGCATCACTGACTTGATGGACATGAGTTTGAGCAAGCTCTGGGTATTGGTGATGGACAGGGAAGCCTGGTGTGCTGCAGTCCATGGGGTTGCAAAGAGTCGGACTCAACTGAATGAATTGAACTGAACTGAGGATGCCAGAAGAAAGATTAGGCTGCTGTTTTAAGTGATAGTCTGAATGAAAGGAATGAAGAAGAGGAAGGATCTTGGGTGGATGAGGCTGCTGTCCCACTGGGGAGGAGGTATGGTCAAGAAGATGCCTCCATTTTGCTAAATCCCATGGAACCATTCTCCACACACCCTGCTTCCCCTCTTGCTGTCTTTGATACTTCCGATAGAAGGGCCTCCTCATAGAGCCTTCTCCCTCCTAAGTAATAATAGTGTCTTCTTCTTTGTTCCCTTTCCAGTATTTCCTGGGTTCTTTCCTAGATTCCATTTACCCTAGGGAGGGTGGGGGTGGTCTTCAGCAGCTCCCAGAGCTTGAACCCCTTCCTACCACATAGCACACTTTGAAATTGTTTGTGAAATAACTCAGGGTCTAATTGTCTTCAGTTCCTTTGTTCTCCACTAGTCCATAGGTGACTCAGGGCTAGGACCTTATCTATGTCATTTATCTCAGCATCTCTTCACACCCCCAGCACACTATGGGCACCTAGTAGGTGCTCAGTAAATATTTATGGGCAAACAACAATCTGTCTTGCTCTGACCATTTTGCCAGCTCTGTGAATGCAGGCAAATTACTTAATCTCTAGAAGTTTTCAATCTCTTTATATGTAAATTAGGGATTAGCAATTGAATTTATCTTCTACCCATTGCTTGGAGGGTGGTGAACTAAGAAAACTGTGTATAAAATTCACAGTGAAGACTCATTATTGTTGTAGTGGGTTTGTTTTTATTGTTGGCTGCTTGTGTGATTTGGGGAGAACTTGTCTGAACTTCAGTGTCATCGAATTAAAAAATTACTCTCTAGGTGGGCTGCTGGGAGGGCCCCGTGAGATGGAAGGAGATAGGAGGTGTGTAAAGAAGGTTAATCCTCTCTCCTTGAGTTCTCCCATTCCCTAGTCCGGAGAGACCCCTGACTGCACTGGCCTGTTTTATCCCTTGATGGGCTGATGGGGTGACAAAGGAAGAAAGTGTTGGGGATTGCCGTTGAGCTGCTCCCAGGCATTGTGTAAAAACAAAGCACATTCCTTTAGCCTCAGAACGTCTACACACCATTAACGCTTCCCCTCCACTGTGTCTTCCTAAAGAGCTTAGTGTGGACTAATATTGAAAGAAATAAGATTTAAAACAAAATGAGAAATCAGCTCAGAGTCATTTTGAGTCACTTCAAATCAGTTTGGCAAAATGAGCATTCTTGGGTATTTCTTCTACATTTGGAATTAATCTCTAGAGTAATGAAAATAAAAATAAATAAATAGAGTTAGTCTAGTTTCACCTTGGAGGGATCTAGAGTAGAGAAAAATTATTGCTACAGCTTTTGTGGTGGGTGGTAGAGTCTTTTTAGTTTTGTTTTTTTTTTTTTTCAAAACGGGTCCCTGTTCTCATTCTATAGCTGTGTCTACCTCCTTCTTTGAAACAGGCATGTAATAAATGTTCATTGGAAGGACTGATGCTGAATCTGAAGCTCCAATACTTTCGCCACCTGACTTGAAGAGATGATTCATTGAAAAAGACCCTGATGCTGGGAAAGATTGAAGGCAGGAGGAGAAGAAGAAGGGGGCAACAGAGAATGAGATGGTTGGATGGCATCACCGACTCAATGGACATAAGTTTGAGCAAGCTCCAGGAGATAGTAAAGGACAGGGGAGCCTGGTGTGCTGCAGTCTGTGGGGTCACAAAGAGTTGGACATGACTGAGCAACTGAAGGACAACAACAAGCGGTTTATAATCTTAAAAGGGAATCCTTCTGTGAAGCTACAAATGCATTTATAGTGTCGGGGGACACCGTTCAGCCACTTCTAACCTAAAGTTTATGCATTGTTGGGAAGAAATGTTTCAGAGGCCCTCAGTGTGTACACTAACAAATTCTCATGGGGTATTGCAACCAAGCCACACCAAAAAAAAAAAAAAAAAGAAAAAAAAAACAAAAACCCCAAAACAAAAACCCTAACATGATTATTTTGTTCTCCTTCGCAAAGACCAGCAGAGAACTCTACTTACACATCCTAGCTGTGAGTACCCAGTTATGAGGCTGAGATTGTGAAAACTTTGTGCATTTAAAATTCTGATTGATTGTTTTTATAATGTGGATCTCTATCCAAATGGCAGCATAAAATAACACTTTCTTCTTCTTTATACGTTCCATCCCTAAGCAAAACCACTCCAGGAATCCCCTGGGGAAGGCATTAATTCCTGGACAGCATCCTGGGTTAAAGGTATAGTTAATATTAACTTATTCCTTCTTGTATATTCCTGACAGAATCATAAGCTCCATCCCTCCTTTTCCAGTTCTTGATCATTGTTACCTACAAAATAAGATTACATAACAGCATAAATGCTGGGGATGCTCTGGATTGGCTAGGAGGACCAATCTGTGTGAGTGAGGGTCAGGGTCAGCCTGATTTTCTGGAAAGAAATTGGCATCTATTCTGTTTTCAGAATGTTCCCTGGCTTCACAAGCCTAAGGAGGGGGCGGGGGCTGATATGTATTTGGAATTGTTCCCTTTCTTCTCCACAGCCAAGGTCAGCATCCCGAAAGTTGTTTCCTGCTCATTTGGAACAGGTAGTTCTTTTTCTAGTGAGAAACACTCTCTCCTATTCCACAGGCTTGTCCAGACTTAGTGATTCAAACTATCACCTTCCGTGTTCCCCAGTGACTCACTCCAGGGTTTACTACAGCCACAGAGGGGCAGAGAGTGAATCCTGTAAGTTTGCCTCTGCTTCTCTAACACTTTGAACTACTCCACCTCTGTGGATGGAATCTTTCTTTGAATTTAGGATGTAGGGTGTGACAGCTTGAAGCTATTAGGGTAGGACTTAGGATCCAGAATAAAGCCTCAAGAAAAAAGACATTAAGGACTCGAATAAATTATTTTAGAGGCCAAAGCCAAAGACAGCAATTATTTATCAATTTATGGGTCATGGTAGATTTAAATTCCCAAGTAAGTACAGGGATCTAAAGATCTACTCTGAGGCTGAGACAATGAGACAATTATAACAGTGATAGTAACTTCCATTCACCTATGTCATCAATGTTCTAGTTTCTGGTTTGGACTGTGGGGTTTTCAAAGGTTCGTAATTAATAACGTGTGTGTATGTTAGTCACTAATTGGGGCTCGCCAGGATCCTCTGGAATTCCTGTCTGTGGAATTCTCCAGGCAAGAATACTGGAGTGGGTTGCCATTCCCTCCTCCAGGGGATCTTCCCAACTCGGGGATCGAACCCGGGTCTCTCTCATTGCAGATTCTTTACCGTCTGAGCCACCAGGGAAGCCCAAAATCTACATTCAAAAATGCTTTTCATGTTCTAGTGATGAGCATATATCATGCATGTCCCTGTGTGAAAGGGGCTGGAAGGAAGGGGAGTTTGTCATTTCCAAAATAATAATGACTCACATATGAAGAGCAAGTATGTTTTATGATCTGGACTGTAGCATTTCTATACTGGTTGCTTCGCAGGAGCAACTGGTGAGTCTCATTTAACAAATGACTAAGGTAGGAGTGAATGGATGGCATCACTGGCTCAATAAACATGAGTTTGAGCAAACTCCAGGAGATGGTGAAGGACAGGGAAGCCTGGCCTGCTGCAGTTTATGGAGTCGCAAAGAGTCAGACACGACTTAGTGACTGAACAACAGGTGTGAATGAGCCGTGAGTTTCTCTTTGTGAAAGGAAAAACTAAGCAAGGAACAACAGAATACAAACAAATACAAAATAAAAGGAGAAAAGGAGAACTGAGGTTCCATCAGGCCTAAGTGCTGAAACCTCAGGTCCTTGAGACTGGCTAGTTTAATGCTACTGGCTTGTTTGACAGGTGGTCGAGCACAGGTTAAGCCTACGTTGGAATCCTGGTTCTGTTCTTCATTATCAGTGCACCTTGGCACATGGATGAGTTTCCCTATCTTGGAGAAATCAACAGTACCTCCTTCATACGGCTGGCTGGGGAGTTACTCAAAGGAAAATGCTCAGAAAAATGCCTGAAACCTAAATACGGTTATTCCTTGGGTCAGTCCATCAGGCCCCAACCCCAAAGTATCTTTGATCTCAGGACTGCCGACACAGAAAGAGCTCAAGCATGATAGCCAAGTGTTGAGTGCTTTTCAACAAGCATGGGACTTGGATTCAGCCTTTTACTATGTAGCTGCGGAGAAGTTCTATAAGCACTCTGAGCTTCTACATTCCCTGGTTTGTAAAATAGGGTTAATAACTTGCCTCCCAGAGTGCCTGCTACTGCAGATTAGCAGCAAAAGTCAGTTCCTACTCTTTTGCCATTGACTCTTTCAAGGGGCAGAACCCCTGGGTTCCAATGGAGCTGGGGAATGGCACAGAACCTCCAAGCTGAGTTTTTCCTTCATCTTCCGAATCCCCAGTCCTCACCCTCCTTTGTATTCATAACTGTTATCTTTAACTTCTAGCATCCCTTTTACCTACCTCTAACCCTCTCACTAGCCTACTGCCCTTTCATTCTTTGAAGTATCAACTCTGGCCCTTATCAGAGATCTCCAGGAAGCATCTTATAACCCTGAGAACTTAAAGACCTTAAGTCCCCAGACCCATTAGAACAAAGACAAGCCCTCACCCTTTCTTAAATGACTTCTTTTCCCATCCTTGTAAGCTCATTCCCTTAAGGGCCAAATACTGTTAGTTTGCAATCGATGAAAAGAGAATCAGGGGGGGAAAAAAAAGAAAACAAAACACAACTTAAGATTTGGCTCAATTATATATTTGAAGGTATTTTATTTTTTCTAAAAACAATAGAAAAAAATCAACTTTAAAAAGGAAAATGTACTTAAATAAAAAAATTTACCTATATAGTAGGTATAACCTTCTATAAATTTTATTAAAGTTATTTACATTTCATGGCTATATTTACAAAGGAAAATCAGGTGAAATTCAGGAGTTTTTAAAAACAATTCTTAAATACAAATCTGTTAAAGGAAAAAAAAAAATGGTAAGCATAAAAAAAAAAGTTCTTTTATGCCCAAAGTTCCATTTGAGGCAGTTTATAGCATGACTAAATCTTTCAGTCTTAAAGATCCAGCCAAGGTTGTGAGGTTGTTCATGCACATGAAAGATGTTCCTATGTAAGGAGTTGACAGAGGAACCTTTTTCCTCACTTTCCCTTAGTAACAAATGAGAATTTCCTGAGGGAGTCCAGTTCCTCCCTCCAATAGGTCAATTTAGGCGCAAGAGTTCCGTATCTGTTCAAGTTTGAGTTTCAACTGTTCTCGCCTCTTCCGCAACACGTCTTTCTCTGAAGTGAGCTTTTGCTCCTCTGCTTGGACTGACAGGATGTACGCTGTGGCTTTTTTAAGGATAACTACCTTGGGGGCTTTTTCATTGTTCTCCAACTCTGGGATCTGGTCACGAAGAGCAAAAAAGCTGCGTTTCAGCTCGTTTCTCCTCTGGCGCTCCAAGACGTTATGTGTCCGCCTCTTGTCATTCTCCTCCGTGTCCGAAGACCTTGGGCTGGCACATTTGCGGTTGTTGCTGATCTGTTTCAGGACCCTGCCACTGTCCAACTTAGCCCTCTTGGCGGCGGGATAGTCCTTCCTAGTGGAGGGGGGCGCTGCGTAATTGTGCTGATGGGTAGACACATGGCATCTCTTTAGGACCAAAGGGCTGTGAGGAGGCTTGCTGTGGCTGCCTGCAGAGGGTGACCCCGATTCTGACCTTTTGGCAGGGGGCTGCCTCTTTTCCACAGAAACAACATCAATTTCTTCCTCATCCTCTTGTTCTTCCTCTTTAAGAAAGAAAAAAAAAATCACCCAGTTAACATCAGTTTTCTTAAAGCAATCAATGACCAGATGAAATTAATACTATGCCAACACAAGGGATTATTAGATAAGAGAGGACCCAGAGGAGTTCCCTGCCAGTCCAGTGGTTAAGACTCCATGCTTCCATCACAGGGGGCAAGTTTTGATCCCTGGTTGGGGAACTAAGAATCCCCCATGCCATTGAGTGAGGCTTAAAAAAAAAAAAAAAAAAAAAAAGGACCCTGGCACAAAGTTATTCCCAGACAGGTAGCCAATCATCTCTGCTTTTCTTCTCATGAAGACAGAATCTCAGGGAGGAAAATGACAGCTGGGTTTATGGCACAGACAAGAAAATTACAATTTACCAGGATACAGCATTGATGCCAATTCTTACCTAAGACTTAATGAGGCCCTGGACACACCCAGACAACGCACATTCCCAAGCACCTCCTATTTGGAAGGGACTTTATCTTTACCGAGAACCCTTCAGGTGTTGCAAATGATAGCTGCAAATCTTTGGTATAACTTTAGCAACTCCCTATCTTACTGGAAGTGCAAAAAGAAAAAAAAAAAAAAGCCTTGTAGCTTTGCCAAAAGTCCTAGAAGGTGGGGGAAGGAAAAAACGAAGTCTAATTTTGGAAGAGACTGGCTCTTAAGTGTTCAAAAGAGGTGCAAAGATCCCAACTCAGTCCGTACACTTTTAAGGCACTTTCACTAGCTCCCGGCGCTCAGGTGGGAGGCTGCCCCTTCTCTGTACACTGCCCCTCTTCATTTTTGTTGATCTGTAGTCCATTAAATCCCAACAACTCAGAAGGGAGGAGGGAGGTAATTCATTCACTCTTGGAGAGATCAATCCTCTCTTAACTCCACAACGACGACCCGCCCCGCCCCCTTCCAGGGCAATTAAAATGCTTAAGAGGGGTAAGAGGGAGCGGATTGGGTTGCTAGATAAGCTAGAAGATTTAAAAACCCAAAAGAAATTCCTAAGGGCGGGGGGAGGGAAAGGAGAGGACTGGCCACTAGGGCGATCTTAGGGGAAGGAGTGGGAAGAACAGTAAAGCTCAGTGTTTCAGGGATGGTGAAGCTCCCAGACCCTTCCAGACCTGCCATTTCTTTTCCAAATATAAGGGGAAAAAAGGCAGGGGGGAAGAGGGGGCAACTGAAATGTGGCCCCTTGAGTTGGCAGCCAATGAGAATAGGAAAGACACAGCCGACCCCTCTGACGTGCCTGGAGGGTCCCAGCTTACCAGAGTCGCTGCTGGTCGTGGGTGGGGTCTCCTCGTGGAGCGCCAGGGGCTCGGGACTGGCCCGCGGGGAGGACTCGGCAGAGGAGAGCAGAGAGTCAGAGGACGGGGAGAAGGCGGTGGAGTCCGGGGAGGCGCAGGGCTTGGGCGAGCTGCTGTCGTTGAGCGGGTAGGGGAAGACCACCGAAGGGTCGATGCATTCGGAAGCTGCGGCGCTCAGGTCCTGCAGGTACAAGCTGGAGGTGGAGCAGCCGCCGTGCCCGCGGGCGGGGCTCGGGCTGCCGCCGTCTTTGCGCGCAGCCTGGTAAGAGGCCAGCTTCTCCGAGACGAGCTTGGCGGCGGCCGAGAAGCCGCTCCACATACAGTCCTGGATGATGATGTTTTTGATGAGGGTCTCGTCGGGGTCGCAGATGAAGCTCTGGTTCACCATGTCGCCTCCCAGCAGCTCGGTCACCATCTCCAACTGGTCCGCGGAGGAGAAGCTGCCGCCGCCGCCGTCGTCGTCTCCCCTGGGCGAGAAGGGGGCGACCGCGACGTACGAGGGCGAGCAGAGCCCCGAGCGGCGGCTCGGGGACAGGGGCGGGGTGGGCAGCAGCTCGAATTTCTTCCAGATATCCTCGCTGGGCGCCGGCGGCTGCAGTTCGCTCTGCTGCTGCTGGTGGTAGAAGTTCTCCTCCTCGTCGCAGTAGAAATAAGGCTGCACCGAATCGTAGTCGAGGTCATAGTTTCTGTTGGCGAAGCTGACGTTGTGGGGCATCGCTGCAGCCTGCCGGAGGGGGCACACAAAGACGGGGCAAGTCTTGAGTTAGAGGGGTCTTGGATGGTGCCGAAACCCCACGCAGCGCGCACCGCGCGCCACAATTCAGAACCACTCCCCTTCCAGCGCGATCCCCAAATGGGGCTGATGGGGGGTGGGGAACGGACAAAAAAGGCACCCTTTTAGCCCACTCTGAGTGACCCTCTACTATCTCAGACACACACTTGGCGAACCAGCTCCGCAGCGCCGCGGGGCTTTTCTGCTCCCCCCCGGGGAGCCTGGAGCGCGAAGCCCGGGAGTCGGCCCCGCAACCGCCGAGCAATCGAAATCAGCTTTGGCCTCAGTCACAGGCCGGGGGAGGCGGCGGCGGCGGTGGGAAATAGGATCTGCCAAACCCCAAGGCGCAAAGTTTTGCGCCACCTGAAGGAGGCGGCGAGAGGCGCCGCGGCGGGAGCGGTTGCGCTCGGCCCCCTCCCGCTCCCGGGCCCCTAGCGCCGCGCCCGTTCCCACTCGCGCGCCCTCGTCTCGCTGCTTCCCCTGCCGGCGCCGCCGCCCCTCCCAGCCTCCCTTCTCCGCCTCCCGCATCCCTGCCCCCAGCGCGCCCCCCTTCCTTCCTTTGCGGGCTTTCCTTCTCTCTCCGGCTGGGGTGGCGAGCTCAGCTTCGAGCCTTAGCCCTTCTCCAACCACCTCCCACCCCACCCTCATAAATAAAAGGAGA
This sequence comes from Cervus elaphus, assembly GCF_910594005.1. Classification (NCBI taxonomy): domain Eukaryota; kingdom Metazoa; phylum Chordata; class Mammalia; order Artiodactyla; family Cervidae; genus Cervus; species Cervus elaphus. The sequence goes on from NC_057835.1 coordinate 16,977,858, forward strand.
GTGTTAAATAATAACAGGGACGTCTCCCTTCAACACTCACTACGGCGACGCAACTGCGCCAGAGACCCTGCTACGATTCCGCGCCGGGAGCCGGGCGTCTTCCCCCTCACCGGCCGAGGGTAGCAGCTGTTCTCGAAAAGCCCGGAGCCTCGCTCCTGGCTTTCCTTCGCATCTCAGGGGGCGCAGGGACACCCGCGCGGGGACCCCGGAGGCGGCCGGGGAGCCAAGGCTGGGTGCAGAGATTTTGCCCTCATTTCCCCCCCTCCCCGAGTCAATAATTTTAGGAGACTCGGACACATCTTTGCCCCAGCTTCCCTTGCCCCGTCCCCGCGCCTTCCCAACACCGAGTCCCAACCTCTCTGTAGACCAAAATCTTTAATTTTAGTATCCTTAAAAAAAAAAAAAAAAAAAAGCCAAAGGCCAACTTCTAAAAGGAGCCGGGAGCGTCGGAGACGCCGAGGGGATCGGCGGGCGGGACGCGCCGCAGTGTCTGTCTCCGGCTGTCAGAAATGCAGTAAGCCGAAATTTAAATGCCCTTTTCCAGACAGGGAAAAGTCAGCGGCTGCGGAGCTCTCTTCGCTCACACACGCAATGTATAATTCTTACTCCAAGGAGCTCAGGATGTAAAGGGTTTTCTGCCAACCGCGAAGCATACCCTTCTCCCCGACAAAAGGCAAAAAAGCAATTAATGCAATAAAGCATGAATGTCCACCCGGCCGGGGTCAGCGTCCATCTAAGGCGGGCAAAAACCTCTAAAGGCCACTTTCAGAAAACGCAGCCCCGGTTTCCCTCTGCCTTCCTCTCTCTTCCCATTTGACAAGTCACTGTACCCCGACCCAGTTCTGGTTCCTCTCCACCCCACCCCGACCAGCCACAACTACTCAGAGAAAAGTGTCAATAGCGCAGGAATGGGAGAAAAGACGCTCGATTCGGGCGTTCTGCTCATCGCGGCGTCAAGGCGGTAGCAAAAATAAATGGAAAAGGCCAATAGGTCCGGGTGCTCACCCGTATTTCCACTATCCGAAGGAAATCTAGCGTCCAAAAAGCGGCGAGGAGCGCCTTTCAGAGGCGCGGGTCGTGGGCAGCGGCGGGGGAAAGTGTCTCCCCAAAAAGGCAGAAGAGCCTCTCTGCGTCCGGGGAGTCTTGGTGTCGCTCGGGTGTTGTAAGTTCCAGTGGGCAAAGTTTCGCGGATGCCGCGCGGTGGCGGACCGCTAGCAGGGGTCCACGGGGAGGGTGGGGTGGGGGCCGGCCGGGCTGGAGGCGCAGAAGCCCCCCTTTGAATCCGGATCTCCCTTCCCCGGGCGCCCGGAGCGCGACTCCGCTCGCTAGGCTGGCTCGGCTCTTCCACCCTGGAGGGCCCGCCCGCACGCTCCCTCTGCCTCTCGCTGGAATTACTACAGCGAGTCAGATAAAGCCCAGAAAAAACCGGCTTTTATACCGAGAAGGTAGGCCCCTCCCCCTCTGTTCTTTTTCCCGCCAAGCCTCAGAGTAGCCCTGCCCTTCCAGGCAGTGGTGGAGCCCGGCGGCGGCCGCGGCGAGCCAGCCGCTTCGGTAGCCGCGAGATGCGCAGCCCGGGGGTCCTCCGCAGCGGAGACCCTCGCCTATAAAGGGCTGGTGGGCGGGGACTCACCGGAGAGGATCTTTTTTTCTGTCTCCCCCGCCCTCTGCTTTGGGAACCCGGGAGGGGCGCTGGTGGGGAGGGAGGACCGGAGGGGAGGAGATTCAGCTCTTTGAGCCTGGCACTCCAGTGCGCCGAGCTCTCGGATGTAAACACGGTCAGAGCGCCGCATGAATTAACTGCGCGCGCCTACCATTTTCTTCTGCTCCCGCTCAAACCGTCTCTCTGTGCTGCCTGGTTCCTCTGGAGCAGCGCTGTGTTGGACAAACGGCATACTTGTCCTGTGTGCTTAAATCATCTGGGGCAGAGCCGCTGATCCCTTGACGCTGAGAATACACCGTGTACCCACGGCTGCGCCATGCACGTCCCGGGTGGACTGGCGCCTCCCTAAGGCCGGGAAAGGGGCAGCCTTTGGAAAATAACTCCTACGAAGAGAGGAGGAAAGAAGGGGTATTGATGGGCGCGCGCTCTGAATGTGTGTGTGTGTGTGTGTGTGGCGGGGGGGGGGGGTGTTGTTAAGTGTCGATGGGATACATGATCAGAGGTATAGGGAAGAGAAATGGTGCCTGGAATAACCAAAATAATTCTGCAACGCGCTGCCACGTATACTTGGAGAGCGCGTTATGAATAAACACCCATTGCATTTGTTGGGGGTGTTATGCATTCTGGGTGTGCGCAGCTTTCTCGACTGGGCACCTTCCACCCACAATGAATCCCCCGATTGTTGCCCAAGTCGCAGAGGACCCCCCACTCCCGTCCCTGCCCGCGCAGACCTCCACGGATCTGTGCAGGAGCCAGTGTTCCTTCCCCCGCCCGCCCGCCGTACGCGCTAATCCCTGAGATCTTTCTGCGCGTTCCGGAGCTGGAGTAAGGGAGGAGCGCGCCTGCGGGTGCGCGCCGCGGGGGGACCACCCCCGTCCCTCTACACCCCCATCCCACCCCCGCGCCTCTCTCTCGGAGTTCCCAATTCCGCAGCCAGGTTTCAGAAAAGAGACGAATCCTTTTTACGCCCCGTGGCGCCGGTTTGCACCACTCTGGGGCTCCCAGGTTTGGGGAAAAATCAAAGGCGCTAGACGGGAAGATACAGCCCGGGGGAGGGGAGCGCGAGGCGCGGGACCAGACTCCCCAGAAGAGGGAAGGGGGCGAGCCGTTGGATCCTGCCTGGGGAGTCTGCAGAGTCCCCGGTGAGGAAAACCGTTAACTCTTTCCTGCTCGGACAGACCCGACGTTGACTTTCTTTCTGGGTCTGCTTTCCTCTTTATCATTGGGCTCAAAATCACACACACACACACACACACACACACACACACACAATGCATCGATTCTCATCTAAGGAGAGGAGCCAAGTATTACTTCCGTGTCTTGAGCGGGGAGGGGGGGTGCTGGCAGTGTCTTGAGCCAATTAAAAATTGGCCGAATTTCAGGCATTGATTTCCTAGTTCACTGACTCTTAAAATTATTTCTGAATACCATACTGAAGTGTGTATGTATAATAGAATCCACGTACATCTGTATACCTTTCATGCTCACGTTGACCTAGAATTTTGCCCAACACGACACATGATTTGTTCACTCCCTCAATGAATCGATATTTAACATATAATGCAAATCCCCTCGGGATTTACTATTCTGCATTACACAGAGGCGATCTATCCCAGCCCCGGTCCCTCATCCAAGGGCATTATAAGTAAACTTTTCCACGCCCCTTCCCCCTCCTTCCAAAAGTGAAAAAAATTCGGGACGGGGAGGGCTCGCCTCTGTCATGCCTGTGTTTGAGATAAATTATTACCCGTTGAGTTTGCTGCTAGGCGCTCAATTGTTAAGAGTAGTAACTTCCTCCAAATCAGGCTCAGGCACAAGTCGGTTTTAAGGACTGCAAATTGCTCCAGCCTCCAGGTTTTTGCCGCAAACGCAAAAGTGACCAATCCCTAGCCAGGGTTTTGCTGCAAAGCATCTTTCCCTGCCCCCTCCCAGAGCTGCACCCGCGCCCCAGGTTTGCGAAAGTTAAAGTAAGCGTGCCCTCTACTGGCAACCTAGGTCGCTGCGTCGGGATGCCAGCTGAGGGCGGGCGGGTCGGGTGGGGGCAGGGGCGTCCGGGAGCGCAGGGTTTGCACCGGGCTGAGGAAGGGGCGGTTCCTTAAAATGAGTTTCCAGCCGCCGTTTTACGATTCCTTCAGGCCAACTGCAGGGAGGTGGAAAGAGGAATCACTGGAGAGAAAAGTGGTTCAGAGGCGGCTGTTCAACTGCATAAGCAGTGGTGAAAATTAACCCATAGCTACTCACGGGCAGGCTTCCTAGGTGGCTCAGTGGTGAAGAATCTGCCTGCCAATGCGGGAGACTCAGGAGACGCAGGTTCGATTCCTGAGTCGGGAAGATCCCCTGAAGGAGGCAATGGCAACCCATTCCAGTATATTTGCCTGAAGAAATTCCATGGACAGAGGAGCAGGTTATTATCATCCATGGGGTCGCAGAGTCGGACATGACTGAGCAACTGAGCACGCAGGCAACGTGCAGACAACGAACATCACCCTATAGAGAGCTGATTCCATTTATGGGAAACGGTGAAATAATTAACAAGTATACACACGAAAAAAATTCCAGCAAAATTTTAAAGCAGCAAAACACGCTTTAGACCACACACCGTTGAAACCATCATCTTCTAGCCACCAAGTTTTAGAGAAAGACGTTAGATTTATTGGGGAAGTGGAGGCACGGGGAAGGTGAGGAATTAGTTTTGCTACTGTTTTATTTAAATGAAAAAAAATTGGTGAAGAGCCAGATGTTTTCGTAACAATGAAGGGGGGGGGCATTTGGGATTCCACTGGGAAAAAAGTGTAAAGGATTATTTTAATAAAAAGCTTTCATATCAAAACAACTGAGCAATAAAGGTGGAAGTAAATGTGAAGGAAACTTACATAGCATGCTTAATGAGTGTGACTATTTCAGATAGGTCTCTGTGACCAGAAGGATGTTTGACAGTGTCTGATCACCTAGATAGATCCTCAGGAAACGTTGGCAATAGGAACTCCTTCCTGGAAGAGGTCTCTTCAGCTGTTTTCCTAGGAATCTTGCACTTTTGGCATTACTCTGTGGAGGCTGAATGACTGCTCTCTACTGTGGCAAGGAAAAAAAAAACAAACCACAAAAACTCAAACCAATAAATCAAGCAACAACAATAAAAGTAGGTTTCGTTTGACCTCAGATGGCTGTTTCTGGAAGTTGCTAAAGATGGCTGTTATACCTGTCTTAAGGTCTGACTACCAAACCATGCCAGCCATGTGTAGGCGATGTGAACCTCAAGCAGAGATGCTGTTGGTGGCTTCAGGACTCAACCTTCTCTCCCAGGCTAGTAGTATCAACTGTGGTGGTATTTTCAAGTAGCAGCCTGGAGTTTTGTGCTTCCAAATAAGGTAGGGGCCATCCCATTTCACAGCCGAGGAAATGGAAAGCCATGTCTCAGCAAGGCTTGTCTTAAGGGACTTCTCTATCTTTCTTTTAGTAATTTTAAAGAGCCATTTGACCTAGAAGAGACATTTGCTGGGTTGAGAAATGGCAAGGGAATTTAAAACTAATAATATCATTCGAGATGACCAAAGAGATGCATGTTACTGTAAAATAAAAGTTATAAATAGAAAAATAACAGAACTTAAAGAGTTTTTGATCTCTTTTGAGATCTCTTTTGATTGTAAAGAGTTTCTGATCCTGATCACCCGGAGATAGCTGATGAAGTTTGTCTTTTAAGAAAAGTTTTTAAGGGACAGCCTCGGTCTTTCTACTTCCTTTTGGAAGTCAGGGCAAGGTGTCTATTAAATGAGCATTTCTGGTTTGCTGGTCTAAGGACGCTCCCAGGCTGCGTGTCTCCTTCCTTTCTGGGGTGCTGCTGGGTTTCTAAGAAAAGACAGGTTGCCCAAACAGCAGCTGTGTTTTCACCCATGGGGTTGGGACTCCAGGTCCAGTAAGATTGCCTCACGGAAGAGAACATTGGGTCACTGCAGGAAACATTTTTTTTTTCCCTCCAGGGTGGTATAACTGGAAGTCATTTGATCTCTGCATATTCTTACATTGACAGTCATGCGTCAGTTTTATACTTAGGAAAAATGAAGTACAGAAAGAATGAGCAATTTGACCACACTTTCTCTTTTCTTTGCAGGCACAGGATGGTGAGATTCAGAAGGTGTGACTTGTATAAGGTAACCCCAGTCTCCTCCCCTTCTTTGAATATCTCTCCCCCTCCAGCCCACCCAGAGAAACTTTCCTATGGATCTTCAACAGACAAGAGCAGTGGAAAGAAACTGGACGTGGGTGATCAAAAAGCTAGCTGCAACCTGGAGATGAGACAGAAAGCCCCTCAAAGGTGATTGGGACGCTATTTCAAAACCCTTTTAGGGACTTCCTGGGCAGTCTAGTGGTTAGGACTCTCCAATGCAGGGGGCCTGGGTTCAATCCCTGGTTTGGGAAACTAAGGTCCCAAATGCTGCTCTGTATGGCCAAAATCAATAAGAAACTGACTTAAAAAAAAAAAAGAAAAGAAAGAAAAACCCTTCAAGTCATTGAGGACTGTCAAGGAAAGGGTCGGGGGAGAATGATAAATACATACATAGCTCCAGCAGAAAGATCATTTGGAAAGGACTGTTAGATTAAAACCAAGCTAGCCAGGGAATGTTAAAAGAAGGGAAAGTCTGACGAGCATTTTAATGCCAACCTTGTTCCCAATGAGAGGAGTACAGGAAAGCTCTCCAACAGACAAGCAAATAAAATCCAGCATCATTAATTCATAGGAATGATATAAAAAAAAAAGCAGTGAAGAAAAGCTTTGTGCCTTTTTAAAAATGCATGTTTTTGAATGTTGTTTCTCTCCCCCTACTCTTGCTTCTAGCATACTGCATACATTAAAGCAGCTGAGAAAGAAAAAAAAAATCAGCAAGTGTTTTTAACATAAAGCTCTAGAGCCTACGTTTCCTGTGTCGCGTTGAGGACGCTCAGTTGCCTGTCTTACCCACGGACCTTAGATCCTGGCGGAGGGTCCGAGTTGGACTCGGTAAACCCTGGTCTCCTCTCCAGCTTGGCATTCTTCTTTCACTCTTTAGTCCCTCGCTGTAATCTTGCCTCACTTTGTAGCTGCTAGAATAGACAAATGGTTCCTTTGTTTAGCTTCTTCAAAGGCTCGGTTTATTGTTCTGTAAGTGCCAAACCCAAGCCAATCTCAGAAGTTTCCACACTTTCGCTCACTTGGCCTGTCTTCACCGTGGTCCTTTTGGGCAACATCTGTCTCCAGGATGGACCCTAGCTGGGTTGGAGGTGGGGAGGTGACTGTAATGGAGACTCACTGGGTAGAAATGTCTACTTTTCAATCTTAGACCTTCATTTGGAAGCCAGGGGGATGGGAGATCCCAAACCAAGGCTTCTGGACTTTCTGTGAACAGCTCACCCTTGGTGGTTAGTATTTTTAAATTCTGTTCCTTCTGTGACTACTTTTAATGGATTTTGTGACAGAAGGGAATTTCTTAAAAGCACCTAGTGCCCTTGGATCACCTTGGGCCTTTCCCATTTTCTTAACTTTGTTGCAGCCAGGGAAACTGATGGCTTTCGAAGAAGATTGCTTCTTTGGTAGATCAGTGGTTTTTGATTGAAGGTGATTTTGCCCTCAGGGGACATTTGAAAATGTCTAGAGCCATTCAGGGGTTGTTACCAAGGAGTGTTCCTACTAGCATACACTGGGTAGAGGTCAGGGATGCTACTAAATGTCCAACAGTGCCCAGGACAGCCCCCCAACAGAACAGTGTCAGCCCTGATATGTCAGAGTGAGAATCCCAGTGTGACTTCTTCTCCTGACATTAACATACCCAGCTGCTTCTTCTGTTTCCACTATTGACTCTTCTTTTTCTTCTACCCACTACAGGTCGCTCCTAGACTTGGCCTGCAGTGGATTCCAAATCGTTCTGAGGGTCCCCTTCCATTTAACCTTGTGCACTGACTCATTCATTGCTAAATCTGGCAAATCCCATGACATCTCTGAATCTGACTACTTTTCTCATCTGTAAAGTGGGACTACTGTCATCACAGTGTCTCTCTCTCTCTCTCTTTAATTGGAGGATCATTGCTTTGCAATATTGTGGTGGTCTCTGCTGTACATCAATGAGAATTAGTTGTAACTGTATATATACCCCCTCTGTCTCGGGCCGCCTCCTCCCCAGCCCTCCAGATGTCACAGATGGCCAGGCTGGCCTCCCTGTGTCATCCAGTGACTTCCCACTGGTTATCTGTTTTACACGTGATGATGTATGTATGTCAACGTTACTTTCTCAGTTTGTCTTAACCTCTCCTTCCCCCGCTGTGTCCACAAGTCCGTTCTCTATGTCTGTGTCTCCATTTCTTCTCTGTGAATAAGTTCATCAGCTATTTTTTTTTTTAGATTCCATATATATGCATTAGTATACAGTATTTGTTTTTCTCTTTCTGACTTACTTCAGTCTGTAACAAGCTCTCAGTTCATCCACCTCACTACAGTTGACTCACATTCATTTCTTTTAATGGCTAAGTAATATTCCATTGTATATATGTACCATAGCTTCTTTATCCATTCATCTGTTGATGGAGATCTAGGCTGCTTCCATGTCCTGGCTATTGTACATAGGATAGCATCTTTCTTATTGAGTTTCTTATTGTAAAGATTAAATGAGACAATGCATTTGATATAGAACCTGGTGCTTGGCCTGGAGTAGGAAATGGCAACCCACTCCAATATCTTTTCCTGAAAATTTCTGTGGACAGAGGAGCCCGGCAGGCTATAGTCCATCGGGTCACAAAGAGTCGGACTCTACTGAACACACACACACATGCACACTAATGCTTGGCTTATGGTCAGTAAATGCTAGCAGTTGTTAGAATTTTAGCAGAAAAATATGCTATTTTAAGTTTAATGTATCAGTATGTCATGGTGCTTCCCAGAGAGTTCCATGACATTTCTCTCCTTTATCACTTCATCAGGATTGAAAAATGGTGGATGAGTACATGTGTGACATTGGACAGATGAGAACCAGAGGGGTTGTCTCTTCTCCCAGAGAGATTCCATAAAGTTTGATGACTAATTTCGAACCCACCCCTTGCCAGTCTCCCTCTGCTGTAAGACTGACTGACTATTCCAACCCTAAGCCATTTCATGGATCCCTTCATCCAGAGAGAGCAAAATTCTGGAAGATCTGCAAGGTCGAATTATGTATTGTTCTTATTTAATACAAATCCAGGCATTCTGTTAGAATTACCCTCCTTTGACTGAATTCAATTCATATACTGTCTAGTAACTGACCATCAGAGTGGTCCTACCAACCCCAGAGTGAATTCCTGGCTGAACAAAGCTTCTGCTGTAATCTACATCTCTTTTCTTGCCCTGGTGAACTGACGGGGATATTGGAAAAACTATTCCTTTAAAGCATAGACTGACACCCTGATTGAAAAGCTTTTGCTGACTTCAAATCCACATTTCCTTCATCATGTTTTAGATCAAGGCGTGCAAGCTAGAATGCTCCCAGGGGCCTAACAGGGAATGTAGATGAGGAAGCCTGAAGGGAGTGGTGAGGACTGTGACAGACGGGAGAACATTTGTCTGTATGCAGCTGGCAGTTGCTACTCGGCATCTGTGGATTGTTGTCCCTCAATATGGGCCCACTGGTGCCAACACTTCCAATTTTTCAGGGACGGTGGAATTTCAGGGAAGGTGGAATATCGAATGCTGGCAACTCAGTTAAAAAATTATGGGGTGCTGTGGTTAGTTGCTCAGTAGCATCTGGCTCTTTGCAACCCCTTGGACTATAGCCCGCCAAACTCCTCTGCCCACGGAATTTCTCCAGGCAAGGATACTGGAGTTCCCATGCCCTCCTCCAGGGCATCCTCCCAACCCAGGAATCCAACTGGGGTCTCCTGCCTTGCAGGTGGGTTCTTTACCAGCTGAGCTACTAGGGAAGATTATATATAGAAGAGAAACCTGTTTGTGGGATAGATTCAGCCCTCGGTCTGCCTGTCTGAGATCTCTGCTTTTACATGTTAATAAGCCACCTAAGGAGTGTTCCTCTTGTGATAATATTTCCCCTTCCACTGAAAGTCTTTTTATTTTATTTATTTTTTGGTTATGCTGGGTCTTTGTTGCTGCATAGGCTTTTCTCTCATTGCGTCCAGTGGGAGCTACTCTCTAGTTGTGGTGTGTGGGTTCCTGGGCATGTGAGATCATCCCGGACCAGGGATCAAACTCATGTCCCCTGCATTGGCAGGTGGATTCTTTATCACTGAGCCACCAAGGAAGTTCCCCTTGAGAGTCTTAATTGTCCATGCTTTTGTGATAATAAATCTAACAGTTTACTGCTTTTATGGATTTTTGTGATTCCTGGCCCAGAAATTTCTGGGGTCAGGAGGGACTGTGTCATATTCATGTTGGCGCCTGCCAAGAAAGCCTCCACATTGCCGTTTGCAGAGTCTGGTCTCCAGGGCCTAGCACACTGCCTGGTGCATTTTTTTGGCTGTTACTAATAGTGCTGTTATGAACACTCATGGACAAGTTATTATTTTTATCTTTCTGTTTGCCTGCACCAGGTCTTAGCTGAGGCATATGGGATCTAGTTCCCCAGCCAGGAATTGAACCTGGGCCCCTTGCATTTGGGAGCATGGAGTCTTAACCCCTGGACCATCAGGAAAGTCCTGTAAATGCCTATTGAATGAGTGCTATCAGAGGGAGCTCCCAAGAGGAAGACATATGCAGCCCAGCCCAGCTTTAATCCAAAGATAGCCATCTGAGAATTCTTCCTTGCTCCTGTTCCACCGATGGGTGGGTCTTGTTCATATTCCTTGAGGATAGTTGAAGCCTGGAGATGGTTGAGGAGGAGGATGAAGACAGAAGCCATCCAGATAAGCAGAACTGGACTCAATGACCAAAAAACAAAAACGGTAAAATAAAAACTAAACCAAAATTCACAACCGCTTAAAACAGCGCCCCCTGCAGGTTTGTTTCCTCACAGTTTTATAATCAAACCCAGAGGAGATTCTTACAGAATCCCCCAGAAGAAAGGAGGTGTGTGAACACAGTTATTGGTGCTGGGCAGGGAGAAGCTTATCGTGTCTGGCTTTTCACAGGGAAAAGTTATGATCCTTTACTGGGTATGAAGTCAATTTAACTGGTAGTGGTGTGGTAGTTCACAGAAGTGGACTAGCATAGAAAGTGTCCAAGCTATCAAAGAATATTACTAAGTATGGTTTAATGACCGCCCCCCCCCCCCATGAACTTGGTTATAATATGAAACACACTACATCTCTTTTGTTGTTGTTCAGTCACTAACTTGTCTGACACTCTGTGACCCCATGGACTCCAGCATGCCAGGTTCCCCTGTCCTTCACCATCTCCCGGAGCTTACTCAGATTTATGTTCATTGAGTTGGTGATGCTATCTAACTATCTCATCTTCTGCCGCCCCCTCCTCCTTTTGCCTTCAATCTTTCCCAGCATCAGGGTCTTTTCTAATGAGATGGTTCTTCACATCAGGTTGCGAAGTGTTAGAAGCTTCAGTCCTTCTAATGAATATTCAGGGTTGATTTCCTTTAGGATTGACTGGTTTGCTCTCCTTGCTGTCCAAGGGACTCTCGAGAGTCTTTCCAGCACCACAATTTGAAAGCATCAATTCTTTAGCACTCAGCCTTCTTTATGGTCCACCTCTCAAATCCATACATACCTACTAGAAAAACCATAGATTTGACTATATGGATGTTTGTTGGCAAAGTGATGTCTTTGCCTTTCAATACGCTGTCTAGGTTTGTCATAGCTTTCCTTCCAAAGATCATGTGTCTTTTCATTTCATGGTTGCAGTCACCATCCGCATCTCTAACTGTGTATTAAAAATGTTAGAAAGTCATTGCATTATCTCATTATGTCTCCACAGTAATCCTATGAGGTGCAGATTAATATTCCATTTTACAGATGGGGAAAACTGACGCCTTGGAGGGACTTGTTCAAACTCACACAGTGAGTGGTAGAGGTGGAATTCAGCATCCAAATCCTTTTGATGCCACAGTCTTGGCTTCATCTGTTCTACCACAAGCCTCAGTCAGCCCTGATGCCCAGCACTTGCCATGTCTCTGCTGCTGCTGCTGCTGACCAGGGCCAGTTTCCTCTGGGAAATGCACTTTGCTTCTCACGGCTACCCTTATATATGTACACCCTTTTATATATACCCATTATATCCTGGTGTATAACTGCCAAAGAGGCAAGAGCAGATGAGTATCAAGGCAGTGGACACAGAGAAATGGACAGTCTTTGCCCTCCAGGAGGCTTGGTTCTCTGTCTGCTGAAAAATTTCATGAGACAGCTAATATTTGTGTTTGGGAAGTAGATTTTTGTGTTGGTGAGGGGGTGAGGGTGGTGGTGGTATACAGAGGAGAGACTACATTGTTTTGTCCTGGGAATCCCTGTAAGTCCGGGTTCAAACATGGCATTGACTGTGGGTTTGGAGGCTTTGAGAAATGACTTTAATGAACAGAGCCTCAGTGCCCCCATCTGTAGGAAATGGTAACAAGCGTAACCCCCCAGAGTTGTCCTGAAGGTTAGCTGAGAATGCCAGCTGTCTTCAAAAACCATAGCTGTCTTGGGTATCATTACTCTCTTGAGGATTTTGTTTTCATTTTAGTATTCTGGAATTAAAAACTGTTTTTTTGCTTTCAATTACATGGATTGAAAGTCCTGTTCTCTTCAGAAAAAAATAAGAATTAGAAAAAACATATAGTTGAAAAGGTAGAGATGTTTTTTGTAACTCTGTACAAGCTAAAAAAAAAGAAAAAAGAAAAATGCAGCTATATAGTCTTTTTAAAAAGGTGTCTTGTCATTAGGATTAGCAGAATTCTTTATCTCACAGCTTCCGGTTTCTTCATTTTCTTTTTTTTCCCCCAGTGAAGTGCTCTTGCTTGCCTTGGGGGCTGATGCAAGGGTCCTATGGGGGCATGCATAGTAATTTCCAAGCTATGTTGCCTGAGCTGGCATTTTGGTGGATGTCTATATGTGGTAGGTCTTATTATTATTATTGCCATGCTTTGCGGTTTGGGAGATCTCCATTTCCTGACCAGGGACTGAACCTGGTCACAGCAGTGAAAGCACTGATTTGTAACTGCTAGATCAGCAGGGAACTCCCGCAAGAGGTCTCATTATTGAGGGTGACGCAGAGGCTGGGTGACCCTGCTTGTCACTTTCTGCTTTCACACCCAGGCAGCCACTGCACCCTGCCTCCAGCCTGCACAATAAAGTGGATGCCTTCCTGTGACCTCAGCATCAGTGCCCTCGGAAACCCTTGCGGCCCGCCTGCGGTCATCTTGGAATTCTCACCCTCACTGAGGGATGTGGGGGAGGGAGCTGACTTTGGACACTGGCCAGGGGACTTCACAGGCCCAACAAAGAATTTTTTAAAAGGGTGGAATTGGTAATAGGCAGAGGGGAATTCCGCGGATAAATAATAATTTATGCAAGGAATGCCATCTGCTGCTCTGTCGAAGCATTAGTGCATAATTGCGGGCTCAATTCCCTTCCTCTTCCTTGCCCGTTACCTTTCACCTCCTTAAATAATTATATTGACACCTCCCTGGGCTGACTGGGTGGGAAGAGAGGTGGAAGGCACCCCGCTTGGATGCTTGCTGCCCCCAGTGAGCCATAAAACTGAAATAATTAACTGTGATGCTCTAAAGGATTAAACACTGAAGAAGAACATATTGAAGTTCTGGCCAGTATATCTGAATGCTGTGCTGGAAGTTAATGAAAACCGGCTTCGCTGGAGATGAAAGTATTAGTCGCTCAGTCGTGTCCGACTCTGTGATCCCATGGACTGCAGCCTGCCAGGCTCCTCTGTCCATAGGATTCTCCAGGCAAGAATACCCGAGTGGGTTTCCTACTCCAGGGGATCTTCCCCAACCTAGGGATCAAAGCCGGGTCTCCTGCATTGCAGGAAGATTCTTTACCGTCTGAGCCACCAGGGAATCCCTACTGGAGATACAGGATTGTACGTCACATTTGGTCTTTGAGTAAAAACTCTGTTGTGGGATTCTCTAATTGGATTAGGAATCAAACGCTATGTGCCCCGTCACTCTCCACTCTACTGTACTCTACAGAATGTTTAGAAACTATTTATGTTTGAATTCTTCTGTCTTTTTAGCCTGGATGAGTTTTGGCAGAGGAAGTGAGGGGTAAAGCAGAGTTTAGGAGGAGGGACGTGGACAGGGGACAATTTTGGGAATCATGCTAAAGTACTCCGAGCAGAGACAACAAAGCAACTTGAAGACTGAAATTTTCCTGCTGCTTCATTGGCTCAAGTGTTAAGTTTTGACTTTCTCAGTGCTTATAACATTTTAACATAGGTGTGGATGCTTGGGCTTCCCAGGTGCCTCAGTGGTAAAGAATCCACCTGCCAATGCAGGAGTCGCAGCAGTTGTGGGCTCGATCCCTGGATGGAGAGGATCTCCTGGAGCAGGACATGGCAACCCACTCCAGAATTCTTGCTTGGAAAATCCCACAGACAGAGCAGCCTTGTGGGCTACAGTCCACAGGGTCGTAAAGAGTCAGACATAACTGAGCATGCAGGTATGCATGCCAATACTTAGAAGTCAATAGGTTTCACATAAAAATCTGAAAGTCTGCCTTCCCTGGAAAAGTCAACTCTGGTAATTTTGGGCCTAGATTCCCATGTGGATGGAGGTGAGAAGCAGTCAGCTTTCTATTTTGACTCAGTCTCCACCACTCCGTTATGCTGGGCACCTTCATTTTATGACCTTTTTCTGGCTCCCGCATGGTTTTTGTAAGCCTTTGAATTTATGACCCCTATTCAGAAAATTTCCTGATTGATTCACAGTTGTCATTATAAGGAAAAGTTTCATCCAGAGAAAAGAGATATTTATTGAATAGTGGTGATATTAGCCAACATTAAGCACACACTATGTGCCAATTGGTCTGACCCTATTTTTTATAACAACTTTATTGAGATAAAAATCACATATCATACAATTCATCTATTTAAAGTGCATGGTTCAAGGAATTCGCTGGTGGTCCAGTGGTTAAAGCCCCATGATTTCATTGCCGATGGTGCGGGTTCAGTCCCTGGTCAGGGAACTAAGATCCTGCAAACTGTGAGATAGCAGCCAAAAAAAAAAAAAAAAAAGTGCATGGTTCATTGTTTTATTTCTATATTCAGAGTTATGCAGCTATCACCACAATCAACTTTAGAACATTTTTATCACCCTCAAAAGCGACCCTGTACCTATTGGCAATTACTCTCCATTTCCCATCAACACTCCAGTCTTGAGCATCAAGTACTCTTTCTATCTCCATGGGTTTGTTTATTTTTGCCATTTCGTGTTCATTGTATCAGACTACATGTGGTCCTCTGTGACAGCCTCTTTCATTTAGCATAATGTTTTCAAGGTTCATGTTGTAGCATTTATTGATATTACATTTCTATTTAATTAATTTGTTTATTGATTTCTTTTTATTAATGAATAATATTCCCTGGTATGGATATATCACTTCTCTGTTATCTCTTCATCCATGGGGTTGTTGATGGACATTTGGGTTGATTCCACTTCTTCTTATTATGAATAATGTTGCTATGAACATTCCTCTGCAAATTTTTGTGTAGAACATAGGTTTTCATTTCTCTTGAGGGTGGGAATGCTGGGTTATATGGTAACTCTATGTTTAACCATTTGAGGAAATTATAAATTGTTTTCCAAAGTGGCTGCACCATTTTTTATTTCTACTGGTAGTGTGCTGAGCTGAAATGGTTCAGTCAGTAAAGAATCTGCCTGCAATGCAGCAGACCAGGGTCCAATCCCTGGGTCAGGATATGGCAACCCACTCCAATATTCTTGCCTGGGAAATCCCCTGGACAGAGGAGCCTGGTGGGCTACAGTCCATGGGGTCACAAAGAGTTGGACACAACTTGCCCCCCCTCCCACCGGCAGTGTATGAGGGTTCTGATTTCTCCATATTCTCACCAACCCTTGTTGTTATCTGTCTTTTTTTTATTATAGTCATGTTAGTTGGTGTGAAATGGTGTCTCACTGTGGTTTTGATTTGCATTTCCCTGATGGCGAGTAATATTGAGCGTCTTTTCATGTGCTTGTTGGCCATTTGCCAGCCCTATTTTAAGGGCTTAAGTGAAGGAATCCTCAGCCCCATGACAACTGCTGGTGACAAGTGCTGTTACTGCTACCTTTCCCCATGACACGCCAAGCTCAGACTTTGAGTTGCCAGTGTCTTTTCAGCAGATGGACTTCCCTGATTGCTCAGCTGGTAAAGAATCCGCCTGCAATGAGGGAGACCTGGGTTGGGAAGATCCCCTGGAGAAGGGAAAGGCTACCCACTCCAGTATTCTGGCCTGGAGAATTCCATGGACTATACAGTCCATAGTGTTGCAAAGAGTCAGACACAACTGAGTGATTTTCACTTTCAGCAGATAATATTAATCCTTATTACATACAAGGAAATTTTAGCTCCTGGTTCTGGACAGGAGAGCAAATCTAAAAGAAAGACTTCATTGCATTGTTAGCACCCAGTAGCCAGTGCCTCAATAACGTCTATTTGTTGTGTTTTTCCTGACTCAGAACCTTTGCACGTTCTGTTTCCTCTTCCGTGAGTAGTCCTTTTCCCTGGCTATCTTCTAGATTCTCTGAGAGGCTTCCCTGATCCTCCAGTCTAAATCTGAGCACTTATCCACTCTCACAGCACTCTGAACCATTACTGTGACAGCATTCATTCATTAGTGTCTTTATATTTTCTCATCTTTCTTTTAAGCAAAAGATCATACCAGTCAATCCTAAAGGAAATCAATCCTGAATAGTCATTGGAAGGACCGATGATGAAGCTGAAGCTCTAATACTTTGGCCACCTGACGTGAAGAACTGACTCATTGGGAAAGACCCTGATACTGGGAAAGATTGAAGGCAGGAAAAGGGGATGACAGGACGAGATGGTTGGATGACGTCACAGACTCAATGGACATGAGTTTGAGCAAGCTCTGGGAGATGGTGAAGGACAGGGAAGCCTGGTGTGCTGCAGTCCATGGGGTCACAAAGAGTTGGACACAACTGAGCAACTGAAAAACAACAACAATATATGTACATTTGTATTCTGCCTTTTCCCCCATTTCACGTGATATTACAAAAATTGTCAACTTAATTGAAAGTACCATTTTAAATGGCTACAAAGTATTCTATGAGGTCATTATAAAATAGGTCATATAACCATTTCCTTTTTTAAAAAATGTGTTTATATGATTTCATTGCTTTTGCTATGGTAAATAACACTGACATGAACATCTTGGGGCACAAAGATTTTTTTCTGTGTTTAGGATTATTTCCTTAGCATAGAGTCTCAGAAGGGAAATTATTGAGTCAGAGGCATTGAAGGCATTGATGTTTATTGCTAAAGTACTAGCCCAGAGAAGATGTTGCTGTGATTTAGACTGCCCTCAATATATATATAACAGTGTCAGAACTGGGTGTATTGTCATTCTAAGAAAAGCTTTGCCTGAATCTACATTTCTTTGATTAACAGTGGGGACAAATCTAATAATTATACAAACCATGGCAGCATGTCTTAATTGATATGCCAATTAAAAAAAAGCAGATACTACATCATTGGTGCATTTTCCTCCAGGAGCCCAAGAAAGACTGAATGAGGGCATTTTCTGGTGAGGATAGGAGAATCAAGTGTCCTGAACAGCCTCAATAAAACAGCTGATAAGGGGATTTGCAGATAAGGCAGAAGGACATATGGCTGGACTATTACTCTGTAGCTCATATTTTAAGCCTTATCAGAATAGAGAGGCCTACTCCCCTGTGAATGACGGCTACATTGGACAGTGCAAGGAAAAAATCCACACAGTGCAGGTAGACAGTCAGAGCTGCTGGAGGCATGTGTGATGGGACTTAAGATGGAAAATGCTGCGATTGGAGAAGGCTTAGTGAACTCTGGGAGGTTAAGAGTCTTCAAACATTTTGTTTTAGTTTGATTTACTTGGGGAATATTTGGGGGCTTCCTAGGTGGCGCTAGTGGTAAAGAACCCACTTGCCAGTGCAGGAGACAGGAGATGTGGGTTTGATCCCTGGGTCAGGAAGATCCCCTAGAGAAGGACATGGCAACCAACTCCAGTATCATTGCATGGAGAATCCCATGGACAGAGGAGCCTGGTGAGCTACAGTCCATAGAGTTGCAGAGTTGCACACAACTGAAGTAACTTAGCATGCACACATGGGGAATATTTTATTTCTCTGTGATATCTCACCGGGGAACCTAGGCTGGGGAGTGGGAGGAGGAAGCAGGAGGCCCGTTTGGTCTGCTCCCTCATTCACAAAGAGATATTTGGCCCTTGTCTCCAGATGAGGTTATAAATGCAATTCCAGAGACATGCTGAAAGGGTGGAGAGCAGATTTCCATCTTTAGACTTTCTTCCAAGCACTGACATGTACTCAGCACTTAGACCTTACAGCAACCCCATCAGATGCATATCATCATTCTCATTTCCACCTTGCAGAAGAGGTGACTGCAGCATGAGGAGGTTCAATCATCTCCCTAGGATCAAGCAGTTAGTAAGCAATGAAGCAGGGATTCAAACTCAGGCAGTGTGAAGAGGGCAGAATGGAGACTTTCAAATTGGAGAGCAAAAGAGACTTCTCTGGGAGTCCAGTACCTTAGACTCTGTACAAGGGGACTAGGTTCCATCCGTGGTCAGGGAACTAGATCCCACAGGTTGCAACTAAGTGTTTGTATTCTGTAACTAAAGACTCTGCACACAGCAACAAAGATCCCACATGGTGCAACAATGAAGCCAGATAAATAAATACAATATATATTATTAAAAAAATGGAGAGCAAAAACCATGATTAAGTCACTGGGAAAATGTGGTCTATTGTGGTAGATTTCTTATTTATTTTTTTTCTTCTGAATTTTTTGTTTTGTATTGGGTTATAGCCAATTAACAATACTGTAATAGTTTCAGGTGAACTGCAAAGGGTCTCAGCGATACCTATATGTGTATCCATTCTTTTGTGGTAGATTTTCTGACTGAAAAAAAAGGCTGAATTTTCATTGAAAACAGATGAGCCAGCCTTGGCTTCCTGAAAGATATCAATTAAATCAGTTGAAATAGGATATTAGGGAAGATCAACAGACCCACACATAGGCTTTTGAGGGCCAAGGGCTGAAGAAAGAATTGGGACATTCCTATCAATTATCCATTTACTTGTATATTCTCATATTCATAATCCATGAAGTGGGAAGAGAGCGGTTCTAAACCATGAGTGGCTAGAGAAAAGAAGCCCCTGGGTTCAAATCCTGCTGTCCCTGCTCTATAAATCTGAGCTAAAAATTTCTGAGCCTCAGTCCTCTTATCTTTAAAATGGGGATTATATTAGTACCTGCCTTATAGTATTCTTAGAAGAAATAAATCAGATTATGCATATAATGTGCTTCTATTGCTTAGCACATCATAAATACTCAATAAATGTTAGCTGTTAATATGTAGTCATTCTTTCTTTCAACAAATATTTGCTTAGCCTCACCTGTACTCTATGAGATTGGTAGAAATGTCTTGGATGACCCAGGAAGGGGATAAGATAAAATTCTGAGGTCAAAGGTTTTAACTACAAAGCCTCTTGCTGTGAAATGTGTTGATTGGTGAGAATTTTTGAGAGATAGGACTGCAGACCTTATCTAATGTGTAGAGATAGATCAGGAGAAAGGGTGTGGACCTGAACTCCACTGGGAAAGCAGACCAGGATGCACCCAGACGTAAGGGCTTTCAACATGGATTGTGAATTGTGTTCCTTTAGGCCGTCTAGGATCAACAAAACAAAACAAGACAGTACAAAACAAAATCTAGTGCTTTTCTGCTGCTCAGGATCAAAGTAGGGATCTCTGTCTCAGAAAGCAGTGTTTAGACTTTGTCTCTGGGGAACTGGCTAGAGCTGAGTTGAATGAGATGGAAAGAGTTTGGACCATAAAACAAGGTGCCTGAGTTAGCAGATTAGCTTCTGTGAATAAATCATTTGGATATTACATCAGAGCTCAAACAAAAGTTCAGTGTCTTCAAACTGACACTTTAAATTACCCTTTTGGTGGAAAAAGAAAGAAGCAAAGAGTTGAGTGGAGACCAGGGAGCCCATCAAAACCTTTTAAAAACTCCAGATAAGGCATAATATTTAAAAAAATTTATTTTTGTTGAAGTATACTTGGTTTGCAATGTTGTGTTAAGTTTCAAGTGTAAAGCAAAGTGATTCAGTTTTACAAATATCTATCTATTGTTTTTCAGCTTTTCCCCCTTATAGCTTAATACAAAATAGTGAGTATGGTTCTCTGTGCAATACAGTAGGTCCTTGTTGGTTGTCTATTTTATATATAACAGTGCATAAATGTTAATCCCCAACTCCTAGTTTATCCTCCACCCCTCCCCTTTTGGCAACCATAGGTTTGTTTTCTATGTCTTTGGATCGGTTTCTGTTTCATATATAAATTCATTTGTATTGCTGTCTCTCTTTTTTTAAATTCCCCATGAAAGTGATATCTTATGATATCTGTCTTTGGCTTGCTTCATTTAGTCTGATAATCTCTAGGTCCATCCATGTGGCTGCAAATGGCATTATTTCATTCTTTTTATGGCATTCATTCATTCTTTTATGACTGAGTCATATTCCATTACTCAGTAATACTTTGTAAAAACTTGGAGTTTGGAACTAAAATGATCATATAAACAGCTGTCCCTCAAGTAGCATGTGTCACATGCTAAATTCTGCATCAAGAGCTCAACGCACCATTTTTCATTTTATTATTATTTTTTAATTAAAAAGAGTTTTTAGAGCAGTTTTAGGCTCACTGCCTAATTATAAGGAAGATGCATGCACTTTCCATATACTCCCTGCCCCTACTCATGCATGGCCTCCCTCATTATCGACAACACTCCCAAGAATGGTACATTTCTACCAAGGATTAATCTACACTGATGCATACTACACTGGTGCATACAAACCCAAAGTTTGTACTTTACCTTGGGGTTCACTCTTGGTGTTGTACTTTCTATGGTTTGGATGGATGTGTAATGACATATATCCATCATTATGGCATCATGCAGAATATTTTCACAAGTCTGAAAATTCTCTATGTTCCATCTATTCATCCTCCCTCTCCCAACCCCTTACCCCACAACTCTGATATTTTTGCTAGCTGCATTGTTTTGCTTGATCCAGAATGTCATATAGTTGGATTCCTACAGTATGTAGCCCTTTCAGGTGAGCTTCCTCCACTTAGTAATAGGCATGTAAGTTTCTGCCATATGTTTTCATGGCTTCTAAGCCCATTTCTCTTTAGTACTGAATAATACCCATTAGCTGGAGGTCCCACACTCTATTTATCCATGCACCTATATAATGACATCTTGGTTGCTTCCATGTTTTGACAATTATGAACAAAGCTGCTATAAACATCTGTGTGCAGGTTTTCGTGTGCACATGTTTTCAGCTCCTTTGAGTAAATATCAGGGAGCACAATTACCATGCTTTTATTTATTTACTTATGGCTGTGCTGGATCCTTGTTGCTATGAGTGAGCTTTCTCTAGCTGTGGCGAGTGGGGCTACTTTCTAGTTGCAGTACCCTAGCTTTTCTTTGTGGTGGCTTCTCCTGTTGCCAAGCACGGGCTCTAGGACTTCAGTATCTGTGCACACAGTTGCCCTGCAGCATGTGGAATCTTCTAGGGCCAATGATAAAACCCGTGTCCCCTGCATTGGCAGGTAGATTCTTAACCACTGGACCGCCAGGGAAGTCCCTATTCTTTCATTTTAATTCCTTCAGTGTCTCTGTGGTATGATCATATTTATCCCTGTTTCACAGATGAGAAAGCTAAGGTTCAGAAAAGTCCTGATTTACCTAAAGACAAGTTACAAGTCGAAGTCAAGACAAGACATAGTCTTGTCTATTTGATGGATCAGGAGTCAGATGAATCTATTTGATGCATCAGCAGTCTTATTCTCAGCTCTGCCCAGATCCTCTGCAAGCCCTTGATCTGCCAACCCAGCCTCTCTTTTGCAAAATAACACTTTGTGTTTTATTGCCTCATGATGTCCTTGTCACAGGCAATCCTGGGCAGAGAAACACTTTGGATTTCTCATGTTTCCAATTAGCCTTGTGGACAAGTCTCTTGGTCTCACTGGGCTTATTTTTTGCATCTGTGCAAAAAAGCATTGGGCTAGCCATGCAGTGGACTAGCTCCTTTCCCAACTCTGCAAGTGTAGGGTTTTGCATCTTTACGCCTCTCCTGGTTCCTCAGTGGTGACAGAGAGACACTGACATTAGTGGGGGTGGATGGGAAGCTGCAAATGCTTCCATTTGAGCTTTGGGGTTGAATCATGTTGCTAATTTCAAAGTCTCATTATCTTACTCCCTAATGTTTGCTTCTGAACAAATGTAGTTCTTGGGGGAAGGGGTGTTGGAATAACAACGTTGGTAATAGTTCCACTGGGGAAAGTGAAGAGTATTTGGAGATTTTAATGTAGAACCTTGATGTGACCAAATGCTGCTCAGAGTTTGTCCCCAGGGCACCCCAGTCTCCATCAAGGACTCTACTGTGTTTGGAATTGAGCCTGTAGTTAAGCGGGGGCTGGGTGATTAAGGATCACATAGCTAAAGGTGGAGACAGTAACTATAGTTGCCAGCTTGGGCTTGGGGTCCAACAGCCTGGTTCTAAGCCTTATTCTTTCACTTCATAGTTATGTGACAAGTTCTGCATTCCTCATTCTCCATAAAGCAAGAATGGTAGCACCTCTCAACTGGGTGTCTTAACCTGAGGTTCGGTGTCTAGTTAACTATTGTTCAATTCAAACTCTACAGAGGATGGTCTGGTTTTTCAAGAGACCAGGCAGAACCAGAAGCTGCTCTGCATTGCCCTTTCTGGCAGAGCTGTGATGTGTCTGTGCTTGAAAATTCTTCAGTGAGAATTGCATCTGATGTTTTCCTCACTTACAGTTAAGTGCATGCTGAAAAGAGGGCTGGAGGTGGGGCCAGACACTACCTTATATAAATTTTATCCTTATAACAACACTTTACCACTGTTACTCTTATCCACTTATTTTAAAGGAGGACACTGAGTTGCAGAGAGGTAAAATTTGGTAAAGATGACAGAGTCATAGGTGGAAGAGCTGGGATTCAGATTTATGTCTGCAATGTCTACATTCTTCTGTTTATGCCAGGAGTCCTAATGAGCATTGCTAATGCTGGACCTCCCCTCTCCGAGATTCTATTTACCGATGGCTGCAAACAAATAACAGGAAACTATTTCACTGAACTTTTCTTGACCACACATAAGTGCTTTAAGGATCAAGAAGGATGAAATAAAATGACACCACTTGTAAGACGGGTTGTAGAAATGACAGGAATTAATGCATTTACACTATGCTGGTACAGCTCCTAATCAAGTGATAATGTCTGTTTCTTCTCCCATGGATCTAGGCTGGCCCTATTACCTGCTTTAGCCATTAAAACAAGATGGAGTTGATGGTGTGCTGCTTTCAACTCTAGGTCTCAAGAAGCTTTGTGCACTACTATTTATTCCGTCTTGGACACCCCATGCCATGAAGACAAACTCACGCTATGGTGTTGGAGGACGGGAGATTAGATGGAACAGAGGCAAGATGCCTCTGCCCAAAGCCAGCGAAGCCTTAGAGGCAGAGCTGCCTTCTTGAGCTACAGTGGACTGTATGCATGACTGAATCCAGCCAATACTAGAAGAACCACTCAGCTGAGCCCAGCCTAAACTGCCTACCCACACAATTGTGCACTAAATGAATGGTGGTTGTTTGAAAACTTTCCATTTTTGAAATAACCTTTTTATTCTGGAACAATTTAAAATTTTTGAAAGAGTTGAAAAGGTAATATGCCTGTCACCTAGCTTCAATTTCCACTAATATTACCATCTTATACATTATTGTGGTACATTTGTGAAAACTGACACCAACATTAGCATATCACTCTGAACAGAACTGTTGATATCATTTAGATCTTGCAAGTTTTTCCACTAATATCTGTTTTCTATTCTAGGGTTCAAAACAAGACACCAAAATTCATTTTGTTAATGTATTTCCTTACTTACCTCCAATCTGTGACAGTTTTTCAGTCTTCCTAGTTTTCATGACTTTGAGGTTTAGAGGGGGTACTAGTTGGGAGTTTTGTATATGGTATCTCAGTTTGGGTTTGTCTGATTTTTTTTTTTTTCACAATTAAACTGGGGCTATGAATTTTTTAAAACACTGCAGAAGTGTTCTTATCATGAGATCCACTTGACAACACTGATGATGTTAACCTTGACACTTGTTAAAGGAGTGTTTGCCAGGTTTCTCCGCCATGAAGTTACTCTTTTTTTTTTTCTAAGGCACTACATTTTGGCTGGTTTCTATGCCACAGTAGGTAGCTGTTATATACTACTTCTTGTCCCATTCATAGCTCTCTAAATCTGACTCTTCCAATCTATTTCCTGGACTGTTTTCTCACTTTAGTCCTTTGGTCAACAATCCATTGTAATATTGCTCACACATGGTGAGTGCTGAAACAAATTTTTTGTTTCACTTTTGAAATTCTAAGGATCTTTCTCGATTCTGGTCAAATGCTCCTGCCTTTATAAACTTTCCCTGGTTTGCTCTGTGAAGTCTTAGTGTATTCATTCACTCATTTGTTCATTTTATTGAGCACCATCTATGTGCCAGTTACTCTTCTCCATCTTGGGCCACAGCCATGAGCCAGTCAAAACCCCTACTCTCAGGAAACTTGCCAGGAGGGAAGTTTCTGTGCTTGGGTTTAGTTGTTCCACAGCTTGTGGGATTTTATTTCCCCAACCAGGGATCAAGCATTTAAAGAGATAATTTTTGATCAAATAATTTAAAGTGAAGTATGTAACTGTGGTCTTTTCTGATATCCATGTCCTCATGCTGCAGATATTAGGTTGTTACCTTGCCAAGCGCCTCAGTAATCAGCTAGTCGAGAACTAATTCAGTAAATATTTATTGTGCATGTGCTGTCTACAGTAGAATCTCTCGCATTGCTCTTGGAGCCACAGAATGTCTTGTCCAATTCATTCTGTTGTTAAACTGTGAAAGAGGGGCATTGGAGGGATGGCTTATTGGAGCAGAGCTGGGACTACAATGCAGATCCATGAACTTCTAGCTTGGGGTTCTTTCCACTATGTCCCACTGCTCTCTTGGCTAATAAAAAGGAATGATTGGGGGCTTCCCTGGTGGTCCAGTGGTTAACAACCCACCTTGCGATTCAGGGGACTCAGGTTTGATCCCTGGTTGGGGAACTAAAATCCCACATGCTGGGGAGCAACTAAACCCAAGTACCACAACTACTGAGTCTGCATAAAGTAGTGAAAGATCCTGCATGATGCAACCAGACCTGATGCTACCAAATAAATAAATAAATCATCTTTTTTTAAATGAAAAGGATTGGGCTTATTGCAAGGTTCCACCGCTTATTGCCTATATAACATTCAGCAAGCTACTCATCTCCTTTTTCTTTATTTTATTTTTAATTGGAGGATAATTACTTTACAATATTGTGATGGCTTCTGCCATATATGCTTCCCACATAGCTCAGTCAACAAAGCATCTGCCTGCAATGTGGGAGACCTGGGTTCAATTCCTGGGTCGGGAAGATTCCCTGGAGAAAGAAATGGCAACCCACTCCAGTATTTTTGCCTGGAGAATCCCATGGGCAGAGGAGCCTGGCAGGCTACAGTTCATGGGATCGCAAAAGTTGGACACAACTTAGCGCTATCTTTCTTTCTTTCTTTTCTGCAGTATATCAGCGTGAATCAGTCACAGGTACACACATGTCCCCTCCCTTTTAACAGTCCCTTCCACTACTCATCTTTCTGAACCTCAATTTCTGAGTTGGGCATGTGCATTCTAAGCTGCTTCAGTCCTGTCCGACTGTTTGTAACCCCATGGACTGTAGTCCTCCAGATTCCTCTGTCCATGAGATTCTCCAGGCAGGAATACTGGAGCAGGTTGCCATTCTCTCCTCCAGGGGATCCTCCCCACCCAGGGATCCAACCGCATCTTTTAAGTCTTCTGCATTGGCGGCCAAGTTCTTTATCATTAGCACCACCTGGGAAGCCCCTGATCTTTTATAGGCACTTCATCTGCTTTATTCTCTATCTTTCTCAGCTATTGAGAATGCCTAGTTTTTCCTATCACACTCTGTTTTATTCATTTCTTTTGTTTTTCTCCATTCCCAATTCATACTCAGATATAGAATATTGCTTCCTTTTTGAGAAAACAGAGTCTTTTGTGGTTGGTTTGATGTCAATGGTAGGTAATAAACTTTCCAAAATAACCTGGAACAAATGTGTGTGTGTGTGTTCAAACTCTCTATACCCTAGTTATGGATTGGAAATGGCTGCTGGAAGTGGAGGGCAAAGTTGAGTCCACACCTGAAGAATACACTGCAATACGCTGATAAAGAATGGAGGACCTAATCATTTGTCTTGAAGAAACTGAAACAGTTGTACTGATAAATGGACCCATTGAGAACAATTAGAAATCTCAACCACTTTTCTGAATCCAAACAAGAACTTCTGTGAGTTTGAAGGTAAGAAGTCACTTATACAGAAACTCAGAAAGCAGGATTACTTGAGAAAGAGGACATATATAGCAAAGTTTCACCTCCACACATCCTTATGTACAGAAATAGGGACAAAGCAAAGAGTTTTGGGTGAGGAGGGTCCTCTGACTCTCTGCCAGGTATGGGCTAGGGAAGGTGGGGGGGTGGGTATAATGACATAAAACAACCCCAGATAATGACAAATTGGGTTTCCATACAGTACAGATTCTTTCTTTTCTTTCTTTTTTTCACTACTTCTGCTTGAACTTTGTGGTTTTTCTTGGAGAGATTGGTGCCCCAGAAGGAAGGGTAGAAAGAACCAATTGACTGTTCTCAAAACAAAACAAAACTCAACAAAGGCCCTTTCTTCCTCAAGGACTATTCCCATGGAAAGTAAAAAGTGAGCCCACTTGGAATTACCTGACTGCAAAACAATGCCACTTTTATTAAAGAGAGTTAGTTTTTCACTCACCCAATTTAAACATGGCTCCACAGAAATTGCCGAAGTCTTCAAACGGATATGGTCCTCAGACTAGAGACCGAGACAGAGAAACTTAAGGCTGAAAGAATTTTTTCTTTTTCTTTTTTGAGTGAACCAAAAATAGAGGTTTAGACAGGAGCCACTCTTCTCAAATTATGTTCATAGTGAGATACGTTGTTCAGATATTCACTGGCCAGCAATGAGACTTTGTGTAACAATCTTTTCCCCAGTGCTTTTGGAAGAGAGTAGTTGCTTTGGTTCTCAGAATATTTTAAATCAGCCTAGCATTTTTTTTTTTTCATTTTTTTTTTTTTTTTAGCACACTTAGATTAGGTTTTGGGTTCTGTTTAGTATTTCTTTAATAATACACATTTGAGTTGGGATGGGCACATTGGCCAACTTTCTCTCTGAAAATGACATATCACCTTTGAGCTCATAAGGAGTATAGCGAGGTAGCAATGTGACATCATGGAAGAGAATTCAGTCCCATCTGAGTGAGGGGTGCAAAGGATTTGCTTTTTCTGCAATTAAAGTTGAGTATGAAGTAGCTGTTTAACTCATTCTTAGTTCTTTCATTCCTTATCTCAAGAATCTTCCAGAACATGATCACCCAAGAGGGGCAATGAAAGCGTCTCTCATAGAGCTGTGGGAAAATATAGGATTTGAGCAGGAGACCACAAAGCAAGGGTTAATGATCCTCTGAGGATTCACGTCATCTCTGGTTTTCACTCCATCATGTCTTTTTGACAAGATCGCTGTGTGATAGGTGTGGGTTTTGACGTAGGTGTGCAGTGAATTGTAAATTTTTTTGGTAAATGAAAGGCCAAACTAGGATTTGAAGAAACCTTGTTCATCAGTAAAATGATTCAAATAGACACGGGTCTCTTGGGGACAAAGGCTTTGTCTTGATTATCATTTTATCTTCTGTGCTAAGAAGAATAGGCTTCACTTAATGTCTGTTGAGGGAATGGAGGTCAAATACCATTGGTTAGCACATGATCCTAAACGCTGAGTGGACAGATCCACTTAACATGAAGAGGGATGCAGACCGCGGGGCAGTTTTTCCTTCTCTGTTGCCTCAAGACCAACCAAAAGGATATTTTTATTTCAAAAGAATTTTTGCCACTCATTCCTATGAGAAATAAATAACCAACATAGACGTTGACACAAGTTTTGAGAAATTTTGCAGCCATCATTTCTGCATTTTGTATTCGGATTCCCTTACTCAGACTATTCCTTCCCACCTGGTTTCATACATTTTAGAGGCCAAATTTCTCCAGAGCCCCAGACTAAGCTACACCTATTTATTTGTTTCCTGCCTTGAATGTTGCCCCATATACTCTGACAGTGCTAATTTGTAATTTTCCCACTTACGCAGAAAATATGTATGAGTTCCTTGCATGTACAGGAAGCAAAATGTTTGCCAGTGGTGGCACAGGGATATGTGAGACATGGTTTTTAACACTCAAGATGCTCACAGACTGAAAGAGAGAAAGATAGGTGTAGAAATGATTACAACAGGAAATGTAAGGGCTCTGAAGGGGCGTTAGTGTGGCCTGAAGGTGCTGGCAACCACCCTGGCTCTTGAGATTCTTTTCTGCTTGTGATGTTTTTGTTACAGGTGGAGGGGCCTTATAAAAAATCATTAGTGAGAAGATGCTATCGAGAATGGTACTGAACACATGGGCATTGTGTGTCCTCTTTATGGGAACTCTGGGAGAGCAATCAACCAACTGGCCTCAGCATCAAGAACAAATCTCTTTCCTGAGAAATGATTCAGTTTTGTCTTGATTGGGATGAGATTGGATGCCCATTTACAGATCAGTTGTTGATGAAATTTGAACCAAAGTTTTGGCTCACCCCATTGCACCTGTCAGTAACTGAAGGCGTACATAGAGCTACAGGAATTCATTCTAGATTCTGTTGTAATTTCCTATCTTTTGTTAAGTTGCTATCTTTCCTTCTCATTACCTTTTAATTTATGTCATTTCTGTCCTTGTTTTAAGATTTCCTGGGATATTTTTGCTCTAGGCAGAAAAAGATGATATAACAAAAACAAAAATATCCATACACATCCCCCCTCACCATCAGAAAGAGACCCTTGAGTTGACATATGATAGAGGGGAGGTAACTAGAATGGTGGAGGAGAGGTTTAGGCAGGATAACAGCCTATGGAAAAGCAGGAAGCTGTGAAAGGGACACGGGTTCTGGTTTCCATTTCAGTGGTATAAAGGAGACTCCTGTAACAACACACTTCCCCTGTTAACTTCATTTTCTTGCTCTGCCCAAGTACCATCAGTACAAGTATATTTTGAATATATTCTGTTAGGTTAAGCAAGCATGACTCGTTGGGGGTGATCACAAAGGAGCTTCGCTCGGCCTGCCCTCCATCCTTTTAAGTCCACTCTGGGAGCCTGCTAATCCTCCTGGTCCTAGAAGAAAACTCAGGCCCCAGGATTATCCTGGTGTCTCTTCACTTTATCATCAAACAGCATTTTGATGGAAGAATTAAAGTGTCTCACCCAATATGACTTTTTTCTGTTGCTGCTGCTTTTTTTCTCCTTACTTTTTTAGTTTTGAGCTTTTCATTTTGTATAGGGGATATAGCCGATTAACAGTGTTGTGATAGTGTCAGGGGAACAGTGAAGAGACTCAGCCATATATATACATGTATACTTTCTTTCCCAAACTTCCCTCCCATCCAGGCTGCTACGTAACACTGGGCAGAGTTCCATGTGCTATACAGTAGGTCTTTGTCTGGTTATCCGTTTTAAATGTATCAGTGTGTACATCACCATCCCAAACTTCCTAACTCTCCCGTCCCCCTGACAACCATAAGTTTTTTTCTAAGTCTGTGGGTCTCTTTCTGTTTTGCAAGTAAGTTCATTTGTATCATTTCTTTTTAGATTCCACATGTAAGGGATGCCATACAGTATTTCTCCTTCTCTGTCTGACTTACTTCACTCAGTACAGCACTCTCTAGGTCCATCCATGTTGCTGCAAGTGGCATTCTTTCATTCTCTTTAATGGCTGAGTAATGTTTCATTGTCTATACGGACCACATCTTCTCTATCCATTCCTCTGTCAATGGACATTTAGGTTGCTTCCATGTTTTGGTTATTGTAAACAGTGCTGCAATGAATATTGGGATGCATGTATCCTTTGGATTGTGTTTTCTCTGGATATATGCCCAGGAGTGAGACTGTAGGGTCACATGATAGCTCTATTTTTAGTTTCCTAAGGAACCTCCATACTGTTCTCCATAGTGGCTGCACGAATTTACATTTCCACCAACAGTGTAGGAGTCACCCAATATAATTCTAAGTTGATGAGAGTTGAGACTTTACTTTTCCTCCAGCTCAAGAGGGAAGCCTGAAGTTGGGGAAGGGGTAGAGAACTGGCTTCTCCAATCCTTTGCTGGTCCTTGTCTTCCTGTCAAGGCTTCTGAGCCTTCTAGTGTTGGAATTCAGGGAAGGGCAGGAAGGTTTTCACTCTGCTGATGCTGCATGGAAACCAATGAGCTGCCATGTGAACCCCTCAGCCTGACAGGTTACTTCATCTTTTGCTTCAACAACCAGTGACAAGTAGGAGCAACTTGGAGACACAAGCTTATTCTTTGCTTCTGGTCCCAGAGTTTCTTTGCTGTTACTGTCCAGGATGCTGAAGGACTCCGCTCAGCCTTTCTGATGTATGCACAGGGGATGAGAACCCAGTGGGGCAATCCTCGATCAGTGGGGGTGGCTCCTGATGGACTAGTGCTCCCCTTTTCTATGTCTTAGGAGGTTGATCCGAGGAGCACCCTACAAACCTCTGGGATGGTTCCTAGGGAGACAGAGCTCTGGTTGCCTAGAGACGTGAGCTCAATGAAGCAACCATGGACCATAATTTCCTCCTCCCCATGCTGTGATCTTTCTGAACTCCCAAACCTGTATTTGGCGGTCATTTCCTCAAATGGACTACTTGCCTGCAAGCCCTTGTCTTAAGCTATGCTTTTTGGAGGTATTCAGGCTAAAACTCAATGGACATGCATTTGAGCAAACCCCAGGAGAGAGTGAAGGACAAGGGAGCCTGGCGTGCTGCAGTCCATGGGGTTGCAAAAAGTCAAACATGACTTAGTGACTGAACAACAACAGTGGGCTAAAACAGAAATCTATCCATTAGAAACCTTTTCAGATTTCTCAGCAGTTTAGGACTGACTCTTTTGGAGATGCTTTCATGGGTTCTTCAGGGAACCATGTCACTGGGGATCTCTCACCCATACTTCCTGGACAGAGCAATGGCATCTTTATGTCCATGGATGTTTATCTTCTTCCTTAGCCTCTCCTCAGGACCAGCTACATAATTTGTGGGGCCCAGTGCAAAATGAAAGCATCAGTCTGTTTGTTAAAAAAAGTATTCAGAATTTCAAAATGACAGTAGCTGAGCATTAAACCCAAGTGTGGGGCCCTTCTGAGAGCCCTGCGTGAAGCCTGTCCTGATGAATATAACCCCGTTATATTTCATCACGTTTCTAATCTGACTCCTCAGCAGGGCTCTTTCACAGAGAGGTCCACATCTGGTCCATGGGAAACCCACATCCTCTACCCAACACTTGCTGACGCTACTGCTTCATCAGCCTTTTCCCTTTTAGATTTCTCAGCAAAAGTCATGCGCCGTGTGCTGAGTGCTGGCTGCCTTCAAGATGGCGCTTAAGGATGCTAGCTTCTTGTTTTTCACCCTCTGGTGCAGAACTAGGACTGACTTGTATGACCAAGAGAATACGGTGGAAGTCGTGGGTGTGACATCCAAGGGTAGGTCTTTGATCCCTTGGTTTTCTTTCTCCAGGGGAAGCCAGCTACCATGCTGTCAGGACACTCAAGATGCCCTATGGTGATGACATTACAGAAAAGACCTGGCCAGAAGTTGGAGCCAACTTGCCAGCCACATGAGTGACTGCCTTGGAGAGGGTCCTTCGGCTCCAGTAGAGCGGAAACTTTGGATGGTGCAGCCCTGGGTGACATTTGACTGCAGCCACAGGAGATCCTGAGCCAGAGCTGACTTAAATCCTCATGCACAGAACCATGAGCGATCACCAACCATTATGGTGATTTTGAGCCCTCAGCTCAAAATAACCTACAGCAAAGGATATATAACCTACAGCATGGTATAACCTACAGCAAAGGATAGCTAAGACAGCAAATCAAACCTCCCATTGGGAAGGGGAATAGCTCTCCTGAAAGAAATCTCCCGGGATCCTCTGTCAGTCTCTATACTTCCTATGGACCAGGGAGAGACTGTCTGTGGGGTCATTTTAGGTCCTGATCAAAAGGGTGACCTGGAGGGACCAGCTCATCCTGGAAGAGAAAAGCCATCATTTTCTGGGTGGTGGGCTTCCCTGGTAGCTTGGCTGATCAAGGATCCACCTGCAGTGTGGGAGACCTGGGTCTGATCCCTGGGTTGGGAAGATCCCCTGAAGAAGGGATAGGCTACCCACTCCAGTATTTTTGGGCTTTTGGGCTTCCCGGGTAGCTCAGCTGGTCAAGAATCTGCCCGCAATGCAGGAGACTCCAGTTCAATTCCTGGGTTGGGAAGATCCACTGAAGAAGGGATAGGCTACTCACTCCAGTATTCTTGGGCTTCCCTGGTGGCCCAGCTGGTGGTACTGATCCTTTGTGTACACTCAATTTTGTACCAGAGTTTTAAACAAGCTACTTACAGATTTTTGCCACTTATTTTGATTATCTTTTGCATCTCGTTTAAAGATTTCATTTTAGAATATTATGACTTCCATTTTTTTACCTCTATATATTTTCTGTGTCCAATTTGACAATCAATGTGACCAATGCCTTGGTTAGGACATCCCCTTCTCCTCCATATTCTCAATGATAGCATCTCCATGAATTCATTTTGGAAAACATTCTGCATTACAGAACTTCATTGATTTAGTGTATTGGTGTCCCTACCACAGCCAGATTAGGTAGCCATGGCCTTGGAAAACCAAGGAGTCCAAAACAGTGAGTATATTCACTAGAAAACAGAAGTCTGGAAACCAGCCCATGTTCTGGGAAAGACCTTTTAGCCAAAGAACTCAAATCCATGTTCAGATTTGCATGAGTAAAATTCCAAAGAGAGAGAGAGAGTGAGGGGGAGAGAGAGAAAGCCCCACTTCTGCAGTTCTGGACCTATTCTGCTAATCAAGGATTTATTACTAAGGACTGATAATTTACTTAGCATCTAATCAAAGACTTATTTCCAACCAACAGGGACTTGGGATTTCCTGGGGGTATTCGGGGAACTGAAGTACTCTTATCATGCTTCCTCTCACACGCTGTGTGACCTAATGTCATGCTCATGCCTTCTCTGTGCCTCAGTGGCTTCCTCCGTGTGAGGCTGAGAATACCTGACAGCCGGAGGTAAAGATCACAGGGCTTTGAAGTGCTGCCAATGCTTCACCTATTTGAGGTTTCATTATTATTTTGCCTTTTATATTTAGAATCATTTTCTGGAAGAGGGGAGAAAAATGGCTTATCTGACATTATAAAAACATTAAAAGTCAAATTAAAAAAACAAGCCCTTGCTGATGACTGTTAAGCCAGTTTCTGTTAATTGAATCATATTTCCCCATTGATTTGCATAAAGAACGATGATTGGTTTCCATGGGGGCAGGGGGCTTGCAACGATGTGAAATCACACTCAGAAGTGTAGAAAATCTTTAAACAGTTATTTAAAATACCAAAAAAAAAAAAAAAAAGGCCAGAAATATGAGTTTAACATGCCAGTGAACATACTAGATTCTTGGAAGAATGTTCCATGTGTGCGGTGGGGCTGCATGCTTTTGGCGGGAGTGGGGGGGTCCCCTTAGGTAATTAGGAGAGCCTTCCAATTCTGAAGGAAGTGAAATCCTTCTGCTCATCATGGGAAGATTTTTCTCAGGGAGGGAAATGTTGGATTGGCCAGAAATTTGTTCGTTTTTTCCCATACCATCTTACGGAAAGATCCGAATGAACTTATCGGCCAACCCAAGAGCTGTGAATAAATCAGGGCTTGGTTGGGAGAACAAGAACTACTCTGTAGATTCTAGGGAATAAGGGTTTTACTAAAAGGTATTAGGGGCTTGTAAGACTGTTGGAACAGCCAGAGGAGGAAAACTCCTAGGGCTGGTCTTAGCCTGAAGCAGCCAAAAGTTTCTCATGAGCTCTCATTCCCAAGTGTGTCTGGGAAGCGACCACCCGAAGTTCCCGGGCTACAGCAGGAAAGCGGGTGTTCTCAGGAACCCTCTGGGAAGCTGCTGCGAATCTCACAGAGATACTCCCTCCTCCGAAGCGAACAGTCCCTCCTCCCTTGTGCTTTCCAGGGTCGGTTCTCTCACTGGCCTTCTCTCCCCGGGAACCACACAAGGAAAGGCAAGCTGGGAAACGAGCCCGGCTCCCTTTATGCAGCCAGGAGGTGAACTCCGCGGGGAGAGAGATGATGCTGAATCTTCCAAGACATCCCAACACAAGAGAGAAGGCCAGGGCTCCCTGTGTTCCCATTGCCCGTGTCATCTCCATGGACCCACCAGTAAGGTTCGGAAGGAGGTCACATTTGTATTTTAACCTTAAAAAAAAAAAAAAGATAAAAATAAAGCTCTGAAAAGTTAAATAGCCAGCCCACAGCTATGCAACTCGTGTGTAGCCATCAGGATTCAAACCTAGATCTACATAAGGGGAAACCCCATGCTCTTCTGGTATTTTTTTACAGGTTGGCTGGTGGTTCAAACATTTGCTGTATCAGAGTCACCTGGAGGAATCACCCCACCCCCAGAGTTTCTGAGTCAGAAGGTCTAGGGTGGGACCTGAGGTTTGAGTTTCTATTAAGTTCCCAGTTGATGCAGCTGCCGCTGATCTTGGGACCACACTTGGAGAACTCCAGAGCAGGTGGGCACCCCTGTTGTTCCCCATCTCAGTTTGCTGGTGCTCAGGTCAGGCAGATCCCATAAAATACCACATTTGCTTGAATACTTTTCACTGCCCTTGCCTATGGTTCCCACCAAGCAGCCTGGATGCTGTGCTTGGTTATGTATGTGTGTTTTAGCTCTACAGTCTTAGCCTGTAATCACACAGCTGAATGAAAATGAATGGGCTCATATTTCTGAGTGCCACCTTATTTGGAAGCCAATGAGGGTCCCTGGTACTATGCATATGTTCCTGATTGAACCAGAATACCAAATGAAACTTGCGAGCTGATTATTTATTATTTCATTGTGAGTTTTTTTAAGAAA
This sequence comes from Cervus elaphus, assembly GCF_910594005.1. NCBI lineage: Eukaryota > Metazoa > Chordata > Mammalia > Artiodactyla > Cervidae > Cervus > Cervus elaphus. The sequence goes on from NC_057835.1 coordinate 17,012,851, forward strand.
TCAGCATTTGATAAGTAAATGGCCCAAATCTTGCTTTGGCATTCACAGAAGTCACATTAGTCTTGATGAATTATTTGCTTATTCATTGAATATGTAACTTAATTCAATAGAAATTGCATGGCAATTTAGCACACATTAATGAACAGATATTATCTCACAGCTTAATGAACCTGTCATCCTTTTAAGGTAGGGAAAATATTTAAGGAATGAACGATCAACTAGAAAGAAGGGTGTTCAGATGTTCAACGGGTTTAACCAACTTTTATGAACTCTTTCAGGTAGAGATATACAGATTTCACCCAGGTCAATACCAGTGGGTAGCTGCTAGCTGTCTTTGGAGAAAGTCAGTAAGACCCAAGTGTGGACCCAAGCAATGCCTCTGACTAGCTAAAGGATGCTAGCTTGTTACCTAGCCTCTGGGGTCCTCATCTGTCAAATGGGGTTTCTCATTCTTATATTCCAGGATCACTGTGAAGATTAAATGAGATAATGAATGGATGTAAAGGTTCTGAAATGTTGATTCTCAACACATGACTACTATTATTATTTTATAGTGTTACTGCTTACCTGAGCAATGATGTCCCCTCCTTCTCTTTCTTTCCTTCCTTCCTTTGTTCCTCTTGTCCTCTCTCCCTCCTTTCCTCCATTCACGTATTAAATAAATGTTTCTTTTCCTTTTGCATTTACTGGTTTATTATAAAAGATACAACTCAGCAAGAACCAAATGAAGAGATGTAGGGATGAGGAGGCTTGAGAGAAGAACTCAAATTTGATCCCAGGGAAGCCAGCTCTAGAGCCCACACATGTAACCATGTGTCACACTATAAGGTCTAGGATGGATAAACTTGGTTTGACCTCATGAATTTGCTGTTTGTTAACCACATGGCCTTGGGCAAGCTACTTTGTCTCACAAGAGCTCCATGTGTCCGTCTGTACACTGGGGCTGTCACACATACTTGAGTGAGTGGTCATGGGATCAAGTGAATTCACAACACGGGATAGCTCTTTGTCAGCTGGAAGTTGCCAGAAGTCAGACTGGCTGTGATTCCTTCAGTGACACTGGGACTCTGAGCTTCAATAAGAGTCAAGACAGAGAAGCTGGGATTACCTGACAGTCAACTTCCAGATGAGATGAGGTGGTAGGACTGAGATGCTATTTTTAGGGTGATCTTTGGGGCTCAGCCCACATTACCCGTTATCTTAGCCTCCTGTTCCTGTGGGGATGAGTTGTGCTGGGTGAGATTCTTTGCTTTTCTATTCTACTCAGCAGGAATAGCACAGTAGACAAGGGCAACAGAAAAAAAGATGGATGTTGGCTCCATACAGAAGATCTGCTCTGTTACTGGGAAGAGGTGGATCTTGGCGCTGACTCAGGTGGGCTTTCTCATTGGATCTAGAAGCAGTACTATCAGCCACTTCTCTTAGGAACATCAGAAACACCTCTGTTACTCTTTGTTCATAATATACAAGAGTCAAGTCAGCCCTGGACAGAGCTGAGTGTTGGCACAGCTTATGAGCATCTCTGAGTCCAGAGCCCTTGGATGTTGGGTTTTCCAGGACTAATCAGAGTGAATGAATGAGAAGCTTTAGGCTTGTGTGGCCAGGAGGTTCCTCAGCAGCCAGTGCTAAAGTGGTTCTGTGTGGTGCTATCTCTGTAAACTGGGTCAGTGGGTCAACCGGGCCTTTTATATGCCAACCAGGCTGCCAGTATTTATGTTTAGGGTCAGATCTGGGACAGCAAAAAAGATTTTGATAAAATAAATCCTTTCAGAACCTTTCTGTGCTGATATTGGCTACACAAAGAGGCTGGTGATCATTTAGAGGTCACACCATAGTGTTTTGCACAATAACCTTCTTTGGCATTTAAGTAAGCAAAGGATAAGAGAGGAAAACAAAAATTCATTGATTTCCCCCCCTTCCTTTAAATGAAAGGTAGGTAAAGTGATTTTATATTTGAGGATGCCTAGCTGGCATATTGGAGCTTCCCAGGTGATGCCAGTGGTAAAGAATCCGCCTGCCAATATAGGAGACACAGCAGATGTGGGTTCAACCCTTGGGTCGGGAAGATCCCCTGGAAAAGGAAGTAGCAACCCACTCCAGTTTTCTTGCCTGGAGAGTCTCATGGACAGAGGAGACTGGCGGGCTACCGTCTCTGGGGTCACAAAGAGTCAGACACGACCGAAGTGACTTAGCACACACGCATAGCTGACATGTTAACCAGTCAGCAGGAGCTAGAATAGATTCAATGCTCTAATCCACACTCATGTGGCCATTAAGAACCTTGTTTGTTTATTAAATCTGTCTTTTTGATGTTTTTAATACAGTCCGTCACATGCTGTGTCAGTGCTGAATAAAGATGATATTTGGCATTTATTAAATGCTGCTTCTAATTGCGCCAGGCATGGTGCTAAAGGAAACACATGATCACATGATCTCACTCAGTCCTCACCTCAAATGTGTGAGAAGGCACCTGTTTCAATTCCTATTTTACAGATGAGAAAGTCGAGGTACAGAGAGGCTCAATAATTTGCTGAAGTTCCTTTAGGTCATCAGGAGGGAAGTTGGGGATTGACCCCCAGTCATCCTCAGTGAGTTCATGCACTTGAACATCACACTGTAGGAGTGATGGGGGTTCCTGCAGCTGGGTGGAGGGTCATCCCTGTTCAGGTGGTGACAGGTGACAGAAAGGAGCCTAGTCTGGGCAGACGGCCCCTGCATGCTGAGCACAGAGCTAGGTCTCTGATCTATGATCTCATTTTGTGTCCTGAACAAATGCTTATGCATTGATCCACCTCTGAGCATCTCTAGAATGTTCTCTGGAAACTGAAATAGAATCTTGAATTTTCTTAATCTCTGATTTAAAATAGCATGGCAGATTTTCTGACATCTAGACTTGGGGGTACCAGTAAATTGGTTCATCCATTTGTTCACACTGATGATTATGTTTTGAGCATCTATGGTGCTGTGGGTGACAGAGCTTTATCAGGAAATAAAAGAGACAAAGACTTCTGTCCTCAGCAAGCTTATAGTTACTATTTACCAGCACAGGGAATATCAGGTTCCAAGAGATAATCCTTTAATAAGTCATAGTTTTCCTGGGAGAGCTCTATAAGGCAATAATATACTTTAATACTACATGAAAAGTGCCAGGACAGAGAAAGCCAAATGGATCTCATTGTGGTACCCAGCCTCCATGACAACCCCCAGAGGTCCTCATATTTGATATGCGGACCCCTCTCCTGTGAGAAGGCTGACCCGAGAGGCATAAATGATATTATAGGGACTTCTCTGGTGGTCCAGTGGTTAAGACTCCACTCTTCCTTTGCAGTGAGTGCAGGTTCACTCCCTGGTCAAGGAACTAAGATACCACATGTTACGTGGTACACCCCCCCCCAAAAAAAAAAACAACAAAAACCATGATATTATAGAAATGATGGCACATGACTTACAAGGCAAGATCAGAAAAAAAACTCTGTGGTTTTTGCCTTGTTTTTGAAATCACTCTCTCTAGTAAAACCCAGCTGCCACGTCATGGTCATGAGGACACGTACATAGTCCTATAGATAGTTCACATGGTGAGAAATTGACTTCTCCAGTCAACAGCCAGTACCAATTTGCCTAACATGAATGAGTCATCTGGGAAGCAAACCTTGTTCCAGTCAAGCCTTCAGATGATTGCAGCCTGATTCTGATTTGGAATCATCTAGGCAAGCTGCTTCCAAATTCCTGACCCATTAAAACTGGGAGATAATAAGTGTTTATTATTGTTTCAAGGCATTACTTATGCAGCAGTAGATAACAGAAACACTCAGGAACCCAGGCAGGTAAGAGTGGAGGTGGCCATCAGGAAAGGCTTCCTGGAGGAGGTGATCAACAAGTTTGTCTTAAAGGGTGAGTAGGAGTCCTAAGTAGGAGTCAGTGTGGCTGAGAAAGAGTGTTAGGGTGGGAAGGGACTTCCAGGCAGAAGCAGCAGTATGTTCTAAGTTCCAGATACTGTTCAGTTAGGCCTAGAAAACAAATGACTGCCAAGCCTAGGCAAGAAATATACATGATCCGGTGGTTTCTTGTGTGCCGTCTCACAGAGTCCTGGGTACCCTCATGGTCTGGAGACTGTGCAGAATGCAGTTGGAGAGGTTTCAACTCCCAGCATCCCAGAGTCTCACATCCTCCTGATTTTTGCTTCTCAGCACCAAAATAGCAGGATTATCACTTGGCCATCTTCTGGTCTTGCTGCCTGGGTGAGTGGAGGGGAGAAGATGGGCAACTCCTGAGGCTTATGGCCCAGTGTGATGATTACTAGGGGCTTGAAATGCAATTAATCCGATGCTCTGTAAGTGTTCATCGCATGTGCTGTGTGTGCTATGCTAAGTCACTTCAGCTGTGTCCGACTCTTTGCGACGCTATGGACTATAGCCTGCTAGTCTTCTCTGTCCATGGGATTCTCTAGGCAAGAATACTGGAGTGGGTTGCCATGTCTCCTCCAGGGGATCTTCCTGACCCAGGGACTGAATCCACATCTCTTATGTCTCCTGCACTGGCAGGCAGGATCTTTAGCTCTGGCGCAGCCCCATACATTGCATTGCTTACCAGGCTTGAAAGACTTTGCATGACAAGAAGAATGCAAAACCAAAAAACAAAACAAAACAGGAAATACACAGGAGTGAGGCAGTGGTTTCCACTGTGGTGTGCTCTACCTGAGGTTGGAGCAGGGAGAAGTGGATAGCCGAGGTTCCTCAGCCCCCACTGAATGCTGCCGTGCCAGAATATAGACCCACATTTTCCAGATATTTCCAATGTGTCAAGAGAAGCCAGAAATTGAATTTTCATTGTAAAATCTAATTTTCAAAAGGTGACCAACCCAAACTTCTTAATGGCCAAATGCCCCTCACTAGCAGCCTCTTGTTCAAGAGCTCTTTATGAGTCTGAGGGAAACTTAGCTTCTCTTGCACGCTGACCACAAACCTTTGTCCTCTGCCTCCTGGACAGCCTGTGTCCCAGGTGACTGGTGCAATGATTAACTGTCTCAACAGTTTTCTAAAAGATGGCAAGTAACAGCTGAACTTCACTGAGCTCCAGGGAGAGGAAGAGAAGTCAGAATGGATCCACGTGCAGAATTCCACAGTACCTTGACAAAGCTGTCTGTGGCCTAATACTCGTAGGGCAGAAGTGTCAGAGCCAAGTTGTACGATGCGAGGTAGTTGGACATTTTGGACAGGGAGCCCTGTGTGCATTTTTGAGGACAACACCTGAAATTAGACTCCAGGCCTGGCTCCTTTATATGACTTTTTGAGATACTTGCTGTATGGCCATGGGAGGGTGCCAAGCTCCATCATTGTGCCCATTTGGCAGATGAGGAAACTGAGTTCTAAGGAATTTTACTAATCTGCCCAAGGTCTTGCAGTCAATAAGAGACAAGGCAGGAATCTCTTATTGGTCTGTTCAAAGCCCACATCACTACCTACAGCCCTGTATTTTCTTTCTGGCATCAAAAATGAGAGAGCATGGAGTCTCTGGAGTTTTCATTTGAGAGGAACTCAGCAGTGACAATCTGATTGGAAGCAGCATTGGCCAGGGGGATTGTGAAATGGAGCATGTAGAGTGAGCAGTTTTTGTTTTTCTTAGAATGAGGTACTTTGCTTTCCTTTGTCTCCAACCTCAAGTCACTCCCTTGGTGACATGATGGGAAGGGACCTAGTCATGAAAGGAATGTCAAGGACAGCCCATGTGTGAGATTTAGCCACCTGGTTTGTACTGAGCTTGAAAATTATAATTAGGTGAGTCAGAATTCTTTCCCTGTTGGACCATGTACTTTACTTTGTGGTAGGAGGTGGCATAAAGTAAAAGAAATGCTATGGGATTTGGAGCCTGGGAGATGTGAATTTCGATCCTGGTTTGGTCACTAACTGGCCGTGTGATCTTGGATGGATTGTATAACCTATCTGAGCCTCAATCTCCACTTCTGTTGTATGGGGACATGAATCTTTAACAGGGTTCCCAGTGCCACAGTAGGCATTCAATGAAACTTTGTTGAATGAATGAATGAATAAATGAGTGAATGACTGGTTAAGGGAGATGGCAGAGCAGATAGGGATGAAGTGTTCCTGGAGAGTTGCAATATGTGAAGGGGAGGGAGGGAACTGGTGTGGACAGTGACCTCGTGGCAAGAATGCCAGGTTTAGGAAACAGTGAAAAGCCCAGTACAGCTTCTTAAGGAGAAGAGCGCAGCCCAGGAGATGCCTGCGCTGTGGTCCCTCACCCTGATTATACTTCCTGGGAGACCAAGTGCTCCTAGGTGCTGCTGACACTAACAGTTTCTGAAAACGACCCTTTCATCTCCAATCTCAAAGTGCTTTGAAAGCGTTAATTAAATCTCCAAACTCCTAGTGGGGTCAGTATTATTTATCCACCTTTTGTAGGTGTGGAAATCAGACACAAGAGAAATGATTTGCCCAGGGTGATGCCTGGGTGGGGACCTTCCCAGCCTGCTTCTGGACTTTCAAGCCAGAGTCAGAACACAGTTTTAGGAGAAAGCAGGAAAACAAAACCAGATCCCTTTGCTTTCTCCCTCCTGCACCCTCATATGCATAAGAAACAAAAGTAGGACAGAAAAGTAAGAATCATCATAAAATATTATTTCTTAGAATTTTTAAAATGCATTCTCAAATGTATGTGTCTCTTCATAGTTTTTAAGAACTTGTAGGCAATATGGTTGAGAAAATTGTTCAGCTGAGAGTTTCTCTGATATGTCAGATATAAGAACTCTGCATCATATTTCTTATCTGTAAACTAAAAATCTTTCCTCAGTGTGTTGTCTTATATGTGTGTGTGTGTGTGTGTGTGTGTGTGTGTTGGGAGGATTAAATGAGTGTGTGTGTATATGTATGTATATATATATATTTTTTTATAGTTCTGGTGGTTTAGTCATTAAGTTGTGTCCGACTCTTGTGACCCCCCTGGACTTTAGTCCCTCAGGCTTCTTTGTCCATGGATTTCCCCAGCCAAGAAATACTGGAGTGGATTGCTATTTCCTTCTCCAGGAGATATTCCTGACCCAGGGATCCAACCTACATCTCCTGCATTGAAGGTGGACTCTTTACCACTGAGCCATCATCTATGACCCAATGTAATTGAATGTGTGTGTACTAAGTCACTTCAGTCATGGCCGACTCTGTGCGACCCTATGGACTGTAGCCTACCAGGCTCCTCTGTCCATGGGATTTTCCAGGCAAGAATACTGGAGTGGGTTGCCAGGGGATTGCTCCTCCTCCAGGGGATTTTCCTGACCCAGGGATTAAACCCATGTCAGGACTGGACCCACGTTTCCTATACTGCAGGTGGATTCTTTACTGCTGAGCCACAGGGGGAAGCCCTGATGCAATTGAAGAATTCAGCCTTAATAATGATATCTAACTAATGATAGCTATTAACACCTTTTGCTGGTTTAGCACTACAAACTTTAGAAAACATATGCACTAACTCACTGGATAGTCACAACAACTCTGCAAGGAGATGGGTCAGCTACTATAGTATCACTCATATTTTAAAGATCACAAACTTGAAGCTCAAGAAAAGTAAATAAATGAACAATTTGCTTTTTGTGAGGCATAATGTCCATTGTTGATGATACATCAATGGACTTCACTCTTGGGTCCATCCATTTAGAATTTTTCTTCTTGTGGGTTGTTTTTACCCAAGTCTCCATCCTGCTTAGAGTTTTTCAAAGTTCACTGCTGGAGATTAGATTGTGCTGCATACCCCAGGCCCTGGGAACAAGCCGTCATTGGCTGACCTCTCTTTGCAGCTCACCTGTAGTAGGTAACATTTACTTGCACCCACAGTTACTATCAGAAGAAGAACAAAGCTGCATTCTTTGCAAAGTGTACTTTAAACTGGGTGACCATCTACTAGATCATGTAACCTGGGACCCTTTGAGAGCGAAAAGGCTGTGATTCATAATGACATTAGGACGACAGGTATGTGCTGGGACTGTCCCTGGCCAACTGGGATGTACAGTCATCCTACCCACGAGCCATCCTTTTCTCTAATTGGATTCAGATTCTCCGTCTGTCCTCACTTTCCTCTGAATCATGTACTTATTCAGTTATCGGTCAATCATGCGCCGGACGCTTCTGTTCCCAAGTGCTGGGCTGCTGGAGCCGAAAGCATCCTGGCTCCTTTCCAGAAGCACTGGGTGAGTACTGACTTACTCTCCTGGATAAGCGGACATGAACCTCCTGGTATCTTTCATTGACCATCTTCATATTGGTTAATGAGTAATCTAAGGCTATGTTCCTGGAGGGCAGAGGCCTTCTCTCCTCTGCCTTCCACAACACGTGGGTCACACGGGGGTGTTTTGTCCACATACACCACCAGGCAAGCCTTTTAAAATGATAGAAACTGTGTAAATATATTGTTGATTCATGTCAATGTATGACAAAACCCACTGAAAAAATAAATAAATTAATTAAAAAAATAAAATAAAATAAAATGATAGAAACCAGTCCCTCCCAGAACTTAGAAGCTTTCGGCTCATGATTCCCTGCTGGCCCTCCACTTTCAAATGCCTTTCCCCCTCCACTCTCCCTTTGTGTCTGGTGTCTTGCAACGCTCATCACACAGTCATTAATTATTTGTGAACGCTGGTTTAACGCTTGTTGGGCCAGAAGTTGGGGGCTGGCCCTCAGTGTCTAGCAGAGGCCCTGGCTGGTGGGAATCTTCACAGCACATTAGCTGGCTGGCTGATTGGCTTGAGGTTCAAGGAAATGGACAGCCTCTGATGAGAACATGGGTTTCCTGGGTGAGTACTGGGTACAGGCAGGGGCTGGAGATGGGCTCACAGATTTGGGGCTGGATGGAGAGAAGGTACTTGAGTGGGACATCCACCGGCAAGGTCTGGCTCAAGGGAAGGAATGAAATGCCCCTTCTCCCAGGAGCTCCCCAGGTAGGCGTGGTGGCTGTGCCCTGGCCCTGCCCTCCATCCCTCTGCCCTACCCAGAGGCAGGTCTGCGACAGCTAAGGAGAGATACCAAATAAGGAATAGGAATTTCTGTCTGGACTGAGCGTGCTCGGTCCCTAAGTCATGTCCAGCTCTTTGTGACCCCACAGACTGTAGCCCACCAAGCTCCTCTGTCCATGGGATTTTCCAGGCAAGAATACTGCAGTGGATTGCCATGCCCTCCTCCAGGGGATCTTCCCGACCCAGGGATCAAACCTGTGTCCCTTGCATCTCCTGCATTGGCAGGCAGCTTCTTTACCCCTGAGCCGCCTGGGAAGCCCTGGCCTGAGCGGAGGCCGCGTTTCCAGGATTCCAGCTGTCGCAATGAAAAGTGCCGGAGCTGCCAGCGACCGGCTGTGCAGAGCTCAACCCAGCCGGCACGAAGGGTGTTCCCGCCATGCTCACTCGTCTGGCAACCTCAAGCTGGCTTTCCTCATTTTTTCCACTCTGGGATGGGTTTGCTAAATTTGCTGCAGGGCTCTACCTGCTGAGCAGCTGGCCCTGGATGGGGCTTGTTTCAGGGAGACCTTTGATGAGGGCTCTTGACTCTGTCACTGGAGAAGGAGGTGGAGACAGGAAGGGCTGCGTCCCTGGGGGCCAGAGATGGAGGGAGCTGGAGTTGCAGTGAGGGGCTGCCACCCTCTCTGGGGGGTGTTGAACAGCCTATTTCACAGGCTGTTGTGTCTTATGACACTCAACCTGAATGGTACCCATAGCCTAAATGCTTGGGTTCAAACCCCATCTCTGTCTCCTGCTGGCTGTGCAGCGATGGTAAATTATTCTTTCTTTCTCAGTTTCCTCAGCTGCAAAATGAGGATGATAACTGAAATCAGCTCCCAGGTTTTTTAGACAGGTAAGTGGCTTAATACAGGTAAAGACCTTAGGCAAGTTTCTGGCACAAAGTGTCAGTTCAAAGCAAAACACAAAAATCTGCCTTGGGGCCTTTCCCCACATGTCCTGTGTGTCTGCAAACCTTTATTCTTATCGCAGTTCTGACCTGCATGACTCTACCTCTCCTTCTTTGCTGTTGTTGTTCAGTTGCTAAGTTGCATCCAACTCTTTGCGACCCCATGGACTGTAGCTCTCCAAGCTCCTCTGTCCATGGTATTTTTCAGGCAAGAGTAGTGGACTGAGTTGCCATTTCCCTCTCCAGAGGCTCTTCCCAGACCAGGGATCAAACCTTTGTCTCCTGCATTGGCAGGCAGACTCTTTACCACTGAACCACAGGGAAGCCCTTCTGGCAAGCAGCAGATACCCAATAAGTTTTGCTGAATAAATGAATGAAGAAATAATTCAGTGAGAGACTGGATTAGGCTGTGTCTAGGAGAGGTAGGGCTTCCCTGGGCTCAGTAGTGAAGACTCCACCTGCCAATGCAGGAGACACAGATTTAATCCCTGGTCTGGGAAGATCCCCTGGAGAAGGAAATGGCAACCCATTCCAGTATTCTTGTCTGTAGAACCCCGTGGACAGAGGAACCTGGTGGGCTATAGTCCATGGGTCGCAAAGAGTCAGATATGACTTAGTGATTGAAAAACACTTGCCAAAAACTGGGCAGAGTATATTGTAACAAATCAACAAAGTCTCTGCTCTCAAGAAGCCCATAGTCCTAAGAGCAGGAATGATGTAGAACAAAGAATCCTTACGCCTAGATTTCTTGAACCATCCCCTGAAATCACTGTGTAATTACAGATGCCTCAAAAGCTAATGAAGTATTTTATTTTCAGGATTCTGATAAGCTTTGGAAAGAAATTGTTTTGAATAATGAAGATTGCCTTTTTCCTTGCCTATTTTTTCACTGTAAATATTTATATACTACTGCCCAGATGTTGGGGGAACTTTTTTTTTAATGTGATATCATTAATCTGCCTTTATTATGTTGCATGAGTGAAATCTTAGAAAACTTAGAAAATTAAAGACAATTATCTTAAAAAAAAAAAAAAAAAAAAAAAGAAGCCCATAGTCCTGTGGAGTGGACAACATGGAAAGATAAAAATTTAAGTCAAATAAAAAGCCTTACATTCCCTTAGGGAGGGGTGGAGATTGATAGAAGGGATTAAAACTTTTAACAGGAGAAAGTTTGGAAGGCTGCCTGTAAGAGGTGCCTGTAAGAGATGTAAGCTGGCTTGGAAAAGATGGGTCAGATAACAATAATATAATGATAATAGCTCCTATTTTTGAACATTTGCTCTGTGTCCTGTACTATATCCTGTTCATGGATTATTTCTGTGAAACATACCCCAGGAGACAGTACTGTCATTATCCCTCCCTTTATGGATGAAGAAACAGGAAACTAGGTCACCCAAGGTCTAGAGCTGGTAGGTGAGGAACCAAGATGTGACCCTAGGCTATCTGGCGCTCATGGACCACTGAGCTCCACTGAGAAAGCTCTGGCCTCTTCATGCTGGGACTCTCTCCTGTGAAGATCCTGAGATTCCTCATTCCAGAACTGCTGCGTCCTACACTGCATCCACACACCGGAGCGTGTGTGGCATTGTGCTTTGTATGGACCGTGTGCATAGCAGCCATCCTAACCCTAGCAGGTCCTCAATAGATGTTTGTACATTGAATAGCAATGAGCGATGCCTGTGGCGTACTCTCCAGATGGTAGGCCCGCTTTTAAGAGCTTACCGTGTATTAACTCAGGTATTCCTCATACCCTATAAAGGAGCACGATTATTTTTTTTTTAGGTTTTATTGTTTATTTGCTGTTGGCTGTGCTGTGTCCTCATCGCTATGTGGGCTCTTCTCTAGTTGCGGAGAGCAGGAGCTAGTCTTGGTTGCAGAGCTTGGGCTTCTCGTTGCCATGGCTTCTCTCGCTTTGGAGCACAGGCTCCAGGGGGCATGAACTCAGTAGCTGTGGTTCCTGGGCTCCAGAGCACAGGCTCAGTAGTTGTGGTACACGGGCTCATCTGCTCCACTGCGTGTGGGATCTTCCTGATCAGGGATTGAACTCGTGTCTTCTGAGGGAAAGGGAAAGGGTTAGTTGCTCAGGCGTGTCCAACTCTTTGTGACCCCACAGACTGTAGCCCCCCAGACTCCTCTGTCCATGGGATTCTCCAGACAAGAATACTGGAGTGGGTTGCCATGCCCTCCTCCAGGGGATCTTCCCGACACAGGGATTGAACCTCGGTCTCCAGCATTGCAGGCAGATTCTTTAGCGTCTGAGCCACCAGGGAAGCCCAAGGCAACCTTGAAGCAGTAGTTATTGCATCTTAGGGGTGGGGGTGGAGACCTGGATACCCTCTCCTGGGTTTGGAAAACACTGGGCTGACTTGTCCTTGAAAAGATTCAGGAAGCGTCTGTATTTTGCTGTCGCTGACTCAGGGAATTAGGCTGGCTGACACTGGGGACTTTCTAAGCTTGCGTGTATCTGCATGTATCTATGGGAACAAATCCAATGAAGCCTTCTAGGAGGCCAGGTGTAGGAGACCTCACTGTCAACAGAAGACCTCAGGTTCACAGAAGACGGGAGTGGAAACTCTGCCCCTTTCATTCCCTGTTGGCATCTCTCTGTTTCCCGTTCACTAGATTAGAAGCTGCTCTGAAGGCAGGGACCAGGTCTTATTCATCTTTGTGGACTTCCATCCCATCCAAACACCTGCCATGGCACTTAGTATATAGGAGGTGCTGTAAACACATTATTAATGTAAAAAGTGATGAGCATAATGTGACTCTCGTGTACATTCTCCTGTGGTTCATGGGCGGGATGCTCTGCGTTTTTGTTGGGAGAAAGCCACTATTCAATTTGCCTCTCTGTCAAGTAGTACCTCAATTCCACTGTTACAAGGTTTAAGTGAGGTCATACAGAATTTAAAAGAGTGCTTGGCACTTGGTAAGTATTCTGCTAGTGTTAAGTATCCTTAATATTATTAACATAGAATTAGTATCCTCAAATTATTTGCTGCATATACTAGGAGTCAAGGAGACCCTGATTTGAGTCCTAGCTCTTCTGCTGTGTCTTGGGTGATTTATTGCACCTCTGTAAGCCTTGATTTCTACATCTGTAAAGTGGGGGTAAAGTTTCTACTCTATGGGATGCTGAAGATATGCCTGTAATGCCCTTAGTTTTGGGCTGACACATAGAAGTGCTCGGGGAACACCCTTGGCCTTGATGATGACCATGGAGATGACGATTAAGCTGTGAGTTTGTGGCCCAGTCCCAGTTTCATATGTGAACAAACAGGGAACAAAGAAGCCTGCAGTTAATTTTAGGGCTACTGTCTTCTGGCTATAGCCTAATTGTATTGAGGAGCCTGAAAATAAATGGTGAATGACCCTGTGGGCTTCCCAGGTGGCACTGGTGGTAAAGAACCCTCCTGCCAATGCAGGACACGAGTTCGATCCCAGGGTCCGGAAGATCCCCTGGAGGACGGCACAGCAGCTCACTCCAGTGTTCTTGCCTGGAGAATCCCATGGACAGCGGAGCCTGGCAGGCTACAGTCCATGGGGTCACACAGAGTCAGACACCACTGCAGTGACTTAGCATGCATACAGGCACGAACGACCCTATATCAGGGCATCCGCCTTGCCCTCCCAAGCTTTCCTGCCCGGAACCTTGTTGGCCCCGAGGAAAAGGTGTTTCTTGTCCACTTCCAGGCCTCTGGGCATTTGGACATTTTGATTCTACAAACGCAGTGCTCTCTGAATTGTCAAGTAGTACCTTTCTTTATCCTTCATTGGAACTTGCAAGCTGCACCAGGCCCCCGTTAGCCAGCCAGTCACTTCAGGACTTGTCTCTCTGGTACCCCGGAGGGTTCCCTAGGACCCTCCCTTTTGGGAGACAAATCCGAGAGGAGGGGCAGAGCCCAGAAAGCTTTCATTTTATTCTAGCGGCAGCACTGCCTGCCGCAATAACACTCAGGCGAAGGGGATGAAAAACGCCTTCTCCGCCTTTCCCCCGTCCCTCCCCAAGCCATCGGAGCCGCGCAGCCCAGCTCTGAGCCGTTTGTGGCTGGGCCGTGGTGCTTTATGAGGGTGACTGCCCTGCGCGGGGTGGAGTGGCCGGCCCTCCCCGGGTTTGAATAAAAAACCACAAGCCATAATACACATAAAACCCTAATGTGCCTTCAAAATTACCTCATCTTTTATTTAGAGGTTATTCCGCCCTTGTCTTCCTTTATCGCTCTTTATGTGACTGAAGTGGGCGAGCGGCTCGGAACGAGGCCATCTTGGCGGCTGAGGGAAGGGAGGTTTACGGGTAACTCGGCGAGGCCGCCAGGCCCCCGGGGGCCTCCATCTCAGCCGCCCCTCCCCTCCCTGCAGCCCGCGGCTGCTTCCCTCCCAGGTCCGTTTTTTTCCATTGTCCTTCCAACTGCGGATTCTATTGTGCTTCTAAGGGAGAGGGAGGCACCTCTGGAGAAGCTGTGACTCTGGAGTGGGCCCTGGCTGAGCCCGAGGCCCGGCCCTCCCGGACCAGGGCTTTGGTTTGGCCTTTTCGAGTCCTCGTTCTCCGAGCTCAGGATCCTTGACATTTAAAGGCCAAGAAGAGCCGTGATTTATTCTCCAGCTCGGTTCGGAGAAGCGGGGCGGGGAGGATGGAGAGGTTTGATTTTCCTCGGCGAACCTGGCGGTGCTGACTCTAGTGTGTGTAAGATCCTCTGGAGGGCTCGTTGGAACAAAGGGACCCGAGCTCCTGACTCTGTAGGTCTGACATTCCACGTGTCCAGTGAATTCCCAGATGATGCTGATGCTATAGGTCCACGGACTATACTTTGAGAATTACTGGGCTACAGAGATTAGCGAATTAAGGTGACAGAGAGATAAGCGTATAGGTGTGTATGTGTGTGTGTGTGTGTGTGTGAGAGAGAGAGAGAGAGAGAGAGAGAAAGAGACTTTACTTTTCGAAGAAAATTTTCCCATCCAGGGTAATTGTTTAGTTGCCAAGTCGTGTCTGACTCTTGTGACCTCATGGACTGCAGCCTACCAGGCTCTTCTGTTCATGGAATTTTCCAGGCAAGAAAAATGGAGTAGTTAGCCATTTCTTCCTTCAGGGAATCATTCCAACCCAGGGATCGAACCCGCATCTCTTGTGTCTCTTGAATTGGCAGGTGGATTCTTTACCACTGAGTCACCTGGGGAGCCTGAAAGCTGGGCTTAAATGATAGCAAATTGTATTCCCTATTTTCAAACTGGGAGGTCCAGGAATATATGATTAATGCAGCTGAAAGATCTCCACAGAGATTTCAGAGGGTTAGCGATTCTCAGACTGGGGAAATGCAGTTAGCCTGGTCCTGCATTCTCTCTGTTTCTCAAGTCTTTGATATTAAAGAGAGCTCCAAGAGCGCACTGGTCATGCTCTTCAAGCTGTATGGCATCACGGTTGGGAGCCCAGAGTCCAGGGTCAGACCGATGGGAGGCCACATTTGTGATCTGGGGTGAGCTAGGAAACCACCCTGAGCCTCGGTTTCTGCAGCAGTCAGGTGGAGCAGCATCAGTGCCAACCGCGGTGGGTGTTGTAAGGATTAAATCAGCTCCTGCAGGTGAAACCTCCCACCATTGTGCCTGGGACATTGTCAGTCTCAACAAAATGTGACTATTATTATTGTCAGCATGTTATCTTTTCTGAGCCTCTCTTAGTATTTCCTGAGATTTGATGAACTCCTATTGAATACTATGTTGCAAACTTCTTTCTACTAGCTATTTCATGTAACCACCTAAATTTGTTGGGACAGCCATACCATCCTCTTTTTACTGATGAAAAAACTGCTACTCAGAAAGGTTAAGAAATTTGCGCTGGTTATTTAGAAGTCAGAAAGCTTACAAGTGGCTGAAGATTACGCCTAGCCTGACTGGTTCCCTCCCCTCTCAGCTCTGCTGCTGGGGAGCTGTGTGATGTTAGGTACTACGCTTCCCCTCCCCAGCCCTCATCCTGTAAGAAGAGAAAGGACTGGAGTTTTCGTGATGGAGTGATAGGTTCCTTTCCGGGGCTCTGATACTAGTAGCTAAGGGCCTGCA